>NC_044979.1:158578972-159178972 GCF_008728515.1 Papio anubis
TCCTTCACTTATGAAACTTAGTTTGGCTGGATATGAAATTCTGGGTTTAAAATTCTTTTCTTTAAGAATGTTGAATATTGGCCCCCACTCTCTTCTGGCTTGGAGAGTTTCTGCCGAGAGATCTGCTGTGAGTCTGATGGGCTTCCCTTTGTGGGTAACCCGACCTTTCTCTCTGGCTGCCCTTAAGATTTTTTCCTTCATTTCAACTTTGGTGAATCTGGCAATTATGTGTCTTGGAGTTGCTCTTCTCGAGGAGTATCTTTGTGGCGTTCTCTGTATTTCCTGGATTTGAATGTTGGCCTGCCCTACTAGGTTGGGGAAGTTCTCCTGGATGATATCCTGCAGAGTGTTTTCCAACTTGGTTCCATTTTCCCCCTCACTTTCAGGCACCCCAATCAGACGTAGATTTGATCTTTTTACATAATCCCATACTTCTTGCAGGCTTTGTTCATTTCGTTTTCTTCTTTTTTCTTTTGGTTTCTCTTCTCGCTTCATTTCATTCATTTGATCCTCAATCGCTGATACTCTTTCTTCCAGTTGATCAAGTCGGTTACTGAAGCTTGTGCCTTTGTCACGTATTTCTCTTGTCATGGTTTTCATCTCTTTCATTTCGTTTATGACCTTCTCTGCATTAATTACTCTAGCTATCAATTCTTCCACTTTTTTTTCAAGATTTTTAGTTTCTTTGCACTGGGTACATAATTCCTCCTTTAGCTCTGAGAAGTTTGATGGACTGAAGCCTTCTTCTCTCATCTCGTCAAAGTCATTCTCCGTCCAGCTTTGATCCGTTGCTGGCGATGAGCTGCGCTCCTTTGCCGGGGGAGATGCACTCTTATTTTTTGAATTTCCAGCTTTTCTGCCCTGCTTTTTCCCCATCTTTGTGGTTTTATCTGCCTCTGGTCTTTGATGATGGTGACGTACTGATGGGGTTTTGGTGTAGGTGTCCTTCCTGTTTGATAGTTTTCCTTCTAACAGTCAGGACCCTCAGCTGTAGGTCTGTTGGAGATTGCTTGAGGTCCACTCCAGACCCTGTTTGCCTGGGTATCAGCAGCAGAGGCTGCAGAAGATAGAATATTTCTGAACAGCGAGTGTACCTGTCTGATTCTTGCTTTGGAAGCTTCCTCTCAGGGGTGTACTCCACCATGTGAGATGTGGGGTGTCAGACTGCCCCTAGTGGGGGATGTCTCCCAGTTAGGCTACTCAGGGGTCAGGGACCCCCTTGAACAGGCAGTCTGTCCCTTCTCAGATCTCAACCTCCGTGTTGGGAGATCCACTGCTCTCTTCAAAGCTGTCAGACAGAGTCGTTTGCATCTGCAGAGGTTTCTGCTGCTTTTGTTGTTGTTTAGTTGTGCCCTGTCCCCAGAGGTGGAGTCTACAGAGACAGGCAGGTTTCCTTGAGCTGCTGTGAGCTCCACCCAGTTCGAGCTTCCCAGCAGCTTTGTTTACCTACTTAAGCCTCAGCAATGGCGGGCACCCCTCCCCCAGCCTCACTGCTGCCTTGCGGTTAGATGGCAGACTGCTGTGCTAGCAATGAGGGAGGCTCCGTGGGCGTGGGACCCTCCCGGCCAGGTGTGGGATACAATCTCCTGGTGTGCCCGTTTGCTTAAAGCGCAGTATTGGGGTGGGAGTTACCCGATTTTCCAGGTGTTGTGTGTCTCAGTTCCCCTGGCTAGGAAAAGGGATTCCCTTCCCCCTTATGCTTCCCAGGTGAGGCGATGCCTCGCCCTGCTTCAGCTCTGGCTGGTCGGGCTGCAGCAGCTGACCAGCACCAATTGTCGGGCACTCCCTAGTGAGATGAACCCAGTACCTCAGTTGAAAATGCAGAAATGACCGGTCTTCTGTGTCGCTGGCGCTGGGAGTTGGAGACTGGAGCTGTTCCTATTCGGCCATCTTGCTCCGCCCCTCTTCTTTTTTTTTTTAGACAAGGTCTAGGCCAAAAAATAGTATTACGCAAGAGCGTTTTTTAGAAAGAAATTAAGGACTCCAGGCTTGCTGAAAATTAAAATTATTATATTTAAAGAGTTTATTATCTCAAGGGATGCACTTTCTATTTTGGGTCTGAATCATATCTTATTTAACATATATTCAGTAGTTTTATCACATCGTTTAAGAAAATAGAACAAATCAAGGCAATATATTGCTTAAAACTGTTTTAAATGGAAAAAAAAACAAAAAACGAATAAACCCACAGAGTTCTGACCCTATTAAAAAAAAAAAAACCCAAAAAACCAAACACAAAGCTTGTCCACTTTGAAAATATGGATATATCTTTTCAAGTCACATTATTTTTAGTAAGTCTAATAGGTTTACTTTAACAGCAATTCATTATTTTATTAAAATAATTAAACAAAACAATTATTAATAATTATTAATTTTAATAATAATAAAATAAAATAAAATAAAAATATTTTCTAAGTACTCATATAGTCTGATATATGAATTTTATAATTCTTGCTTATAAGTAGACCTTTATCAGAAAAAAATTTATCAGAATTGCAGCAAAGTATTTTTGAAATAAAGTATATGAAGCAATGACATTTTGCTCCATCATCAGTAAAATGATCATAAAGGATAAAGCAGTTTATTAGGAATTGAAAACTATGTAGAATTTGTAAAAAGAAGAGGAATAGCATCACATACTAAAAAAGAAGAGGGATAGCATCACATACTAAAAAGTCTGACACAAAACTACAGAAAAGTTTGGGACTTTTTGAGATACCAAAAAGATTTGGGAGGATAAAATCTGATAAAGAAGCAGAATTATGAGAGATAAAGCGAGGCCACTAATTTGTTTGGTAATCCTTTCCTTTATTCTAAAAATCATAAATTAGTTCTAGGTGCCAAGTAGTTTGGTAGGAATTAAGAATGAACAATCAAGCCACCTGGTCCTGGACTTTTCTTTGTTAGAAAGTTGTGGTATTTATTTTATGATTATAATTTACTTCTGATTAAAATACCTTACTAGTTAGGAGTTGGTTTAGGTTTTCTCTTTCTTCATGAAATAGAAATTACATATTGTCTGTTTTTAGGAATTTGTCCATTTCTTCTGGGTTATCCTTATCCAATTTGTTGGTGTGTAATTACTTATAGCAGTGCCTTATGGTACTTGTTATTTCTGTGGCATGAGTGGTAATGTCTCCTCTTTCATTTCTGATTTTGTTTCTTTGAGTCTTCTCTTTTTTTCTTAGTCTAGACAACAGCACTGTATTGTACATTTAAAAATGTGTTAAGGAGTTCAACTCATGTTAAATGTTCTTGCCACAATTAATACAATTTTAAATGAAACATACAAATTTAAAAAGGAAGGAAGCATAGGTGAACCTAGCAACTAATCAAATCTGTATTTGTAGCAGTGATAAAATGATCAAAATAATGACTGCAGACAAAAGTTGCAAAGGATGAATTAACTAGACTTAGTGATTGATTGAGGCAGTGGCTAGAGGTGCCATATGCTTGGTGTACACAAGGAACATCAGGAAGACTAGGTTGCTTGGAGCCAAGAAAGCAAAGCAAGGGCAGTGGGAGATGATATCAAAGAGGGTCATTTACAGAACTTATAAGTTATTAAAAAGTTATATTATATTAAGTATGTAATTTATTATTTTCATTTCTAAAGTAATGTTTTTTAATAAATTAATAATATAATAATATATTATTTTCATTTCTAGATTATAATAATATGGTATCTACATAGACCTCAACTATGTTATTTCATTAAATAAAGTGCAGCTGCACCTTTAAATTCATGGAAGCTGTAAGGTTTAGTATTTAAAACTATTAACTCGGGGCGGGCGCGGTGGCTCAAGCCTGTAATCCCAGCACTTTGGGAGGCCGAGACGGGCGAATCACGAGGTCAGGAGATCGACACCATCCTGGCTAACATGGTGAAACCCCGTCTCTACTAAAAAATACAAAAAACTAGCCGGGCGTGGTGGCGGGCGCCTGTAGTCCCAGCTACTCGGGAGGCTGAGGCAGGAAAATGGCGGGAACCCGGGAGGCGGAGATTGCAGTGAGCTGAGATCTGGCCATTGCACTCCAGCCTGGGCGGCAGAGCGAGACTCTGTCTCAAAAACAAAACAAAACAAAACAAAACAGAGGCAGAGACTCTGTCTCAAAAAAACAAAACAAAACAAAACAAAAAAAACAACAACTATTAACTCATTAGGTGAAAAATATGTATAGGGTACCATTGGCTGACAATAAATGCTAAGGCAGTAATTGGACTAATTTAAACACCATACAAATGCAATGTTTATTTAAAAGATAAACAGAAAACCAACTGAGAAAATATACAAAATATCTACATAATCGTTATATCTAATTCATGTTGTCACAAATGGCAGAATTTGTCTTTTTTGGCTGAATACTCTTCCATTGGGTATGTATGGCATGTTTTATTTATCCATTCATTCACTGATGGATGCTTAGATTGATTTCATGTATTGGCTATTGTAATAATGCTGCCATTAACATGGGAATGCAGATATCTCTGAAATACTGATTTTATTTCCTTTGGATGTGTATCTAGAAGTGGGACTGCTGGATCTTATGAGAGTTTAATCTCCAATTTTTTAAGGAATCTCCATATAATCTTTTTTTGTAATGGCTGTACTGATTTACCTTTCCACCATAGTGTACAAGGCTTCTCCACAAATTTTCTCCACAAATTTTCCAACGCTTTATTTTTCATAGTTTTGAGAGTAGCTCCTCTAACAGATGTGAGGTGATAGCACATTGTGGTTTAAATTTCCCTCATGATTAGTGCTGTAGATTATTTTTTATATTACCTGTTGAACACTTGTATGTATTCTATTAAGAAATGTCTATTGAGATGCTTTGCTCATTTTTAATTGAGTTATTTGTTTTCTCACTATTGAGTTGTTTGCATACATTATATGTTTTGGATACTAACCCCTTATTGAATGTATGGTTTGAAATTATTTTCTCCTAGTCCAGTGAAATTATTTTATATGAATCCAAAGGTTTTGTCTTTACTCTGCTCATCATTTCCTTTGCTGTGAAGAAGCATTTTAGTCTGATACAATCCCATTTGTCTATTTTGCAATTGTTGCCTGAACTTTTGGGGTGAAAATCAAAATATTCACTGCCCAAACTAATGTCATGGAGCTTTCCCTTATGTTTTCTTCTAGTAATTTTATAATTTAAGGTCTTATGTTCAAGTCTTTACTTAGTTTGACATTTTTTGAATGTAAGGTATTGGTGAAAGGTCCATTTGTCTGCATGTGTATATCAAGTTTTCCCAACACCGTTTATTGAAGAGACTGTCCTTTCTCCATTGTGTGTTCCATTGTGTGTTCTTGGCATCTTTGGTGAAAATCATTTGACGGTGTATGCATGTTTGAATTTCAGCCCCTTATTCTGTTCCCTGGGTCACCGTATCCTGCTTTTATACCAGTACCATACTATCTTGATTTCTGTAGCCTTATCACATACTTTAAATTGAATTAGTGTGATGCTGCCAGGTTTGCTCTTTTGCTCAAAATTCTTTAGCTATTCATGGTCTTTCGTACTTCCATATTAATTTTATCTTTTTTTCTATTTCTATAAAAAATATAATTGGAATTTTGATAGAAATTAAACTGAATCTGTAAATCACTTTGAATAGTATGGAAAATTTAAAATTATTTTTTTCAATACATGAATATGGGATATCTTTCCATTGATTTGTGTCTTATTCAATTACTTTTACTAATGTTTTATAATTTTCTGTGATGATGTTTTATCTTCTTTTTCAGTTTGTTCTTATTTTATGTTTGTAGCTATTGCAGATGGGATTGATTTTTGATTATTTCTTTGTGATAGATCACTTTTAATGTATAGCTGCTGGGTATTTTTGTATCTGTATTCACCAGGGATATTGGACTGCAATTTTCTTTTCTTTTTGGTGTATTTGACTAACTTTGGTCTCAAGGTAATGCTGGTGTTGCAAATGCATTGAAAGTGTTACTTTCATTTAGATTTTTTGGAAGTTTCTGAGGATTTGTATCGGTTCCTGAAATATTTGGTAGAATACAGCAGTGAAGCTGTAAGGTTCTAGGCTTTTCTTTGATGGAATAATTGTTACCGATTCAATTTCCTTAGCCATTATTCAGTCTTACTGAATAATTTGTTCAAATGTTCTATTTCTTCATGATTCATTCTTGACAAGTTTTATGTTTTCAAAATGTATCAATGTTTTAGGTTCTCCAGTTTGTTGGCATATAATTGTTTACAGTAGTCTCTCATGATCCTTTGTATGTCTGTAATATCACTTGTAATGTCTTATCTTTCATGATTTATTTAAATCTTCTCTTGTTTTTTTCTTAGCTAGTCTAGAGATTTATCTTTTCAAAAAATAACTCTTAGATTTATTGAAATTTTGTATTGTTTTCCTAGTTTCTATTTTATTTATTTCTTCACTTCTTTATTATTTTCCTCCTTATACCAATGTTGGGCTGAGTTTGTTCTTTTTTCTGTAATTCTGTGATGTGTAACAATAGGTTGTTTGAGCTCTTTCTTCTTTTTTGGTGGTGCTTTTTATTGCAATTAACTTCCCTCTTACAACTCCTTTCATTGTATGCCATACATTTTTTTCTATGCTGTGTTTCTATTTTCATTTGTAGGAAGATATTTTTAAGGCTTCTTTTGATGTTTTCTTTATTCCATTGCTTGTTCAGGAGCATGTTGTTTAATTTTCACATATTTGTGAATTTTTCTCCCATCATTGATTTTTAATTTTATACCGTTTTTATCAGAAAAGATACTTGGTATGATTAAAGTTTTCTTAAATGTGTTAAGACTTATTTTGTCACTTAACATATGATCTATCCTGGAGATGTCCAGTGTGCTTGAGAAGAATTCCATTTGAATGGAATGCTCTGTATATTTTTGTTAAATTTATTTAGTCTAAAGGGTAGTTCGGTGTTTCCTTATTGATTTTCTGATTAGATGTTCTGCTTGATTGTTTAAAGTAGGATATTGGAACTTCCCAATATAACTGTGTTGCAGTCTATCTCTTCCTTTAGATCTATGAATATTTGCTTTACATATTTATGTGCTTTAATATAGTTTCAGACAATATTATTTGGGGCATGTGTGAAAGTGCATATTTCTGAATGTGTTTTAATATGGAAAGATATATTAGAATCTATCTTTTTCACTGTGACTTTCTTTTTGTCTCTGGATTATTTTTACAAACTAAATATTCCTTTGTCTCTAAGGGCTTACAGTATGAGCTATGATATTCAGTACCCTGGAGAGCACCACAATATTTCATTGCCCTGTGGGGTAACATAAAGGAGAATAGAGAAATATAATGAAAAATAATGTATAACAAATCTAATACTATCTGTGCTTCACTTGATTCTATAACTACAGAAATATGGGAGTTCAATTTATAAACTGCAAATGCAGTTTAATAAATTGTCCTTTTACCTTATAATTTGCCATACCTTATAATTTGCCTTTTACCTTATAATTTGCCATTTCTAAAGAGATTTCAGTCTCTTTAGTTGCATTTAATCTCTTTGCAAATATCCATCTTTTCAGTTTAAATGTCTTTTGCCTGGGGAATCCAAGTAATGATTATAAATTTTTTTTTTTTTTCATAAAAGAGGTGATAGGAAAGCTCTCGTTACACATTAAACTCTTCAGTTTTGACTCAGTCATACTGTAGGGAAAACTGTGGGGAGCAAATCTGAGTTTATCCAAAGGAAAAGTGATTTTTTTTTGTCTGAAATTTTCTTACAATGATAAAATTTATATGATTATAGAAAGTGTTCTTCTGTCCTTTTGAAGTTGGCAGCATTTCAAGTTCATATTAAAAAACAAGGCCTTCAGAAAAAGGAAGATTTTACGTGGTGAAAACTCACACAACATGAAAACATTAAATTGTTTCAAGGCTGTAAATCTGTGAATCTGTAACTCTAAAATAGCACTGTTAAGTTACCACTTGTGGAAACTGTTTGAATAGTACTAAAGAGTCAATACACTATTAGTTGTTTTGATGACAACATATTTAGAAATATGTAAAATATTCAAGTCCTCATCAACGACTTCCTAATGAAGCATCTATAAAAAGCCATGTGTATTAGTAATAAATGATGATCAGTGAGAATATGATACTCATGAATTACTTGGCAAAGAAGCACAGAAAAGAGCTATAGACTGGTCTGAGCAGAAACTATGGAAGGAGAGATTTCTGTTTTTATGGCCCATTTTGAAGCTTCTACAGTGGGTTTAAACATTCTCTTGGCATGGAACTATTTTAGGAAGATTTGAAAGTGTAATGGTTTATTATATTTATCCAAAGTGGATTCAAGACCATTTATAAAAAATTGTCTTGTTGTCTTTTGAGCTATTTCCAAAGGGATACAGTTTTTAAAAGACTAAGCAGGTTGGAGTTGTAAATGAAGTGCTTGATGAAAGATCATTATTAACCTTGCCTTTGAAATTGATGGAGAAGTGATGTGATGTTTGAGCCCTAATCACTGAGCTAATAATTCACTTTTAATCTAAATCAGATACTTAATATTTTGTATAATTATGATCACTGAGGTTATTTTCATTGAACTGCTACCATTCCACTCTTTCCTACACTAAATTTCTGAGCCCAAGATCTTCTGTGGATCTTAATTTAAGAAACAGGTTTTACAGGCTGGGTGCAATGGCACACACCTGTAATCCCAGCACTTTCGGAGGTCGAGGTGGGTAGATCACGAGGTCAGGATTTCAAGACCAGCCTGGCCAAGATGGTGAAACCCCGTCTGTACTAAAAATACCAAAAATGGCCAAGATGGTGAAACCCCGTCTGTACTAAAAATACTAAAAAATTAGCTGGGTGTGGTGGCATGTGCCTGTTATCCCAGCTAATCAGGAGGCTGAAGCAGAGAATTGCTTAAACCTGGAGGGGTGGAGGTTGCAGTGAGCCGAGACTGTTGCTGCACTCCAGCCTGGGTGACAGAATGAGACTCCATCTCAAAAAAAAAAAAAAAAAGAACAGGTTTTACAGTGTCTGCTTCTGTTGATTTCGTTCTTTCCTGTTTACCTGCTTAGTACTCAATGTCTTTCTAGTTTGTATATTGTGCTATGGTTATCCCCAAGTTGCTGGAATATTGAATATTGACCTTCAATGGCAGCCTGTCAATGGATTCCTGTTGTTCATAAATAAGACTTATAACCCTCAATGCCATTCTGCCTAGACTTCAGACTATGGGCTTCAGCATGCATCCCTGAATGTTGTTTCCTGCCTAGATGTTGGTATCTGTTGTTAAATCATCGCAGGCCTCAGAGGTTCCTCTCTCTGATGGTGATAAGAAAAATGATGCAACCTTCAGACTAATTAATATTCTTTGTTTGGTTTCCAGCTAGGTTCAGTCAACTGCCTCTTGTAGTTAATAAAGCTCTCCTCATTGCCTCTCATGCCTCATTTTAGTACCTATTTTAGCTGAGGTAACCTGCAGTATCTAGTTGCCTAACCTTGACACTTAAAAAAAAAGAATCCAGTAATATAATGCGATGCTTTAGAGAGATGTAAAATCACTTGATTTTAAAAGTATCTAGAGATTAATGAATAAATAAATTAATAATTGAATGTCATATTATTGCCGTAAAATATTTAATGAAAACATGTGAAGTCTCATTAAATACATTTAACATTTCACAGTTCTCATATTTGCAGATATACAAATATGATTTTACTGATTTAAAAAGAGCAGAGAACAATTCTTTGACAGGTTCTTAGCTTAGCTTTCCAAAACTAAACTTCATGCACAAAAGACCACATCCATACAGACACACACATTTCTATGTTCATACTCAAAGTAATAAATTTCTCTCTATATAGACATATATACGCTTTTATATACATACACAAATATATCCTCTCATTAAATCTCTGGAAATAAAATTATTTCTATCATATTAGATATAAAATACTGATTTTAGGTAACATTTGGTGTTCATGAGGAATAACCAAAATAAAGTGACCTATAAAAGTTCCCTAATATTAAGAGAAAATTTACATGCATTAATTTATTGTTTCTTTCAACAATATATTTAAATAAATTCGTGGAGATCATCATGACATTCTGCTGTACAAATGGGATACTGACAAAGATTATCAATTGTATTAATCCCAGGAGATAACTTTCTGTACAAAGGTTTAGTGTGAGGGGTAGAGACCAGTCTTCCTTCTCCTCAAGTCCTCCACAAGACACCACTGCTGCAGCTAACACTACTGTCATGGTGAAGACATGGAAGTCCTTCTAGAAACTCCACTTCACATTCTTAGGAGGTATCTATATCTGTTTGGCCTTTCAAACTGTTCAATCTATAGCCCTATGTGTGTCAGCCCACCAGGTAGAGGTTAACCCTACTATAATCTCTATAGGAATGAATAAACCTAAGGACATTTTGCCAGGCCTACCTTCGTACTAACAGATTTCAGCAGCAGGTCTCCCTGAGTTATATTTCTACCTATGGTATAGCTTAGAAATATATACATGTATATAAACGCCCACACAAATGCATATAAGAAAAGTTACCTCTTCAGCCTTGAAATAGTGTATTTGTGAAAGTAAACTTCTTGGTAAATGGAATAAATGAACTTTAATATATAGGATCTGTACGTTCAGGAGATACTATAAAATGACTTAAAATCAGCATTTAATGTGTTATTTGAAAAATATTTTTCCAGATTTATTGTTTATAAATAACCTAAGAAGAACGTGTTTATGATGAGCATTGGTTTCCTTTTGTTGTTATAATGCATACTCACAAATTTAGTAACATACTAAATTTATTAAGATAATAAATAAAAAATTTATTATCTTAAAGTGCTGGAAGTCAGAAGTCCAAAATTACTGAGCTAACTTCAAGAAGCCGGCAGGACTGTTTGCTTCTGCAGGTGCTGAAGAGACAGTATGTCTCCAGGCTTTTTCAGCTTCTAGTGGCATCTGTAGTCTTTGGTGTGTCATCCCTCCATGAACAAGCATCACTTCAATCTTGGCTTCAGTTATCACGTCACCTTCCCCACTGATTCCTCATGTGCCCCTCTTAAAAGTACCATTGTGATGCTTAGGACCAATGTTGATAATTCACAAAAACCTTCCAATCTTGAGATCCTTAACTTAATCATACATGTTAACTTCCTTTTGCCACAGAAGGTAACATTCACAGGTTTTGGTAATTAAGACATGGATATATTTGAAGATATTATTCTGCTTACCACTTGGTGGCCGTATGATGTATATAATTATAAAACACATGAAAATCAATTTTTTGTAAATGTATGAATTTATTTCTAGACCCTTTCTCTTATTTCATTGGTTGATGTATCTGCTTATACATAATTTGTACACTTCTGTGTAAATTACATTTATGTATCAATGTACATTTCTGTATAAATTATGCATACATATACATTTATTTATACAACCATTATGTAAGTAATTATAATTTACATGAAATGACAGAATTAAACTGAACATAACTAAAAATAAAATAATTTCAGTATAAATCCATATGCTATTAATATCTGAGGAAGCAAATATGTAATTTTTAGATTATCAATGTTAACCTAGTAAAATCTTAAAAGTGTGATTCTGTCTTACATCAAAATGTTAAAAATGAGAAATAATGGTATAATATTGATAATTTATCTAAATGATACTAGCATCAGGTAATTACTTCCTGATTATTATACATATTAATATTACTTAAAAGCAGACTCATGTACACATATTGTCTAAATGTAAGCTATGCAATAAACCTATTCGATATTTTCAAGTGATTAAACTAAGGTTTCAAAACTTTGAAAATATAATAATACAAATAATTATGAATCTAATGCTAGAATTTACATCACTTTGTTGCCAGTACGACATCTGATGTGAGATAGTCCCACAACCCTTGATACTAAACTTAGCAACCAGAACTTCGATATATAGCTTCTTATAAGATAATTTTGAAAAAATGGGACTAGAAGGAGAATGAGATGAAGATAAGGTAAATCTCAACAGCTTTATTGAAAATCAATTTTCTGTAAATTTGTGGATTTATGTATGAACTCTAGATCCTGGTCCATTTGTTGATGCATATGCTTTCATGCCAATACCATGCTGTTTTGACTACTGTAATTTTGTAGTTGATTTTGGTATCAGGTAGTATCATGCCTCAAGCTTTGTTCTATAGCTCAAAATTGGCTTGGCTATTTGGGGTCTTTAATGGTTCCAAGCAAATTTAATCATTGTTTTTCCCATTTTTGTGAAAAATGACAATGGAATATTGATAGGGATTGCATTGAATCTATAGATTGTTTTGGGTAGTTTGAACAATTTTACAATATTAATTCTTCCAATCCATGAACACAAGATACCTTTCTACTTACATGTTTCTTTAATTTCTTTCATTATTGTTTTGTAGTTTTTAGTATACAGATTCTCCACTTCCTTGATTAAATTTGACCCTGAATATATTATTTATTTTTTATTTGGGAATGCTTTCTTAATTATTTTTTCCAATAATTTGTGATTGTGTATAGAACTGCTACTGATTTTTATATGCTGATTTTATATACTATCACTTTAGTGCCTTTGTTTATAAGTTCTAAATACCATTTATAAGTTCTAAATACCTTTGACCCAGCGATCCCATTACTGGGTATATACTCAAAGGATTATAAAGCATGCTACTATAAAGACACATGCACACGTATGTTTATTGCAGCACTATTCACAATAGAAAAGACATGGAACCAACCCAAATGCCCATCAATGATAGACTAGATTAAGAAAATGTGGCACGTATACAACATGAAATACTATGCAACCATAAAAAAGGATGAGTTCATGTCCTTTGTAGGGACATGGATGAAGCTGGAAACCATCATTCTGAGCAAACTATCGCAAGGACAGAAAACCAAACACTGCGTGTTCTCACTCATAGGTGGGAATTGAACAATGAGAACACTTGGACACAGGGCGGAGAACATCATACACTGGGGCCTGTTGTTAGGTAGGGGGGGGGGGAGGGATAGCCTTAAGAGAAATACCTAATGTAAACGACAAGTTAGTGGGTGCAGCACACCAACATGGCACATATATACATATGTAACAAACCTGCACGTTGTGCATATATACCCTAGAACTTGAAGTATAATAATGAAATAAATAAATAAAATAAAATGTCAAAAAAATGGTTTTTTTGGTTGAGTACTTAAGAGTTTTTATGCTAGATTGTCAAAAAAAAAAAAAAAAACAGAAAAAAACTCAATTTTCCCTTTTTCTCTTAGGATGCCTTTCATTTCTTTCTCTTGCTCAATTGTTCTGAGACTTTCAGCACTATGTTGAAAACAAGTAGTGAGAATGGGCAACCATGTTTTATTCCTGATCTTAGAGAAAACTCTTTCAGCTTTTCACATTTGAATATGATGTTGACTCTGGGCTTTTCATATACGGACTTTATTGTGCTTTCATACATTCATTCTATACATAATCCGTTGAGAGTTTTTATCATGAAAAGATATTGACTTTTGTCAATTGATTTTTCTGCATCTATTGATATGATCATACTAATTTTCAATAAAAGTGCCAAAAATATTCAATGGAGAAAGGACAAGCATAAAAAATGGTGTTTGGAAACTATATATACACAGGTAGGAGAATTAATTGGATCTTTATCCCATATCATATCCAAAAAATAAACTCAAAATCAATTAAAGACAAATATAAGACATGAAATTATAAAACTTCCAGAATAAAACAAATGGAGAAAGCTTCACAATATTGGTCTGGGAAACGATACTTTGGATTTGACTCAAGAAGCTCATGCGAGAAATGCAAAAATAGACAAATGTGAATACATCAAATTAAAAGCTTCCAAACAGCAAAAGAAACAATCAGCAGACTAAAGACACAACTCATAGAGTGGGAGAAAATATTTGTAAGCCACACATTCAACAAAAAGTTATTATCCAAAATATATAAGGAATACAAGCAACTGAATATCAAAAAATAACATATAAACTAATTAAAACATGGGCAAATTTTAAAAGACATACAAACTGCCAAGTTCATGAAAAAAATGCTTGATATCACTAAGCATTAGGGAAATACAAATTAAAGCCACAATGAAATATAATCACACAGGTATGTATGATTAGCATGGCTTTTATAAAAAAGATAAAGGATAAAGAGTTTCAGTGAAGATGTGGAAAAAAGGAAACCCTTGTACATTGTTATTAGCCATTACAAAATACCTGCATGGAATTATACTGTGTCTAGACCAGCAGTTTTTAAAATGAAATAGAAACTAATAAAATTGAAAAAAAAGAAGAAATAAAGGTAAAAATAATTTTGTGAATATACATACATACGCATCCGTACTGTATAGAAGTGTAAAAACTACTGTTCATTGTGGATTGCATTCAAAAGTGTAAATCCCCTTGACCTAAATGATACCGTTAAAGCTTTTTACCATTAAAGCTTTTTACCACAACATAAAGACCCTTCATAAACAAGCATTGGAACAAAGATTCAGCATTATCTCTTGCAACTCTGCTTCCTTGTATGGTCCCAAAGTCTTGAACTATTCACAACTTCTTAGAATCATTATGATTTATAGGTTCATTCCAGTTTCTCTTTAATATCTTAACACAGAACATGAGATAATTTATAGATTCCAATTAAGATAATTTGGTATAATTAATATATTTAAATTAACATCATTTATAGACTTTGATAATCTTTCGAGATAATATTCTATGCCAGTGGTTTTCAAACTTGAACCTGCCTCAGAATTACTTGAAAGGTTTGTTGAAACACAGATGGTTTTTAAACATTCCCATACTACTTAATTTAGTATATCTAAATTTAGTATATCTGCGATTAGGCCTGAGAATTCGCAGGTGGTGTTAGCACTAAGATTCCAGGAACCACAGTTAAAACAGAGTAAGTGTCTCTGGTCTGGTTTCTGAATTTGAGTATGTTTTTATTATAGACAGACTCATGTTTCACATAATCGTTTGTTGTAGTGCAATTGTCTGTTTTTGGGGTTTTTTTTTTTTTTTTTTTGCTCTCACTTAAGACAGCAGAAAAATGTGAAAGATATTTTGGGGCAAGAAATGTAAATTTTATTCTTCTATTTGGACCACCTAGCTAACAAAACAGAGAGGGTGCTCAACATTCTTTCTTGTATACCTTAACGAAACACTTAATTTTGAAGACTTACACTGTACTTATCTTTGAAAAGTTTGCTTTCATGCATTTAAAATAGTCAACAGGAAAAGAGCCTGAGAACATATTAAGTGCAGCTATGGCTTCCTTACATATCTGGTGAGTAATAAAATGCCTCAGAGATAAAGATGAGAGCACAGAGAGTTATTTCATGATCCCATTAGCTACGTATTTATAATAACGAAAGACATTATGAAGACATTTCCAAAAGATATTCTAAAAGCCAGTCTAAATGTCAGACAAAATTTTTAAAAATCGAGTGTTCAAGAGGTGAAGAAATGTTTAGAATAGAATTTAAGTTAATGTCACAATAGGTTTCAATAGTGTTACAAAGTTCATTCCTAGTTTTGAAATGTCTGTAAAAATAAAATTTAAAGGAAAAAACAGTATGAATCAAATTTACATTTAACTGACGGATTTGAAAGGGACTGTGTATTTTACTTTATAAATCCATTTCATTGACAGTTTCTTGCAACATATGCCAATCATCTTTACTGTAATATTTACTTAATATCATTATCCTAGCTTCAGACATATAGCTACAAGTCAGATAAAATATATGCAATAAGCAACTAAATGCCATTTGAATATAGGTAGGAATTGGAGTCAATAGAATAAGAAGACTGTGGAGAATCTGGTAGTTCAATTAGGCAATGTGAGTGGGAGAGGAATTAAAATTTTTTTGCCCAAATTGGTTGACAAAAATGGAAAGAAGTTATCAGTGAATTGTGTAAGATTATGTATTGCAAAATGCTTTTAATTATAAACATTAGATTTCACTATCATTATTTAACATATAAATTAAATTACTAAGATGTGTAAAATCAACTGGAGAGCTCAGGCAATTCTAGAAAAAAAAAAAAATCCTACATATGCGCCACATTCACCAAGAGAACCAGTCTCTCCCATCACCAACCTCAGTTGTTGGACGCACATCCATGCCACCTCTTTCATAGTCAATAAATTGTTCAATCTGAGTACCTGCTACTAATCAAGGAGCCATCCCAATAGCTGATAGTGTCCAAGACAGGACATCTCTTGAAAATATATGCCAAAAAAATAGATGCCTGATAATTTTGCCAAAAGAATACCAAATTAATCTCGTGCACATTCATGTGTTGTGACCTGAACCCCATCTGCTGGCCTACTAGGGACTGTAGAAAAGGTAATTTTTAGTATGTCCACTTCTTTGTACAGATCCAGTTTAGAAAGGATATGCAATGGATGTTTAGCAAAGTTAACTAGAGCATCTGCAGCAACCTACATCTTAAGTACTCAGTATCCACACTTTAAATCAATATCAAAGTAACATTATCTGCCTAATGCAACTATTCCTCCTAAACACACACAGATGCACACAAACCCCCACACACATAAGCACAATAATTCTATAAAGCAATGCCCCAATTTTCATAAATTGTCAGTGTATTTTCTAATTAAATCCCAATCTCATCTTGAATTTCATAATTCAGTGGTGAAATGTTACAGTTAAACTGAGAGGAATCCAATTATAATATATTTTAGTGGAATCTATAGAGGGCACATGAACATTTAACCACGTATCAGTATGAAGAAGGAACTGTGGGACATCCTACTGTACTTATGGTGTACTAGTCATGAATTCATAGTTTACATTTAGACTATCTTATTCCAGTAGCCATACCACATCGACTTAGCATGTACATATCATATCAGACAGCAGAACCTTTCTAGCTGTGTCCTTTGGTGTTTCCACTTATGTCAGGATGAGTCTATTAACTCATCCTGTATTTTTGAAAATACAGAATATTTGGATGTGTCCCATGGAATCATGGGGATTCGGAATACTACTCCCCACCTCCATCAAAATGTGAGAAAATTATATCCCCTTGATAAATAAAGTAAATTCTGCCATTTAACAAGATGTCCTCCTATTTTTTCCCTACTGGATTGGTGAAATGAATATTTGAACATGGTCAGGAAGAAGAGCTAAATTCTAGCTTTCTGAATTCACATTCTTTTTCTGGTAGAAACATTTTCCATTTGATATCTGCTCTTCTGTAAGACTAGACGCTCCTTCGTGATAGGGTAAATGATAAGACATGTGAATCTCATCAGCACATTGATGGATCAGCACATCGCCTCAGTAATATAGTGAATGATGGAAAATTAGACATTCAGGGTTAGATATTCAGTGATAGGGTAGTTGGCAGAAGCAGTATAGAAAGAAAGCACAAGTAAATAATCAGAATTAACTATATATTCAGCAAATAAAATTGCTGGAGTTAGTTTAATACATGTGACTTGTCCTCTTAGTTATTATATCTGTTATTTTATCACTGGACAGAGAAAGCTATATCTCTGGGAACATTTGGAGACTGCTACTGATACTTATTTAAGGTAAATGCTACTAAACTAAGTAATACTTTACAATATGGTGGTGTTGCGGGCTAAATGTTTGTGTTTTCCCAAAATTTTTACGTTGAAGTCCCAACCCCCAATGTATAAATTTTCAAAGATAGGACCAGCGAGGAAGTGATAAAGGTTAAATGAGATCATAAGAATGGGGCCCTAATCTGATGGAGCTGGTACACTTAAAGGAAAAGGAGGAGACATCAGATAACTCTCCACCAGGTAAGAACACAGCAGGAAGGCAGCCATAGGCAAGCCAGGAAGAGACCCATTACTGGAAACCTAATTAAACAACATCTTGATTTTGGACTTTCCAGTCTCCAGAACTATGAGAAGTAAATTTCTGTTGTTTAAGCAATCCAGTCTGTAGTATTTTGTTGTGGTAGCCGGAGCTAACTAGTACAGGCGTATAATCTTTAAAACTTCTTTGTTGGGATCCAGGGACTTTTTGTTTGTTTTTTAATTTATGGCTAACAGGTTAAACAATCTAATAAACAGCCTTGTTGACCACTTGACTAGTATGGCACACAATATCTTGCTATAAATTTTGCCAGAGCTCTCTGGAAACCAAGTCCATTGCAAAAATATATGTTCTTCCTACTCTGGAGACAAAGAGAATCCTGTGAAATAAGATGGTGCTCTAAAGAGCTGTGCCTGGAACTGACTCGGGTCCCTCATGTTGTATTCTTTCTCCTGCTAAACGACATCATTTCCTTTTATTGAAAGCCTTTCATGAGTATGCTTCTTGCAGTCTTTGAGTTATTTGAGACTTCTGAGTCTGTCAAGCTGTTAAAGGTAAGCAAATGTAGAGAGTAAGCTGTAATCTGTATTGCTGACATATTAACATAGCCTGTGATGTTAAGATTAGTCTTGATTGAGTGCATGTGTAACTATTGGAAAGAATAGTCATAACTGGAAAAGAAAGAGACCAACAGCCACACCTTTTACAGTGAATTTTTATGAGCCAATTACAGGTGTCCATAGACAACCCTTGAAATGACTGCTTTGTCAAGAATCTCTCATGCTTGCTCTTTTCATGTCCTAAACAGGTAAATAAACCCTTAGCTTTAACTTTGATTTACTATAGAGCCATGCCAATGGTCATCTGTCTTACTGGTAAATTGACTAATAAAGAGTACTATTTAAATTGTGCCTAGTGGGGAGATTTCCCTCTTCTGCTTCTCTTCAATACCATTCATGAGCACAGCTATAATATTCTAATTGCACCTTTCTCCTCTGTAATTTTGTTACTGGAGTCTTATACTGAAATTGCAGAATCAGCTTCTTGATAATCTAGAGATGATCTTTTAATATCTAGAGATCTAGAGATACTTTAAATAAGCATTGGATTCATGAGGTTATCCAGGTCAAGTGATAGAACTGTTCTACTGCTGGCTGGACCTGCTTTGAGATCATTGCTTTGGTATGAATGCCATATGCTCAAATGTGAAATATTTTAATTCTAAAATATGATCCATTAGCTTTCTTATTGGTAGGAATTTAAATTACAGATTTTTGTTTTTTATCTTCAAAGGGGGCATTCTAAAATTTGCCAAACTGTTTCACTCCAGAAATGTCATTGAATGTCAGATCCTAAATTTGTATGGGATTGACTGATTCAACAGTCTCTGGTACGTATTCATCTAAACATAGCAACCAGGTAGCTTCTACATCTGCTGTCTACATTCATAGCTGTATAATATCAACAATGTAGTCAAGGTTTATATGAGATAGTGAGCCAGTCAATATCCCTGCAGATTAATTTAGGGAACAGAGCCTGAGGCACTTGACAGATGGAAGACTGAGATAATGAACAGCAAGAAGGCAGATTTAAACCAAACCATACCAGTATTATATTGAATGTAAACGTTTTAATCCAGAGGCCAGCAAAATTTTTCTGTAAAAGTCCAGATAGTAAATATTTTATGCTTGTGGGCCATATGGTCTCTGTCTCAACTACCCTACACTGTCCCTGTAGTGTAAAAACAGCCATAGAAAATACATAAAACGATGGTCATGGATGTATTCCAATATAGCTTTATTTACAAAAATAAGCAGCTGAAGAGATTTGGTCCCAAGGCTTAATGACTTCTGCCTAAGTATCCCAAGGACAAGTAAAGGACAGATGTTATCAAAACTGATTGAAAGAAAAACTACATAGAGTTTGAAAAATATTTTACATTTAAAAACACAACATTTCAAAATAATAGAATAGGAAAAGAACGCCATGAAAAATAGAAGCAAAATAAAGCTCACACTCTTATATTAAGATCAGACAATGGAGATTTAAGGGAAGGAATATTAAGAGAGCTGGAGAGAGCCATTTCAAAAACGTTAAGTATCAAGGGGAAAAAAATGTACCCTTGTATGTAACTAATAGCATAACTAACTTACAGTCAGTAAATTAAGTTATTGTGGTATTAGGTATCAATTAATGAATTGGTAAAATGAATTCAATATACGGTCAAGAAATATAACTGATCATAAACAACTACCTGATTGATAATAGAGAAGAAACTCTATTGCAATTTGGTGGGCAAGAGATTTATTTTTAATAAATAGTGCTGCACCAATTAGATACCTACACTCAAAAGTAAATGAGTAAGCTGTAAACCCTACTCCACACCATAGACAAAATTTAATTTGAAAGGGATCATAGACCTAAACATGAAAGCTAAATGTAAAATAAGAAAAGAAATCACCCTCCTTGAAATAATAATAATTATATTGGTTTAGCCATGAAGAAGATATTTTCTAAAAAAGATAAAATGCTCTAATTATCCAGGCATAGTGGTGCATGCCTGTAGTCCCAGCTACTCGGGAGACCGAGGCAGGAGAGTCTCTTGAACCCAGGAGGCGGAGGTTGCAGTGAGCCAAGATCGTGCCATTGCACTCCAACCTGGGCAACAAGAGTGAAACTCCATCTCAAAAAAAAAAATGCTCCAAAGTAAAAGATGGATAAAATTAATACCGTTAAAATTAAAAATTATTTTTTATCTGCAAGCTACATTAAAAGAATGAAAAGGGAAATCACAGAGCCAAAGAAACATACGCAATTTATGTAACTGGCAAAGGCTTATATACAGAATATATAAAATATAGCTACACATGAATGAGAAAAGACTATAATTTAATAATGGGCAAAATTCTTGAATGGACACTTTACAAAGAGGATAATTTAATTGCATGCAAATGTTGACAGCAAGTCCTTCATATCACTGTTCATAAGCTAAATTCAAACTAAACACACAATGAGATACTAACACAATCATATTGGCAAGAATTTAAATAAGACTGATAATATCAAGTGTTGTTGAAGGGATAAAGCAGTAGGAATTCTCTTACATTGCTGGTGGAAGTAAAAATTGGTATAACCCCCTGTAAGAAAATATGTGTGCTCTGTGACTCTCCTTCGATCCACTAAGGATCAATGTGGCCTGGAATTGTTACGAGCCCTGGAGAAGGTGCTTGTTCTATCTGGAGGAAAATAGCACCATCACATTCTCTGTGAACCATGTACCCTACAAATCCTTGCTTCCTTGTTTTATCTCTCGATTGCTTTCAAACTAACTCATATGGCGTTTTTATTCACTTCTGGCAGTGCACATGCTTTGTATTTTAAGTCTTTGTGATGTGTAAGAGAATTGGACTTAACAGAGAATCTGGCACATAAGCCCACTCTCAAGGGGAGGGGGGTACCTCTAGGATATCAGGAGGTGGGATCACTGGGGCATTGTTCCAAGAGAAATAAAAGAGAAAAAGCCGCCATTTCTCCAAACATGCAGAAGTTTATGTACACTGGCCAACAAACAGAAGAAAACAACAGAATGAGATCATCTAATAAATATTGCAAAAATATTTGATACATTTTATCTCTATAAACCCTCTAGGCTTACTCTGATGGGCATCTGAGAGTAGTGATTTTATATTTGTCAAATAAATGGAAAAGCTACTGTAAGATACTGAAACACATTGCTAGTTGGTTGCCCAGGCACACTGTATTGAACAGAAGGAGATACAGCTACACGGACTGAGTAAGAAGAGAGGACAGCCTGGGTTCAGCTGACATTTGGGCCATCTCACTTCTCAACTCCTTTATGATTCTTTGGCATCATAACATTGTACCCATAAGCTTCCTGCCCCGCCATGCTAAATGATACTTCCAGGACTGGCAGTGAACTTTGGCAGGTCTATACGCAAAAGAGACATACTGTGGGTTAATTCTTAATTGTCGCATGTTTGTCTTGAGAGATGTTTCAGACAATTTTATTTCCACACACCCTCCCGGGTTTTTTCACATCCCAATCCCACCCAAGCACCCATGTTTCCTTTAGCCAACCCACCCTGCTTTGTGCTTCCATCTGGGTATAGAGGAATTTCCCCTTAGCAAACCATATACTGAGTTTTCTGTCTCCCTCTTTGGGTAATTGAGGACTGGCTAATCCATGCACTGAAGTCTGAGTCTAACTTTCCAAAAAGACCAAGTCTGTAAGTAACTGGTCCAGATGCCCGCTGTTTGTGAATCACAAGCTCTGGTACTTCAGTCCAAACACTCTGCAGCACATGTGGGGTGCCTAAGCATTTTGAGTGTCCTACAAACAGCCTGGTATTTGCCAAACATCCAAAGCTCTAGCCATGAATAAGCTTAATTGGGATGAAGATTGTAAGAAATGAGTAGAAAACAGCAGAATTTCCAGTTTTGTTTGATACAAGTTTGCTGGCATTTTCCTTGACTGAGATGAGAAAAATATACATAGATCTGTGTGTATACATATATATGTATGAATATATTTTGAATGAGGTTATTTAAATAAAGTCTTGGTCTATTGTGTACATCAAGTTAGACTTTAGATTTAAGATGTATTATCACGCTAAGAAGTATCAAGAATACCAGAGGAGCAATACTATAATAGATACACAACTAAGATGGAATCAGATTTTAAGATAATTATTTTAAAACAAAAATAAGCATTCTGATATCCCAAAAGTAAACCAATTAGTCAACTGATAGTCAACTGATATATTCAATTATGTAGCACAAAATGGATTCATATTATTTGGTCCAAGACTGTATGATAGAGATAAAGTAATTACATAGAGATTGTGGGTATATTATTATAGATAGAAAGTAAGTTCAGACCATGAAAAGAAGGGTACCAATGATGGAATGGGAAGAGCTCAGGTCTGATATTTCATATTGTGAGAGCTCACAACGTTTCTGAAGAGCCCTGTATTATTATGGCCAGTAAATAAAACACTGAGACATATTTGTACTCAACACATCTGCACATCTGCTTTTGATCTGAGCAACATTTCTCAGACGCTTGGAGTAGAATAAAATTCACCAGGGAGACGATGGTCCCAAGAAGCCATTTAATGTAAGTCAAGCATCTAAACTCTGACGTGTATGACTGCAATTAATATTGGAAATGCATGTCAAGTTTATACAGCTCTGCTGCTTTTGCAGCAGAAATATCTTACTCTTCTTAGAGACCTCAAGCCTTCCTCTTCTAGATTGCATGGACGTCTTTCCTCTGGCGCTGTGGGTTCTCATTAAGACATGCAGGACAAAGAGTAGTCCCCTATACCTGTCTTGGTGTCAGCCTTTAAAAAAGACCTTAAACACTCATGCACAGACACACATGCATGTAGAGAAAGGAATCCAGAATTATATTTAAAAAAACCTCAAAGGCATTAAATGTGAGAAGGGAAGAGAAAAATAGTCTTATTTTTGGTTGAGACAAGAATGGTTCAAGGTGTTTGAGTGCTGTCATCTAACGTAAAAATTTGGAACATGAATTAGCCATATTTTATTTGCTACATATATAGTTTAGGTCCAATTATTAGAAGGAGCAGAAGGAAAGACTTGGCTCAAACATGTATTTTATTAAAAGAGCTATTCGCAGATAGAATGGCGAGCTTTGGAGCATAGAGTTCTTGATCAGTGAAGAGTGTTGGCTCTGTCTTGCCACTTGCAGCTAGAGTGCCCAGGCTGGGCCATCCCAGGGGAGTCACAACTGTCCCCATGTTCCATGGCTGGGCTGCTTTGCAGATGAAAGAAAATTAAGGCATGCAGCTATTTTGAAAGAAAAACTCAGAAAATGAACTTTTGTAAAGTTTAATGTTTAGAAATACACAGGCTAAAATCCATTGCCCATAGAAATTCTTCTACTACTCCTTCTCTCTGCACATTGTTTGCCAAATCTTCCTCATAAAGGAATTATGTTTGCTGCCTTTTTCATCCGTGGGAGGCTGGATTCATTTCCATGTGCTCATAGTCTGGGGGGTGGGGAGGTGAAAGGTGTCCAAGGAAATGTCAAAGTGATTTTTTTTTTCCATTAAAGATGGCTGCTTCTACTCAGGTGCCAGTTAAAGCTTGGGTCTGCACTACATCTGCCATTACATGTCTATAATGTAACATCTAAACTATTTTTAAAAATTGACTTTGTTTCTAGCATGGCAACGTTTTCTCTCTCAATATCTTATTTTTATTCAGCTTCTGGTTAACATGTAATAACTCAATTTCATTCATTAGATCCTGAGCCGGTGTCTAATGTGAGGTACAAACAGAAGTCAGAGAATGTCTAGGTAGTAATGTAAGAGGGGAAATTAACTAATTAGATAAATGGACTCTAATTTCCCTTTCAAACCTGGATTATCTGAAGCCCAGTGGCCCAGTACATCATTTGTCCTCAGCTTCACCTTGAAAGTAGTGAAGTTGGGTCCTACTTTTTTTTTTCTAGTTATATTTCAATTTTTTGGTCTCTTTTGCTCCCAATATTTTCACCTGTGCAAGTAGACGTAGATTTGGCAAGAGCAAGTATTGCTAACACAATTTGACATTTTAGTTAAACAATGTTATGCATGTAACATTATGTTAGGATTAAAAGAAAACATTCACTCTTAGAGAAAAAGTAGGTAGTAAAAATTATATGGCCAAATATATCGAAAGGTCAAATAATGTAGGGTGACATTCAAAACTAATACATTAAGGATATCATTTAAGAAAATTTAGTCTTTTTGCAAATATTTTGTCTGAAATGCTGTAAAAGTCATAGAGCAATATATTTGGAAATTTTGAAAAACGATTGTTTAATATTTGCTAGTATTTTGGTGATTCTATCTTTACTGCTCTCTCTTATCACATAGTCACTCATTCATTCCCAAAATGTCACTCCGACAACAATATTGCTTTTTCAGACATAATAACCTACGTTCTATCTGAAAAACATGGCGACCTCTTTCACATTCTGATGCAGCTCAGTCCCTTTGCAATATTTACGACTATTTACCATTATCTTCTTCTTAAAGTTTGTTTTTTTCCCTCCAGCTTTTGTGATTCTATCTGGTTACACTTTATGTCTGATCAATCGCTTTACAGCAATTTTTTTTTTATATAACCTTCAAATCCAGTGTCTGCCAACACCATATTTTATAGCATTTTGTAAGCCTGTATCTTACCTGTTACCAGATGTTCTTGATTTGCCTGAGATGTATGTTCTTTGCTTTTTACCACTCTATCCACCCAAAATGTCTTATTTGCTAGTCAAATTTATTTATTATTATGATTATTTTTGAGATGGAGTCTCACTCTGTCACCCAAGCTGGAGTGCAGTGGCACTATCTTCATTCACTGCCTCCTGGATTCAAGTGATTCTCGTGCCTCAGCCTCCTGAGTAGCTGGGATTACAGGGGCACACCACCGTGCCCAGCTCATTTTTTTTATTTTTTGTGGAGATGGGGTTTCACCATGTTGCCTAGGCTGGTCTTGAACTCTTGGCCTCAGGTGATGCACCCCCCCACCCCGGCCTCCCAAAGTGCTGGGATTACAGGCATGAGCCAATGTGCAAGCTCATGATCTTTCACAGTCTGCATTTCCCACAAAGAACAATGACCCTGATTCATTCAGTCATTCAGTTTACTCAAGAGACCCATCAAGGGCTTAAGATTCAGAAGTCCTAGATTTAAATTCCAGCCACTTCATTCATACATGTGTTTGGATTTTAACTATTCGATCAGTCCCTGGCAGGTTTGGTCTCCTAATATGTAACAGAATTAATAATTATTACACTATAAGATATTTATAAGAACTAAAAAATATAATATATGCAAGTGCAAAGCAAAGAACAGTTTCTCAGACTTAGTAGAAGCCTCTGGATGCCCTTTATTACGTATATATAAAGGAGATTACCTGAAGAGATGACTACAACTGCTATTACTATTATTATTGGTTTTTTGTTCCATTTAGTTCATCTTAATAATAGTTTAACGAGTGTATTCCCTAAGGAGAAAATATAATTTAACAATTTAATCTTCAGTTAGGCTATTATTTCAAAGTAGAGTTAACCCCAAAATAATAATATTTGTGAAGACATTTACATGCCAAGCAGGATTAATTACTCCATGACTCCAATTGTATATTATCTGACCTTTACTCAGATGTTGATTCTGTTCTATAATTTGTGGTTTAGATGATGACTCACACGTGAAATTTGTAACAAAGACCACACAGTAAACTTTGTCCATAATCAGGTCTTCTCTACCCAACATGAATTTTCACCTTTGTGGAAGCTTTCCAAACTCTATCTCATATTGGCAACTTAATTAATCCCAAACTAAAAAAAAAAAATTACCTAGATATACAGAAGGGTAATGTATGTGTTTTATTTGTTTACTTTGGAATTTGAGACATTTTATAATTCACATGAAGCTTAATTAAGTTGTTAAAAGTGGTGATGCTTCTACCATTGCTGACTTCCAAGTTACCTGGAGAACATTTGAGTATCTTTGTTCCTTTCTCAATGGCCACCAGCCATGTTACACAACAGAAATGTCTGAATAGGAGTTAAAATATAGATATCTACCTTTAATCTCCAATGTTGGAGGTGAGGTAAAGGGAAAGATAAAATACTAGACAGCCAATGATTCTTACAGGGACTCAGGTGAGAAACATGGTCCTAGAAGGTTTGCGTGGGAAGGATAGAAGAAACACAGACTATTAGGCAATACCTAGGAAGAAAATAGGCTCTGACTAGAATAAAATGAAGAAAGAGAATCTTGCCCTTCACTAGCTATTCACAAATCTCCTAACCTTCAGCCCAGCCATGCCTAATTCTATTGCAATAATAGCCCCTTGCAATAATCTCTGTATTTTTTTGAAGATTATCCATCTTTTCTATTACCTTTCAGTGCCTCTACAGAGAAATCCAACTCTCTCTTATGTTGTGCTTCCATCAGTAGTCATAAAATTATGTTTAAGATTTGTTATCAAAGCCTTAAAGCTATTTGAGGGAATCTCAACAATTTGAATAATATTCTTAATGACTAAAATAAAAAATTCCAAAGCCCTATTTACAAGCCAACACCTGCTCTCTATAGTATTTCTATACAGTAAAAGTCAGTAAATTCAAAAAGATAGGCACAATAAACTTGATAAGAGATAAATCTTAGTGTCTGGATGAATCTTTGACTTAAACTTTACCAGCATTCTTATTAATTTATGATATTAAATGCTTTGTAAGGTTAAATGATCTTAATCCGGATATCATTGTGTTGCTTTCTTTGCTTTCTCTATGTCTGCTACATGGAAATATCTGATCTGCTGTAATTCACCTTGGAGTAATGCCACTGCGACCTGCTGGTAATGGCTGGTTGCACAACAGTTGATCCAGAAGGACCTTGGCCAGGATGATTTGGCAGTGGAGTTAAAAGGAGTGCCACAAATACTGTTGCAGAAGTGATATCAGATTTGGAATAAAATATTCACCCCAACAAATGTTTCTCAGATGATGTTGTATCATCTTATTGTATCAGACTAATCTCTGTTGTATCAGACTCATTGTATCAACACAATTGTAGAATCATTCTCAACATTCATTTCAGGCAAACTAATTCTTAGAGTGTCCCTAGAGTTAACAAAGGTTGTAAAGCAATGGAAGCCAATCAAGTCACAATAAAGAAGCCCATTCCGATCCGTTTGTTTATATATTACAGAGAATAGCATCCTCAGAATCAGTTTTCATTTGTGTATAGCCATACAATCTAAGAATCGATACAAATTGTTGCACATATATGCAAATATAAACTTAATTCCTGTTGGTAATTTTAAATATTGAAATGGTAGCCTTGTATACTATTTTTTAGGCGTGGTCTTGTGGGTTTTGATGTTGGTATTGTTTTCTTATTTGAATGCAGATTTCTTGTGGTTGTATTCCCCAATTTATTCTTTTTTTCTCACAATAAGAAGTGGGGTTTTGTGGTGATTATAATTTTTTAACTATTAATACAAGTCTATGTAAAATAACTGGAAGAGCACATGAATAAGTGACTAAGGAATAATCAAGTATGGTAGATACATTATTTTCTCTAGTAGTATTTCAAAATCAAGTGTTTTCTGAAAGTTGTTTTTGTGTTTTAAATAAAATAATATAATAACCTTTGAGCTCTATTTCTCTGCTCTGAAGCTTGTAAGAGCCATTTACTTAGTGACTGAGTTTTTCACTGCATAGGTATAAAAATCTCATTATTTCTATTAAAAAGGACCATAGTACAGGTCATATAATGTCATGACTCAAGAAATCTGGCATTTCATTTCTCAATGTATTCCAAAAAAGATAGCTAGTTGGATAAGTGACGGACAGATTGATACATAGATACAAAGATAAATAGATAAGTAGATTGAATAAAACAAAGAAACATTTTAAAGGTTTATTTGAACAAACAGAATTTCATGAATTGGTAAACACCAACCAAAAGGGGTTTTGGATTCTGCTGAGGAAGCTTGTTGGACAGGCTTTTATAAAGTGAGTGTTTTTGATTAGTTGAGCTTAAGTTTAGTTTTTCTATAATACAAATATTTACAAGAAACAGCTTGTAAATATTTGTAACTTATAACTAAAGTAAGTGTCATTTATGTTTGCAGTTCAAGTAAGATTAAGGTTAATTTCAAGACCTAATTGGCTTTGTGTGCTCAAGGATTTTTCAGGCCTGTTCTCCATTTCAATTTACCTTGAGAGAAAGATAGAGACAGAGAAAGAAAGAGATAGAGAATATGTGCATACATAATATACATGAATATTATATAAATCTGTGTAATATAGGAGAGAGGTCAGCAAATTTATTCTACAAAGTTAAAGAAAGTAAACATTTAGGCTTTGCATACCAAATGGTCTTTGTCATCTCTACTCAACCCTGCCAAAGTAGCACAAAAGCAGCCAGGGACAATATGTAAATGAATGTACATTGCCAACCTGTAATATAGAATATAGGTTTCACATATAAAATGTAATGAATCTTTAATTATGTAAATGTGATAAATATATATCACTTAAATCATATTATAGTTGAATGTGCATGCATTTTACTAAAATAATATAATAATGTTATACATATGAATACCAATATGAGTTGGTATTTTCAGTCAAGCAAATTTAAATATTGCAGTGATTCATCAGATTTTATTTTTTTTTCACTTCTAAAAGTCTGTGTTACTTATTCATATATAACACTATGTGGTTAACATTAGTGGATATGTAGGATATCTTTCTCTTATTCTAGCAGTGCACAGTCCTGCTAAAGATGAATTCAGTTTACATTGTTTAAACACTACACATCTGAATCTTCAAAACTAAAATTCTGTGAAAACAGGGACTTCAATTTTCTTTTGACACCACAATAGAAACAATGAAATGATGACTTCATGCATAGAGTTGAATAAATTTACCTAGTAGAACAGTTTTCTTCTCTAACCAAGCTTCAGTTGGTTAACACCTCAGATCCTGCAACCTTGGATTGGCTGGTCTGCAATGGCATTTTGGGTTGTTTTGTTTATTTATTTATTTTTCTGTTTTTCTTTTGTGTAAGATAAAGCACTGCACCATACACAGATATAAAGGTAATATCCTATAAAATTTCTACCAGCTTTAGTAGCTGGGAGGAATTATTGTCTCTATGTTCAAAACAAGGATGAGCACAGAGGCAATGAAAAACAAACCCGAATTAGGTGTGTTAGAGCTTTTAATCAGGTTTAACGAGAGGTCATAATTTATCCAATTATGATGGTTTGTATTTTATTTGCTTGCTGAAATATTTAAAATTCTTAGACTCTGATAGGAACAGTAGACACTGGGGACTGCTTTAGAGGGGAGGGTAGGAAGAGGGCATGGGTTGGAAGGCTATATATGGGGTACTATGCTCATTATCTGGGTAAGCATTGTACCTCAAGCCTCAACAAAATACAATTTACGGCCAGGCGCAGGGGCTCACGCCTGTAATCCCAGCACTTTGGGAGGCCGAGGCGGGAGGATCACCTGAGATCAGGAGTTGGAGACCAGCCTGGCCAACATGGTGAAACTCCATCTCTACTAAAAATATAAAACTTAGCTGGGCGTGGTGGTGTGCACCTGTAATTGCAGCTACTCAGAAGGCTAAGGCAAGAGAATCGCTTGAGCCTAGGAGGCAGAGCTTGCAGTGATCAGAGATTACAATGCACCATTGCACTCCAGCCTGGGGGGCAAGAGTGAGACTTTGTCCCAAAAAAAAAAAAAAAAATTTACTCATGTAACAAACTTGCATCTAAACCCTGGAATCTAAAATAAAAACAGAAAAAAAGGGGACATTAACAAATAAAATATGTTTAAATGTTTGAATTTGCCTATATAACTTCTGTTTATAAATATCAATGTGTTAATAAATTATATTTTAGTGGTATAAACAGTCTGTTAGTGGAAGTCTTGGTTGTATAACATTTAAATAAGGTTATTTTAGTGAAGTCCAAAGATAAGTAAATTTTAAAATGTCCAAATTTTTTTCATTCTAATGAGCTGTCTGGAATCTGTCGACATTCTGAACTGTAAATGTACGTAGAAGTTCAATACTGAAAAAAGAGCTTAAAACATAAATCTATAACCTATAAAATGTATGGAGGAGAAAAACCTCCCTTTAAAAAAAAATGAATGATTCTCTGTGATCATTAATGATATGACAGCATTGCCAATGCAAGAATTATATTTTCTGTTTTCTAGTTAATTTAACTATTTTAACATTTGGAAACTACTGTGGTATTTAATATAAATATAATATTCAAAACACTTTTTAAAAGTTTCAAAAATAAGAATTATAATCTACAATTCACCTGAACACTTTTTACTTTGGTGGCAATGATGAGTTCCCTTGTGTTAACTTATGAAAGAAAAAGTAGGTTTTATTGGAACTTTCTCGATAGTCTCTTCTTGATTACTAATTTTTTTTCACTTATTTATTTATTTATTTATGTTTTTAATTTGCTTTAAGTTTTAGGGTACGTGTGCACAACGTGCAGGTTTGTTACATATGTACACATGTGCCATGTTGGTTTGCTGCACCCATGAACTCGTCATTTACATTAGATATTTCTTCTAATGCTATCCCTCCCTCAGCCACCAACCCCACGAAAGGTCCCGGTGTTTATTTTTTTTATTTTTTATTTTTTATTTATTTATTTTTTTTGTATGTGCCTCTAAACGGCAGCTACTAGAAAGGGCCAAGTGCTTTTTGACAAATTAAGAATATAGGAAGGTATTAAATCTTAATGCTATAAAAAATGATGCAGTGGCCAGGCGCAGTGGCTCACGCCTGTAATCCCAGCACTTTGGGAGGCCGAGGCGGGCAGATCACGAGGTCAGGAGATCTAGACCATCCTGGCTAACACGGTGAAACCCCGTCTCTACTAAAAAATACAAAAAATTAGCTGGGCGTGGTGGCCGCGCCTGTAGTCCCAGCTACTCGGGAAGCTGAGGCAGGAGAATGGCGGGAACCTGGGAGGCGGAGCTTGCAGTGAGCCGAGATGGCACCGCTGCACTCCAGCCTGGGCGACAGAGAGAGACTCTGTCTCAAAAAAAAAAAAAAAAAATGATGCAGTTAAAAGATGAACTTTTCATTTTTTTAAATAACTATGCAAACTTGATTCATTATTCATAGTGCTAGGCCTAATATTTTCTATAATCACAATGGAGAAGAATAACATCTACCATGGAGTATTATAAATTTTAAATAAAACTTAAATTCTGAAAGAACTTTGAAGTTGCAAAAAAGTTACATCGACGTAATATTACACTGTGTGCCCTCATCAAAGATAAACATTTGCAATTCCAAATAATTGAAAATATCACCCAGGCATATTTTCATAAAATAAAGTTTCATTTCTCACTTAACTACAAAAATCTTTTCTTAAAAGAAGTTCCTACAAAAGATGTTGCTATATGTGACAGCCCACTGAATTAATTACTGAACTTTTGACTTATAGTTTTAAGATATGTCTGCTATATTTCCCAAGGTGTGATAATAGTAATAGTTATCCGGATCATGAATATTAATATAAACAGAATTTATTTTAAATAATTTTAACTTAATCAAATGTCAATTGTGTATTCGAAAAATGGATTGATTATTCCTTAGAACTTCTGTCTTAAATCACGTTACTTAAGTGTGTTAAAACTATATTGTCTGATTAAAGAGCTGAAGAAATCAACCTTAGAAGAGTAAATAGGAGAGTGATACGTATAGTTTCTTTCTTTGATATGCCCATAGATCTCAGTAAATCCAAAAGCTATTGAATAAATGATCACAAAATAATACCAAGATGATATATAATGCGGTTCTTGATGTATTTTAAATTTTAAGAAGACAATCTGTGGTTCGTATCTTAGCTTTATATATATTCCAGGCAGTTTATATAAGATGCTGAATATTCTCATTTTATTTTTCTTGTCTCTCCACTTAATCCATTAAAGGAAACATGGACTGGCATCTTTGGAGGTGTGTGATTGTTAGGAGCAATCTAAGGACTAACAGTAACATCTGTCAGCTTTTCTGCTGTCTGCAGCCTGGAAGCAGCAACACACGGCCTGGTGTCCCAGAGGGTCTCCAAAACAGGCTTGAGTGTCTTACGAACAGTTGGTCCTTCATTTCGCGTTTACTTTCCAAGTTCAGAATCCTTATTAGAAAAAAAAAAAAAAAAGAGGCCTAGGCAAACAGATGTTCAATTAAGTGGAAAAAAACAGATAATAGACATACCCATGAATCCCAAAGGATATTTATCAGAAAACAAAGTAAATATTTTTGTCTCTATATTATTCCTTTTGAATATAATATTCCAGTCAAATATTAATGTTTTAGTCAATATTGCACAGAAAACTCTTTTTGTCCATGATAAAATGTGATAATCTAAAGATGTTAAATTTTAAATAAGTTTTGGAGAATGTAATGACATATATTTTAAGCTTAATTTGCTACAGAAAAGTTGCTTTATATGTTTAATTTCTCTGACATTTATGTAATGTTTTATTAGTCTACCAATAATGGTCAGAAATTGTTGTTATGTTTATCCTCTCTTCTCCAAAGTGTTCATAAAAAACCATCAAGTTTTCATGAAGCTGCACAAAAAACACTTCCTCTTTTGCAATTCCACAGCACTACTTCCAAGGTTGTGTTCGAAATTGACACCCTGTCTCTCCACCCAAATATTCTCTTTTCACGTAATTTGGGAGGTGCCCTACATTATATCTCCTTTTGAAGATTGACAATAAAGTTTGAGTTATTAAACTCTGAAATAAAATTCAGAAAAAAAATCGTTTTTTAAAAAGTGTTTAATTTTTATTTTATCTTAGTGTAGTTTATTTTAGTTTAGAGTTTAGTTTAGTTTTTTTGAGACAGCCTCTCACCTTGTTGCCCAGACTGGAGTGCAGTGGCATCATCTCGGCTCACTGGAGCCTCCACCTCCCAGGCTCAAGTGATCCTCCCACCTCAGTCTTTCAAGTAGCTGGGACTACAGGTGCATGCCACCATGCCCAGATAATTTTTGTATTTTTTGCAGAGACAGGGTTTTGCCATGTTGCCCAGGACTGTCTCCAACTCCTGGGCTCACGTGATCCACCTGTCTTGGCCCACCAAAGTGCTGGGATTACAAGCGTGAGCCATCAAGCATGAGCCACCAGGAGTAAGCCGCCAGGCGTGAGTTGTCAGGCCTGGTCCATTTTTAAAATGTTACTGTTTTCAGTAGAGTGAATATTTTTGTTTAACTTTAGGAATATGTATGTGTTATCCACCAAACCACCCTGTGAATTTCCTTTGGTTGTTACATTCTTTCTTGGAAGCATGACATTATACTACCTACACTATGGTCCTTTTTAATAGAAATAATGAGATTTTTATACCTCTGTAGTGAAAAATTCAGTCACTAAGTAAATGGCTCTTACAAGCTTCAGAGCAGAGAAATAGAGCTCAAACATTATTATATATATTCATTTGTAACTAAGTTTCCTGTTTTGTTCAATAAGTATGCTGATTTGGTTTGATCAAGTGAAATTACTTTTATCAAAATATGAACTGTAAAAAAGGTGTAGATAATTTTTACTAAAAACACTGAAGGAGCTACAAGTAAGAAAAAAGTCAAGGCTCATCAACTTAAAAATGTGTGATATTATTTCCAATGTAGTGAGGTTACAATGAGTGATGTATCTAACACCACCAATCTTAAAAAATAAAGCATTAAAAAAATGTGCTCCCTTTTATAATGGGATTTTCTCCAGAAGATATCACTATCCTAGATTTTTGTTAATCATTCTCATGTATTAATTTAAATTCTAATTTCATATTTATATATCTATCAACAAAGTGTAGGGTCTCACTAGATGTTTTAACACCACAAATATATACACATATATATGGTGTAATGTAATATATATATTTTACATATATTATTTCATATATATATATATAAATGCTACTATCCTGTTAATATGGTTAGGCTTTGTGTCCCCACCCAAATCTCATCTTGAAAAGTAATCTCCAGAATCCCCATAACCCCCACCTGTCAAGAGAGAGACCATGTGGAGGTAATTGAATCAGGGGGTGGTCTCCCTCCCCCATGCTGTTCTTGTGATAGTGAGTGAGTTATCAGAGGATTTGATGGTTTTACAAGGGGATCTTCACCCTTCACTTGGCACTTCTCCTTCCTGCCTTCTTGTGAAGAAGGTGCATTGCTGCTGCTTGGCCTTCCGCCATAATTATCAGTTTCCTGAGACCTCCCCAGCCACACTGAACTGTGAGTCAATTAAACCTCTTTCCTTTATAAATTATCCGGTCTCAGGCAGTTCTTTCTTTTACTTTCTTTTCTTTCTTTCCTTCCTTCCTTCCTTCCTTCTTTCTTTCTTTTTCTTTCTTTCTTTCTTTTCTTTCCCTTCCTTCCTTCCTTCCTTCCTTCCTTCCTTCCTTCCTTCCTTCCTTCCTTCCTTCCTTCCTTCCTTTCCTTATAGCAGAATGCTAATGAACTAACACACCTGTTTTCAATAATACTGTGCACATTGTGTCATCTGTTTCCACAATGTACACAATCTTTTGCTGTTAGATATTTAAATTACTTCTAATTCTTGGCTATTACAAACTTTACATCAGATGTCATGCTCTGAACCGGTATCCATGGTATGCATAAACCTTTACTAGAATTACGTTTAGTCATGAAGGTATATATCCATCAATTACAAGAGCATGTCTTCATAATTGAGTGAGTGTTGTGAAATAATATCCATACATATTAATAACAAAAATAAATAAGACATTCTAATATTCTCAATCTTTATGCTACTTGATATTGTCAGATTCTAAAATCTTTGCTCATGTGAAGTTTGTAAAATGATATCCATTTGAAGTTTTATTTTGCATTTTCCTATTTGGCATTTGATCATTATTTTATATATTCATTTGTAACTAAGTTTCCCATTTTGTTCATTGTCTTTTCAAAAATATTTCTTCTGTTGGAGAGGAATTCCACAGGAGGGCCATTAAAATTTTTGTGTTTGTCTAGTTGATCTATAAGAGGGTATGTATTTGTGTGTGTGCATCATGGCGTTTTTCATTACTTCAAATGGCAGAAAATTGGTTTTCTTTAATATCAGGGAATTGATATTGCTTTTATAGAAATTATAAGATAGGTTTATTTTTTCCTAGAGAATTGTCTAAGCAATATTAATGGATAAATCGTGACCCTTGTATTTGTCATAAATTGATGTTTTGTTAATATTTGTAATTCTGTTTCTCAGCTGCTTTGTTCCAATATTCTATTTTTCATTCTGTACCTATACTACGTGGCTTAACTTAATTAATTAAGATTTATAGAGTTATCCAGTACAGCATTATCCCTGACCTCTTGCTATTGTTCTTCCTCCTCTCCTCTTCTCTCTTTCCTGCTTTCATTAATGCTCCTTTATGCATCCCGCACCCTCCACAATGTACATGTTCAGTCTCTTCCTTTTGGACATTTGAGTTGTTGTGAATTTTTAGCTACGACAAACAATGAATATAATAATATTCTTAGACATGTCTCTAAGACATGTTGTTGCTGTCCTGATGTTCTTCACTTTCTCACTTTCTCCCTCTTCTTCTCACTCATTCTTCTCCTTTTCCTTCCAAAACTCTTTCTACTACTTCTTTCTCTTTCAATTTCAAAAGTTTGCTAAATATTTTGTGGCACATAACATTTTACAATTAAAAAATACTCAATGCAATCAAATTTCATACAAAGCCCTAATGCATTTGTGAATAATATTTGATTAACTTATGGTTAGTTTTGGAAGAAATATTATATTGAGTCATCTATGGATGAATCCAGTGAACATTTTTATATATTTTGATATTTAATTTTGTTTAAGTATATGTCTTTTTATTTTATTTTATTTTATTTTTTCTTCAGTAGTTCTTCTACATATTTTTTCTCTTCTGGAATTCGGTCAACATTAATACAGAATTTATTCATTTAAGAAGATTGGGAATTAATTGTACCAGGACCATACATGTATATATTTTAGACAGCAATTTTTAATTGTGGTTTTAAAATTATTACTCTACGGCATCATCATAGTTTTGTCCATGTGATCTAGAAACTACCTAAGGAGATTGCTTAAAACTACTAGAGTGATTTTAGATAATTCAGTCTCTACTTCACTTCTGAGTTATATGTTTTATGCAATTGGAGCTATACAAATTTATTATATACATTTAGTATTTTTAAGTCTTTGATTGATAAATTAAATTAGGACTTGCTGTGTGCAACCTCTTTGTATCTACCGATATATTTGGCCTTAAGGTCAATTTTCCTCATATTAATTTGAATCAGCTTACCTGTGTTAATGTTTTCATGATGTAAATTAATTTTTTTAACTTATTTTAAAAACCCAGGTTTTATATTTTAGGCACATCTTTTGTAAATTACATAAAAATGAATTTTAAAAATGTAAACACAAAATATTTTTAATTAAGTAACAAGTTTTATTCTTGTGAATTTTGTGATGGCTGGAACATTTACATTCTTTCATATTATTTGCACAATATTTATCTATTTATCTTTTTTCTAAATGTACTTTACATTTATAATTTATTTTTAATAATACAGATCCTCAGAAATGTTTTTGTGCAAAAGACAAAAGGTAAAGACTTTTATTGTTGCACTTCAAAATAATCCAAACTTGGTTTATATTTTGTTCTTTTCAGAATATAAATATAAATTTAAAATTAAAACTCTTCCCCTTTAATTATGCCTAGTGAAATAGCTAATAGTGTTTATTGACCATTCCTGAACACCTCCTTTCTCCAGTTTTTATTCCTCTAACAGTATTTGTTTATATCTTGCTGGAAGCAATATGACTGAACATGTTTTGCCTTTCAGTAAATAGAATTTAATTTGTGGGTATGTGATTTAGAACTAGAATAAAGGGTGCATACAATGTTTAATTAAGTACATTTTGGAAGAGATAAACTAATGTGGGTTAAACTAACTACAATAGAAACATAGAAGTTAAGCTTATACATAGTTTCACATTCTAGAAAGTAATGCATCATTTTTTTCTCAATTAAAAAGGTTATCATGGGTTAAAATTTTTCCATAATATTCTTTAAAGGATAGGATAAAAATGAAAAAATTCTCACTGGAAAACTGTATTTGCATAATTACTATAAAATGCCAATTTTACACACAAACAAACAGAAGCCAGAAATGCTTCAAAATCTCATTTGAATAATGCATGCATATGTATTGGTTCTGCATGGCTAAGCCAACAGCCGCATCAGTGAAAATATTTACCTTTTAGTATCAACACTAGAAATAGCAATTATCAATATGAAAGAGAAGGCCCTAGTATAAAATATATACTATCATCAAACAAATCTAATTTCCTATTTTGTTATTAAGTAAAAGAATACATTTGTTATGTATATCTAAAGCAAAATATTACGTAAGTGTCAGGGGCTTATTAATTTTTAAAAGTATACATAATGCCTAACATTTTACATTGAAGTTAGGTAAAGACATGTATAGTTAATGAATTAAATGATTTTAGTAAGATATAATATTCACAGAACAAAATATATAGATTATAATTTTTCATTTTGATGAGTTTGTCAGTTGTAGAAAACCATGTTACTATCACCTTAAACAAGATTTAGAATAATTCTGTAAACTTTCTAGTCAATTACACAGCAGTAAATAATCTCTCATCATATATTCATTTTGGCTGTCTTTGGAATTTAGATAAATGAAATTATACAATGTGTGGTTTTTTTGAGTATCACACCTTTTCACTCATAGATGCAACAACATGTATTAGTTGTTCGCTGAAATTGTACAGTTAATACAATTTACTGAATAAATAAATCAACATTTATTTATTCTGCCATTAATACACTTGTGGACTGTTTGTGGCGTTGGGCTTAGATTATCTCTTGTATCCTTTGTCTCTCTTTCAGCTTTCCATATGATAAGTATACATAAGAAGCCTATTATATGTAAATTATTTTTTCATTTTATAATTTATAGTACTTTTCAAATATCACCTCGCTTAATTCATGCCACAGGCCCTTTTCCATCACTTAGGTGAATTTTTAAATCTCACATTTATTATTTATTTTGCTATTTTGTTTACCATATTGATTTTCATGCACTTGCTTAGTGCACTTTCATTCACCAACACATAAGTTTCAAAATGCTCTTAGCTTCATTAATTTCCCAATCCCAGGTTACTACATGCTATGGTTTGAATGTTGTCTCCTTCCAAACTCATGTTGAAATTTAATTGCCATTGTAACAGTATTAAGAGCTAGGACCTTTAAGACCTGATTAGGCCATGAAGACTTCACACTTTGAGGTGGGATTGGTATTGTTATAAAAGGGTGACTTCAGTTCATCCCCTTCTCGCTCTCTTTCTTTCTATCTTACTATCTCTTTACTCTTCTCCTATGGGATGATGCAGCAAAAGGCCCTTGCCAGATGACGACCACTTGATTTGAACTTCACGCTTCCAGAACTGTAAGCCAATAAAGTCCTGTTCTTAACAATAAGTCACTCTGTGGTATTCTGTTATAGCAAGGCAAAACAGACTAAGATAATGAATTGGTAGTGAGAAGCGCAGCTGTTGCTCTAACAAATACCTAAAAATATGAAAGCAACTTTGAAGTGGATAGTGAGTGGAGGTTGAAAGAATTTGGAGGAGTACGCTAGAAAAACCCTATATTGTCATAAACAGAGCATTAAGGGCAATTCTAGTGAGGGTTTAGAAGAGAAGAACTTTAGGGAAAGTGGAACTTCCTAAGGATTACTTAAGTTGTTGTGAACAGAATGTTGGAAGAAATATGGGCAGTCAAGGCAATTCTGATGAGGTCTCAGATAGAAATAAAAACAAGGTATTGGAAACTGGAGTAAAGACCATTCTTGTTATAAAGTGGCAAGGCACTTGGTTGAATTGTGTCCATGCCAGAGGGCTTTGTGGAAGGCAGAATTTAAGTGCAATGAATTAGGATGTCTGGTGGAAGAAATATCTGAGCAGAAAAGCATTCAGGATGATGTGTGACTTCTTTTAACTGCATATAGAAAATGGAAAAGTAAATACAAGGAAAACAGAATTTAGGGAATTGAAGTATTCTGAGCCTAGTAGTGTGGTTGAAAATAAAAGACCATTTTCAGGAGAGGAATCCAAGGTTGCGGCCAAGTGACCTATTTGATGAGACTAGTAGGAATAGAACAAAGCCAGAAGCTATTCATCAGGACAATGGGAGAATGGTCATAAAGGCATTGTGGAGCTTACAAGTATGACCCCTCCCATCACAGGCCCAGAGTGTCAAGGTCTGACTGAATGAAATATGTCAAAGAAAAGGTTTTAGGTGCTCTCAGGAACTTGGGACTTACTGCCCAGGGCCAACTCAAGTCTCAGTTCCCTACATTCTAGTGCAGGGCTCATCAGCGGCCCCAGCCACATCTCAGGCTTGCCAGGATCGGCTACACACAGCTGAGGATCAATCCCACCCACTTCTCCAGAAGGTGCGAGCAGCAAATCTTGGTGACACCTAAGTGGTATTGTCTGCAGGTGCAAAACACATGAGCTATGCCAGGCATGGTTTCCTTCACCTGGATTTCACAGCATGTTGCTCACAGCCTGGTGGCCTGGGAAAAGACTTGTTATAAGGGCAGAACCACTGCAAAAAGCTTCTATTGGAGAAATACCTAGCAAAACTTTTAAGTTGGATCCGTATGGCGAATCCCCAGTGGGCTGAGGAAGGCTGTTGGAATGGGGCGTCCCTTGAGACACCAGAAATGTAGAGTCTCCAGTGTTCAGTTCCAGCCTGAGAGAGCTGCAGGCACCTGCCTTCAGTGTATGAGAGCTGCAGGCATGAGCTCTGCCTGGCGAAACTATAGTGATGGGGCTTCCTTAGGTCTTGTGGACCCCAATTCTACCCCATTGTGTTCAGAGGGTGGGACACGGAGTCAAAAAAGATTGTCCTCCAGCCTTAAGATTTAATCTTGTTCTCCCTGTTGAGCTTTGTAATTACTTGGAGCAAGTTATTGGGTTTTTTTCTTGTCCATGTCTCCTTTTGGAATAGTTATGTCTATCTTATATATGTTTTCCTAGTCTGTTTTGGAAATACATAATTTGGTTTGATTTCACAAGCTCACAGCTGGAGAGAAATTTGCCTCAAGGTGAATTGTGCCTTGAGTTTCACCTGTATCCAGTTTAGATGAAACTCTGGACTTTGGATATTTTAGTTGATACTGGATTCAGTTAAGAATTTAGAGATTGGTGGGGCACAGTGGCTCACACCTGTAATCCCAGCACTTTGGGAGGCCAAAGCAGGTGGATCACCTGAAGCTGGGAGTTTGAGACCAGCCTGACCAACATGGAGAAACCCCATCTCTACTAAAAATACAAAATTAGCCAGGTGTGGTAGCAGTTGCCTGTGATCCCAGCTACTCATGAGGCTGAGGCAGGAGAATCGCTTGAACCCGGAAGGTTAATGTTGCCGTGAGCCTAGATCGCACCATTGCTCTCCAGCCTAGGCAACAAGAGCGAAACTCCATCAGAAAAAGAAAGAAGGAGAAGGAGAAGGAGAAGAGTGATAAGAAGAAGGAGAAGGAGAAGAGGGATAAGGAGAAGGAGAAGAAGAATTTAGAGGTTATTGGAATAGAATAAATGCAGTCTTTATGTGAATACAGCATGAGTTTGGGGGATCAGAGGCAGAAAGCTATGATTTAAATGTTGTCCCCTTCAAAACTAATCTTGAAATTTGTCATTGTGGCAGTATTAAGAAGTAGGACCTTTAAGAGTCAATTAGGCCATAAGGGCTCCAACTTACGGGTGGCATTGCTGCTGTCCTGTAAGGACAAGTCTGTCTCTCTTCCTTCCACATTCCACCACGACATACTACAGCAAGAAGGCCATTAGACAACGTCAACTCCTCAGTTTTGGAATTTTTCAGCCTACAGAACTATAAGCTAATAAACTTATTATCATTCAAAAATTACGTAGTCTGTGGTATTCTATTATAGCTGCACAAAATGGACTCTGACACTACAATATTGGCTTAGAGACATGATGAATGCCATTTTTGTGCAAGCTACATAATATGGAGAGGTAAGACAATTAGCTTAGTCTCCGTTGATTGAATTCATAAATATGGTTTTTTTTTTTTTTCAAATAATGTACATTATTAGACAGGCTAAGGATGTGGTTAAAATTATGGTGACCTCCATGGATCAAGTGACATATTTTTCCTATCTGAGAGCAGAAGTCATCCAGAAGGAAATGTTTGGAAACGAGTATACCTGTCCTTTGCCTGAGCTACTAGGACAGCACCGTTGATGTTATACTATTCAGAGTGTATTAGGAATATTTTACTTCCCCTTTTCAGAACACAATCGTATGCATGTGTAAATCAGTCTTGGCCCTGCCACTAGCTGAGAAGCTCTGCTTGCTAACTCTTAGAAAGTTGCTGAACTCACTTCCTACTGCATTTCTCAAACTCTCTTTGAGCAGATGTTATTAATGGAATTACATAATTCCTTGCCAAGAGGCAATTCTTCAGAATGTTGAATGACTGCTGTTATGTGGTGCCTCATTCAAAGAGAATTAATACAAACCAAAGAGATCCTTGAAACTCTGCAAGATAGATTTTGTGGATCAATTAGGTTGACTGATAATCAGTAAGTCTAAACACTAATCAACACTTGGAATTGTCTTCTTGACAGAAATAATTGAAAGCAATGGTCTGTGTTCACTGGAATGGAGGAAAGCTGATGCACATAAATAGGTAGTGTCATGTATATGCGAGTGTGGGAGGTTGAGGGAGAGAAGTTTGGTTATAGAGATTCATTACTTGTCTGAGCACGTCTGCTGCTGCCAAAGGAACATCATGAGTAGTGGGAAGACAGTTTAGCTGAAGAATAGGCTAAGTGCAGATTTTAAATATTCTGGGCTCTACAGGTTTCTTATATCTGTGTATTCCTACATCTTCTCTGCCTAGGTATTCCTTCTTCACTTATCTACTTATGTGTAAATTGTTGTTGTTTAAACATGTAATTGTGGAGCAATGTTTACCCACTAGTACATATTAGTAATTTTAAATAGGGGAGGGCCAATAAAAAATTAGTAATAGCATTCTATTTGTACATCTAAATTTTAACTAGAAACATTATAAATTGATAAAATTCCTCAATAAATAGTTGAATTGAATCACATTTATATTTTTCAAAAAAGCACAGTATGCTTAATTTAACCTGTTTATAACAGTACCAGCATAAATCTTATTCTAATGAATGATTGCTTTATAATAAAAATAGAATATTATAATACTAATGATGTATTATGCTTTAATATATATTTGTTAAGCTCTAAAGTTCTTACCTGTTTTTCACCTTTTCCTTTATTTATTACTTAACTCCTTCCTCTATTTTTTATTTCCTCTCTAATTCTTTCCTTCTTTCCTCCCTGTCTTACTTCTCCTTCCTTCCCTCTCTCCACTCGCTCCTTTCTTTAATTTATTCTTTTTCTTTATTGCTTTTATTTGACAATCATGAGTCTCATTCTCTTCTCACTCAATAGGTGGAATTTTAATGTGTTTGATAGAATATTTAATTCTTATATTTATTTTTGAATCAAATATACAGTTTTTCAAATTTTTATGAATGATAGCATATAATAGTTTTAATTTTATATTTCACTGCTTTTACTCAGTATCCTTGTAAAACTCAATCCATGTGGCTGGATGTACACTGCTACTACACTATTAGTAGCATTTCTGGGATTATGCCATAATATCCATCAACCACATTGTATATATTCGGTTCACAGTGATGGAAGCATAGACTGCATTTAGTACTTAATAATTTCATATGCTCTCACTCTGAACGTATGTAAAGTTTTCTGTGAACACATAAGGAGATGTTTAACATCACTAATCATCAGGGAAATGCAAATCAAAAGCACCATGAGATTTACCTCATATCCACTACAATGCTACCATTTAATAAAAAAAAAAAAAAACACTACCCAAAACCCAAAAATAAGTATTGATAAGGATGTGGAAAATTGAGAACCCTTGCCCATTGTTGGTGGGTTTAAAAAATAGAGCACCCACTATGAAAAACAATATAGTGGCTCCTCAAAAACCTAAATGTAGAGTTATCTTGTGGTTCACCAATTCCATTTCTGAAATAAAACCCAAAGAATTGAAAGCAGGGACTCAATTGGGTATTTGTACATCTACATTAATAGTAGCATTATGAATAATAGCCAAAATGTAGAAGCAATCCACCAATTGTTAATTGACAGATGAATGCATGCACAAAATATGATGTAACACTTACAAGGGATATTAAAAGGAAGGAAATTCTGACATATACAAAATGGATGAACCTTAAGGACAGTGTGCTCAGTGGGATAAGTCAGTCACAAAAAAGACAATTACTCATACAATGTTCCTAGAGTCATCAAATTCAGAGAAACAGAGAGTAGAATGGTGGTTGCCAGGTGTCAGAAGGGTAAAAATAGTGGAAAGGATTTTGTTTGCTTTTTCAAATCATTGTTATTATTTAACTTTTATTTTAAAATTAGGAGTGCACATCCAGGATGTGCAGGTTTGTTACACAGGTAAACTTGTGTCATAGGGGTTTGTTGTACAGATTCTTTCATCACTCAGGTATTAATCCTAGTATCTATTAGTTATTTTTCCTGATCCTCTTTCTCCTCACATTTCCCACACCCCTATAGGCCCCAGTGTGCCTTGTTCTCCTCTATGTGTCCATGTGTTCTCATCATTTAGCTCCCACTTATAAGTGAGAACATACAGTATTTGGTTTTCTGTTCCTGTGTTAGTTGCTAAGGATAATGGTCTCCAGCTCCATCTATGTCCCTGCAAAGGATATGATCTCATCCTTTTTTATGGCTGCATAGTATTCCATTGTGTATATGTACCACATGTTCTTTATCAAGTGTATCACTTATGGGTATTTGGGCTGATTCCATGTCTTTGCTATTGGGAAAAGTTGTGCAATGAATATATGCTTGCATGTGTCTAAAATATTAATAGAATAATTAATATTTTAGGAATATTAAGGAATATTGAAGGAATAGAAATTATTCCTTCAGGTATATACCTAGTAATGGGATTGCTGGGTCGAATGATATTTCTGACTTTAGGTCTTTGAGAAATCGCCACACTGTCTTCCACAATGGTTGAAATAACTTACATGCCCATCAACAGTGTAAAAGTGTTCCTTTTTCTCCAAAACCTTACCAGCATCTGTTATTTTTTAACTTATTAATAATAGCCATTCTGATTGGTGAGAGATGGTATCTCATTGTGGTTTTGATTGTCACTTCTCTAATGATCAGTGATATTGTGTTTTTTTCATTTGTTTTTTGGCAGCATATATGTATTTTTTTGAAAAGTGTCTGCTCATATCCTTTGCCCATTTTAATGGGTTTTTTCCTCTGGTAAATTTGTTTAAGTTTCTTACAGATGCTGTATATTAGACCTTTGTCAGATGGATGGATTGCAAAAATTTTCTCCCATTCTGTAAGTTGTCTGTTTATGCTGTTGATAGTTTATTTTGCTGTGCAGAAGCTCTTTAGTTTAATTAGATCCCGTTTGTCAATTTTTGCTTTTGTTGCAATTATTTTTGGCATCTTCATCATGAAATCTTTGCCCATGCCTATGTCATGAATGATGTTGCCTAGGTTATCTTCCAAGATGTTTATAGTTTTGCCTTTTTCATTTTAGTCATTAACCCATCTTGAGTTGATTTTGTATATGGTGTAAGGATGCGGTCCAGTTTCAATTTTCTGCATATGGCTAGCCAGTTCTCCCAGCATCACTTATTGAATAGAGAATCCTTTACACATTGGTTGCTTTTGTCAGGTTTGCCAAAAATCAAATATTTATAGGTGTGTGGTCTTATTTCTGAGTTCTCTATTCTTTTCTACTTGTCTATGTGTCTGTTCTTATACCAGTACTATGCTATTTTGTTTACTGTAGCCTTGTAGTATAGTTTGAAGTAAGGTATTGTGATGCCTCCAGCTTTGCTCTTTATGGTTAGGATTCTCTTGGCTATTCAGGCTCTTTTTTGGTTCCATATGAATTTTAAAGTAGTTTTTTTCTAACTCTGTGAAGAATGTCAATGGCAGTTTAATGATAATAGCATTGAATCTATACATTGTTTTGGGCAGTATGGCCTTTTTAATGATATTGATTCTTTCTATCCATGAGTGTAGAATGTTTTTCCATTTGTTTATGTCATCTCTGATTTCTTTGAGCTGTGGTTTGCAGTTTTCCTTATAGGGATCTTTCACGTCCCTTGTTAGCTGTATTCCTAGGTATTTTATAACTTTTTTTGGTGGCGACTGTGAATGGGAGTTCATTCATGATTTGGCTTCAGCTTGACTATTGTTGCTGTGTAGGCATGCTTGCAGTTTTTGTACATTGATTTTTGCATCCTGAAACTTTGCTGAAGTTGCTTATCAGTTTAAGAAGCTTTTGGGCTAAGACAATGGGGTTTCCAGATACAGGATTATGCCATCTTCAAATAGGGATATTGTGACATCTTCTCTTCCTGTTTAAATGCCCTTTATTTCTCTTGCCTGATTGCTCTGGCCAGAAATTCTAATACTATGTTGAATAAGAGTGGTGAGAGAGAATCTTTGTCTTGTGCTGGTTTTCAAGGTGAATAATTCCAGCCTTTGCCCATTGAGCATGATATTGACTGTGGATTTGTCATATATGGCTCTTATTATCTTGAGGTATGTTCCTTCAATACCTAGTTTATTGAGAGTTTTTAACATGAAAGTATGTTAAATTTTATCAAAAGCTTTTTCTGGGTCTTTTTAGGTAATTACGTATTTTTTGTCTTTAGTTTTGTTTATGTGATGACTCGCATTTACTGATTTGTATATGTTGAACCAAGCTTGCAACCCAGGATTAAAGCCTCCTTGACTGAGTGGATAAGCTTTTTGATGTGTTGCCAGATTCGATTTGCCAGTATTTTGTTCAGGATTTTCGCATCCACGTTCAAGTTTTCTGTTTTTGTTGTGTCTCTGCCAGGTTTTGGTATCAGGCTGATGCTGGCCTCATAGAATGAGATCCCAGAGCCAGAGTATGTAAAGCTCCTGGGTCTCTGTGTTTGCCTGAGTAGCTGCTCTGCCAAAACTTCAGGCAACTCTGTATGTCAGACAGAAGGCCCTGGTGGAGTGGGCACATGAGGGGATCTCCTAACCCGAGAGTTGCAAAGATCTGTGGGAGAAGTGTTGTTTCCCAGGTTCACACATTAACTCATTGCCTCCTTGGGAAGAGGGCGTTTCCCTTGGCTCTCTCTTGCTCCCAGGGTGTGGCATCACCTTGCCCTGCTTTTCTCCATTCTCCATGGGTCAAACTGTCCCCCTGATCAGTCCCAATGTGAGTACCTGGATGTTTCAGTTGAAAGTGCTCTATTTACTCATGCCTTTTGTTCCTCTCCATGAGCCCATGCACCCTAGCTGCTTCTAGTGGGCCACCTTGACCCCACTCCCAAGTTATGTTTTAATGAGTGTAGAGTTTTGGCTTTTCAAAATGAAAAGAGTTCTGGAGGTTCATTGCACAACAATGTAAATGTACTTAACATTGCATATTTGTACACTGGAAGAATGGTTCTAATGGTAACTCATATATTTAGTTACTCCAGTTAAATGTAAAAATTAAAATTAAAATAAAAAAGATTTATCTGACAGTAGGAGTGAACCTTTCTGGGTCACAATGTATTTAATTCAAGCAAGTATGAGTACAATATTCTATTTGAAACTTTTACATTCAAAGCCTTGTGGACTTCAAATGGTTTTGTCCCCACTTCTTACACACAGATCACTCACACCCTTTCTATGGGACACAAAGTCTGGAATATTCTTTATGTATAGTCTTCAAAATATTTGTCTTTTAAGGCTTCTGATCTATAAACTGAATGCAACCTGCTTCTGCCATCGTTATCGTAGCTAGTTGTGCCATACTTTAGGAAGCTTATTCTTAATCATTATTCTCTTTGGCCCCATTTAGAGCTATATGACTTTGGAAACTGTCACCAGCTTTGGGAAGTTTAAGGGTCCAGAATATTCAAAGACCATTTAGTCCAAATTTTTGGTGGTAGAAGTTCCTCAAAACCAATGTTTGCAAAGAAAAATCATTTGCTTGCTGACAGTTTCCTGTGCCAAAAAACACATTGAATATTTTTTAATGAACATTTTTCACAAAGCTCCTTTTTATTAACTGCTTCCTTGATCCTATTTCTCTCTCTCTCTCTGTCTCGTTAAAACAAAGAAGCTTCCTTGAGAACCTTGGAATTAAATTGGAAAGCTACACCTTTAAACTTGTCTTTGTTCTAAGTAAGTTTATTTAACGACACATATGAATTGGACCATTACCATTCAGAGTCTTTTATGAATCTCAATTTTGTCTTTGGAGCCTAATCAATCATTTTTCCCAGTGTTGAAAACCTTCAGATTACGGTACACTATTTTCTTTTATTTCTACTGTAAAACATGCAATTCTTTTCTGAGATTGTATCTTTCTTATAATACCCTCTCTAACACAGATAGTAATAGCTAACATTCTAATATTTCATTTAACACTTTCTGTAGACCTGTGGGCTGAGGAGACATGTGGTCTGCCTTCTAATTTACCAATAGTTTACCAAAACATTTATCTTATTAGGAAAAGTACATTTACCAAATGAATATACAGATATAGATATGTATTGTTAACTTCTGCCATGGTTTTTGCCCACAAACTTTTGTTACCAGGATTTTCTATATAATGTTCCCGTACATATGTTGTCAGACCTTGCTATTCTACTCTATTCTATTTGCAATTCCTCTTTAAAGTCATACTATCTTGTTTACATTACTATATCTTCCTGAAAGTGCACATTATCCTAACGTTGCTCTACATTTTCAAAATTTGCTACTCTTTGACAGTCATTATTAATTTTATTTTTATTTTATTGATTATATGATACAACACATATAAAATAACATGTATATCACCAGTATATATTCTACACATTATTTTATCATGCCTGTGTTATATATAATGCATATATAAGGCATGATAATAAAATCAAATCTACCCTGCCACTTTTATGTCACTGATATGGTTTGGCTGTGTCCCCATCCAAGTCTCATCTTGAATTGTAGCTCCCATAATTCACATGTGTTGTCAGGGAAACTAATGGAGATAATTGAATCATAGGGGCAGTTTCCCCCATACTGTTCTTGTGGTAGTAAGTCTCACGAGATCTGATGGTTTTCTAAGGGTCTTCCCCTTTCGCTTGGCTACCATTTTTTCTCTTGCCCATCACCATGTAAGACGTGCCTTTCGCCTTCCACCATGAATGTGAAGCCTCCCGAACCACATGGAACTGTGAATCCATTAAGCCTCTTTTTAAAAATAAATTACCAAGTCTTGGGTACGTCTTCATAAGCAGTGTGAAAATTGACTAATACAATCAGATGTGGCCATATGATTTACTTTGGTATTAGAATATAAGTGACAGATAAGTACTACTTCTCAGTACAAACTTTAAAAGCCTTCATGTGGTTCAACCAATAATTTACATCACTCTGCTATGAGTTTCCTGTGTTTCCTATAGAAGCATGGGAACTTGCAGTCTGGGTACTGGAATAAAGATTCATGTAGCAGCACCATGGCCAAATTGTACCTGATATATATATATATGTGTGTGTGTGTGCGTGTGCATGTGTGTGTGTGTGTGTATATATATATGTGTGTGTGTGTGTATATATATCCACTTCCTTGATATCTGGCATTACAAGGTGCTCTAGGCCTATCTTCCACATTTCATGCTTCAGTTCTAGAATTATCTTTTCTCCAAGGAGTCCTGGTTCATTTTATTGCAGAATGCTTTTAGAAGCAATATCCGGGTACTGGATATGCTTCTTGCTACTGCAGAACTGTTGCTTCTGGTCTCTTTCAGTTGATAGAACAGAGGAATATACACATGTATTGTAACCTGTATGTGTATACATACCTATAAATATGTCTATATGTAAACATCTGTATATAATAAGCTAAAACAAGATCATACTAATATTTCCAGTGCTAATCTATTCCCACATGAATCATTTAAGCCTTCTTCCCTTGCTCTAGAATACAGAGTGTGTGTTTTTCAGTTGGTCTTCAGTTTTACAGACTTCATTAATTTTCAGTAATTTAGGTGAGCACCATTTCCCTATTACCTTCAGTAACACGGTTTTATATACTTGTAGTACAGTTAGAATGTTTTGTCAAATTCTGTATTCTGCACCAGAATTCCCTAGACCCCTTAAATGATGTGCTTAAATTTTCATACATTAAGGTTCTTTTTTGTGTGTGCTGTAAAGTTCAATGGGTTTTGACAAATGTATGATAACATGTATCCACAGTTACAGTATTATCCAGAAAAATTTCACTACCACAAAAAAATCCTCTGTGCTTTATCTATTTAACCCCACCCTGTCCTACTTACTATGATGTGTTTACCCTTTGCCTATCTTTACTTTCCACAGTATCATAAAATTAGAATTGTACAGTATGTCAATTTTTTAGACTAACTTTGTTCCTTTAGCAATATATATTTAAGATGCAACTATGTCTTTTTGTGGTTTCATAGCTCATTTTTAAAAATAATAATATTTTATTTTATAATTGTATGCCAATGTGTTTATGCATGCGCATGTTGAAGAAAATATTGGTTGCTTCACATTTTGATGATTGTATAATAAATAATGTTGCTGTAAATGTTTTTGTGCATGTTTTTCTGTGGTTATATTTTCCAATTAGTTGTGATGTGGTTTGGCTGCGTCCCCACCTAAACCTCATCTTGAATTGTAATTCCCATGATCCCCACATGTCATGGGAGGGACCGGATGGGAGGTCATTGAATCATGAGGACAGTTTCCCCCATGGAGTTCTCATGATAGTGAGTGAGTTCTCACGAGATCTGATGATTTTATGCCTGGCATTTGCCCTGCTGGCATGCATTGTCTCTCCTGCTGCCTGTGAAGAGGTGCCTTCCACCATGATTATAAGTTTCCTGAGGCCTCCCCAGCCATGTGGAACTATGAGTGAATTAAACCTCTTTTCTTTGTAAATTACCCAGTGTCAGGGGTTTCTACTGTGAAACATGCAATTCTCATAGCAGCATGAGAAAGGACTAATACAGTTTACTAAATATTTATGAGCATGACTGAGCAATGTATGCTAAGACTATTCTTATCTTTTCAAGAAACGACCAGTAGTTTTTCAAAGTTACTGTGGTAGACTGAATGATGGCCGTCAAAAAGATGCAGGTCCTAATCCATGAAACTGTGACTGTTTCTTTAGATGGCAAAAGAGCCTTTGCAAATGGAATGAAGTTTAGGGTCTTGAGATGAGGACATTGTCTTGAATTATCCAGTGGGGCCCTCAATGCATTCAAAAGTGTCTTTAGTACAGAGAGGCAGAGAGAACTGGATGCCATAGCAGAATGCAATGGGGCCACTGAAACAACGTGCTACACTGCTGCTTTTGAAGATGGAAGACTAAGCCAGGAGCCAAGGAATGCAATAAATAAATAAAGAGATAAATAAAGAAAGAAAAATCTACATTCATATGTCTCTCCAAATTTTGGGGTAATAGTTTGTTCTGTGACCTCAATTCTAGTATTTTCACAAGAGAGTCCATTGATATTTCACTTTATTCAGCATTTTTTTTTCTGTGAGAATAAGAAGTGATGATTTCAATTTTTTGTGTGTGAAGCTAAAATTGAAAATTTTAACTAGCAACTTAAAATACTTTCAAAAACAACTATAATTTTGCTGTCTTAAAAAAGGCTTAAATCTCAATAATAACCTATAATTAACCCTAGATTTCCTCTACTTTGTTTTCCAGGTGCCATCATTTGTGCAAATTATATAAACCTCATTCTAAATTCTGTGTTTATCATGGCAAGCCTATATAAAATTATTACCAAAATACTACTTGGGGTGATTTTATCTTTTTGAAATATTGATTATACTTTATATACTATTTAAGTATCTACTTTTTGTCTCAATAGTCTACTACTAAGATACATTCCTTTGTTATATATTCATTTTCAACTTCTGTACAATACTTTCTATGTCACTTTACCACACTTTTATCATTCTCTCTTCCATTAATAAATATTTGGGTGGTTTTCAATTTCTATTTTCATGGATACTATGATTAACTTTGTCATGAAAGTCTCACATTGTGTATATCAAGTATTTTTCTTCTTTTCTTCTTCTAACTAAAGACCTGGGATCAATAGAAAGGAATGCCTGAGTTACAATAGGGGGTTGAGGAGACCAGTGATTTATCATTCAGATGAAACCTCCGGGGAGTAGGCTTCAAAGAGAATAGATTGTAAATGTTTCTTATTAGACTTACCAAGTCTGTTGTATCAGTCTCAAGGTCTGTGTTTACCTCAAGAGTAATGACACATGTCTAACTCCCCTTCCCATCACGGCCTGAACTAGTTTTTCAGGTTATCTTTGGAATCCCCTAGGCCTACAGGAAGGGTCCATTCAGATGGTTTGGGACCTTAGAATTTTATTTTTGGTTTATAGCTATCCCTGTGCCAGTATCTTCAAATCCATAGAGCTTCAGAATGACTTGTATTTCATAGTTCAAATACTATTTCCCTGCTCTCTTCTTCAGAAAATTACAGGTCAACCTTGGTCCTTTTATTCTTCTTGAAAATTATGTAATGACCTTATTAAGTTGTACAGAATAAAATGTCAAGAGTTGGATTTTATTTTAAATATATATGTATATCAATTTGAGGACATTTAACTGGTTACTGTTTTTAAGTAAGGCTTGTATCATATTTCTAAAAATAGTTTACAATTTTCTCTGGAGAGATCTTCAATATCTTCTGTAGGATTTGTCTTAGATACTTGATATCCTTTGATATTTTCACTTTATGCTCTCAAGTTGTTTGGTAATAGTATATATAAATAGAAATGACTTTTAAAATACATCTTGTAACTACTCACCAAAATAAGCTTTCCTATAATATTTATCACATGTTAGTTTTCTATCACATTACTAAAAATAAATTTTATTTCACCTTTGTAATTTTTATTTTTGAAAACAAAACTGTCAAAGAACTTCAATGAATTAATACATAGAAAAAAGGCTGTAAAAATCTTGGGCTCATTTTTTATTTAAAAAGGAATTTTTCTGATATTTTCTAAAATCAATCAACTTTAGAAAATTGTCACTGTTTTAAAAAGTATGTGTCATCTTTCCTATTTTGTTTTTTATACTTAATTTTTCAAGAGTCTTTACAGAGTGGGTAATGAGTTTTATTTCCTACATTTTATTTTTGTGTGTATTGAATCATCGTATTTATTAGTCATTTAATCAGAAAATGCTTTAAATTTTATTCATGGATTATTTTAAGTAAATTGAACCATCTATGTGTACCAGGTATAATCTGACTTGACATGGTGTATTCTCTTCATACACCTTTGGGATTATCTAATGAATCTTTCCCTCCTGTATTCAGAATGTTCAATGTGTGGCAAATTTTATAAGGACTAATATTTATCAAAATTATTGTTATTGAATTATTGAAAATACCACTGAAGCATAATATTGCTTATAGTAGGCCGGACGCAGTGGCTCAAGCCTGTAATCCCAGCACTTTGGGAGGCCGAGACGGGCGGATCACGAGGTCAGGAGATCGAGACCATCCTGGCTAACACGGTGAAACCCCGTCTCTACTAAAAAATACAAAAAAACTAGCCGGGCGAGGTGACGGGCGCCTGTAGTCCCAGCTACTCGGGAGGCTGAGGCAGGAGAATGGCGTAAACCCGGGAGGCAGAGCTTGCAGTGAGCTGAGATCCGGCCACTGCACTCCAGCCTGGGCGACAGAGCAAGACTCCGTCTCCAAAAAAAAATATATATATATATTGCTTATAGTATTCTTATTGAAATATATGTTATAAAATGTGAATTTGTTTTTTATATGAAATCTAATTGTTTTTAAAATTTTAATTATTATTTTTACATTTTAAACTTTAATTTTACTAGGATATGTTTTCATAACAGTTGTTCCTTAACTCTCCTCTTTAGGATCAAATGCATCTTTCACTCTTGGTTCTTTCATTTTCAACTCTGGGAAATGCATTTTTACTGTTATTTAAAATATTTTTCTCCTCTTTTGTTCTGTCTTTCTGAGACTTCGGTTATCTACCTGATTGTACATCTATTTCTATCCTACAGTTATTTTTGAGCAAAATATTTACCCATGTCTTTAGAAATATGGTGTGCCAATTTGTAAAAGCTTGAGTTACCCAAATCCTTCCTTATGTCTCAAAGATGTTTTTATCTAAATTAAAAGACAATGACCTATCTGTTCTAATTAGTCTTCTTTGTGTGGTATATAATTTGCAATTTTACTTCACCTGCAAGCCATTTTACTGCTCTAATATCTAGTTATTTTGTTTCCTGTTCCCCTGAAAATAGCTTCTGCCCTACTGGTAAAATTTGCTTTTGGAGGGTTTAAAGCCCAGACCACAGTTTTCATCTGATCATGTGGCATTAAGTGGACAGGAGAAAATAAAGCTCAGGTTAGAGAGCCACAGTTGACCTCCAGTCTTATGCAGAAGCTTAATCAAGCAGCAAGTGGTTCTGTGCTAAGATTTGTCTTTGGAACCCTGGATAGCAATAACCCTGGAAAGGATTACCCCGCGCAGACAGGTTGTCCATTTCCATTATCTTTTATAGGACTTCGGTGCTGTCCAGATATATGTATTTTTTGTAAGATTGGTGGTGGTAAACCTACTTCAGGGTGTGACTCTGCCAATGAAATGTATGAAGAAGTACACAGCTTCCCTGGGAAGTGTGTCTGTCACCTGTGTGTTTGTCACCACTGTACCTGCCCCTACATGTCCAAGCTTTCGCAGTCTATCTACAATTTAAAACAAATTTCCGATGGCCAGGAGTTTTCTGATCATTTGTTTTAAATGTTAGTTCATCATATGTCCCTCTCTCTTTGCTTTTACAGACCTGTCTCTACTAAAAAATACAAAAAACTAGCCGGGCGAGGCGGCGGGCACCTGTAGTCCCAGCTACTCGGGAGGCTGAGGCAGGAGAATGGCGTGAACCTGGGAGGCGGAGCTTGCAGTGAGCTGAGATCCGGCCACTGCACTCCAGCCTGGGCGACAGAGTGAGACTCCGTCTCAAAAAAAAAAAAACAAAAAACAAAAAACAAAAAACAGCAGCATTGATTATTTTTTAAATCACATTAGGCATGAAATTCTTATAATAGCTTTCTTTTTTTTTATTTTTTAAATTAATAATTTACAATAATAAAAAGCTTCCCAATCTGTCTTACATATTGTTATACCTATTTTCCAACAAGGAAAAAATAAACTAAATAAATAAGTAAATGAAAATTAAACAAATAAATAAAAGTGAAGCCCTGAATGTTTCATTAATCTCATGGTTATATTACCTGCCAATAACAGGTCTAAAATTAGTGGCATGCTTTCTTATTATTTTTTCTTCCTATCTTCCTTTCTTTACTCTTTACCTAATAGAGACCTACATCATAGAGAAATGTACATTTTATTCATCCTAGAGAACTGAAACATTTTGGTAAAAAATGTCTTTGTACTGTTACATAAAAATTTTTCAAATTTTGTTTCTTCTTAAAGAGTAATGTATTTTGATAAGAAATATTGAACTTAATAAGAAACAAAATGTGATTATATTTACATAAAACTAATGAGTAAAATGCAATGATTCCTTTTTATAATTATATTTCTTGGAATAGCATAAGGAACAGCTTCCATTTGTCAATATCAAACTTTATCAGACCTACAGGACATGCATCGGGCTGTACTGATACTATGGATTTTAAATTTTAACTACATTGAAAAATTTGAATTTGTAGCAAAAATAATGAAACTGTATATTTTTACTATGGTAGTTTAATTTTGCTCTTGTCACAAATCATGTAGACCACTCTTATGTCTTTTAACTCATTAACTTGCTTTGACTAAATTTTTCTAACTCAAAATCATTATAGCTGAAGTGCCTCTATTAGAGATAGAAGTTTGAAGCAAAGAAGTTGGAGTCAAAAGTAAATAATTTATTTGATGTTTGAATTAGAAATAAACTCTTTTTCTCCAAATTTAGAAAATTAATCACAATACTACACTGTCAAACTCTAAAACATCCTTATGACAGATTGTATACAGTTTAAAGGATATGTGCTATAACAATGCTGTGTATCCATTAGAAATTTAGCACTGTCCAGATATTACTGTGTTTTTAATTAAGATATCTAAAATTCAATGATTAAAAATAAATATTTAGATACACATTAATAAGAGCTGTTTATTATAATTATATCAACTAACAAAAACTTTAAACTGTTGTACTTTAAATTTACATAAAACAAAGTAAAGTATATTATGTTACTATCGAAGTCCATTCTGGGATGAAGTAAAAAAAAATTTGAGGGCACGAAAAATGATGTAACTCTCACACAAGGTTTATCAGAAACTAGGTACATATGCAAAATGTAATAAATTTTGTAAAAACGTTAAAGTGACTTCACAAATGTTTATAGGTAAAATGTCATCTGATTAATATGTATCAATGATATTTCAATAGAATAGTGTATACATTTAAATACACACAATGGCATAGGCTACACATAGAAAGCAAAGCTGTGAATAACTACTAATAACCACTCTAATAACACAAAATATGTTTTATAGGTTTCACTTTACTCCTTAAAAATTAAAATTTATATCCTAATTGCTTAGGCAACTTAAGATCTTGAAAATGCCACCTCACGTTAAAATATGTATTTTACACATTTTCTTATAAGCTGAGATAATAATTATATGGTAAATAGTGAGCACCAGAAAAAAAGATAAAATTACCTTTGATTTAGTTTTATAGAAAGAACTGCATACATGCATACACCATATTCATATTTAATGTGAAGCTCTCTGTTGCACCTCTTTACTGCAAATTACTTCAGGTAATTTGTGAGAACACCTGCTGATCTTGAACAATGAAATTATCAGCTATCTGCTTTAAAAAGGCTTTCAACTACCAGCTCTGAAGTGCTAGTTGTTCATTTGCCAATTATATGGTATTCACAGTTCCATATATTCAAAGACACTATATCCCTCTATTATAGAATTACTTCAATTAGAAGGTATGAGCTGAATTAAAATATCTTTATCATTTAAGCCCAAATTTACTGTCTTTTAAAAGATTATTTTCATTTGTCTCCTTTAAAATTTAATTTAGCTGGCAGTTCCAAGATGGCCGAATAGGAACAGCTCCAGTGTACAGCTCCCTGGTGAGTGGCACAGTAGACGGGTGATTTCTGCATTTCCAACTGAGGGACTGGGTTCATCTCACTGGGGCTTGTCAGACAGTGGGTGCAGGACAGTGAGTGCAGCACACTGAACATGAGCCAAAGCAGGGCGAGGCATTGCCTCACCCGGGAAGCACAAGGGGTCAGAGAATTCCCTTTCCTAGCCAAGGGAAGCTGTGACAGACGGCACCTGGAAAATCGGGTCACTCCCACCCTAATACTGTGATTTTCCAACAGTCTTAGCAAACGGCACACCAGGAAATTATATCCCATGCCTGGCTCAGATGGTCCCATGCCCACAGAGCCTCGCTCATTGCTAGCACAGCAGTCTGAGATCCAACTGCAAGGTGGCAGCAAGGCTGGGGAAGAGGTGCCCACCATTGCTAAGGCTTGAGTAGGTAAACAGATTGGCCAGGAAGCTCTAACTGGGTGGAGCCCACCACAGCTCAAGGAGGCCTGCCTGCCTCTGTAGACTCCACCTCTAGGGAAAGGGCATAGCCAAACAAAAGGCAGAAGAAACCTCTACAGACTTAAATGTCCCTGTCTGACAGCTTTGAAGACAGTAGTGGCTCTCCCAGCATGGAGTTTGAGATCTGAGAACAGACAGATTGCCTCCTCAAGTGGGTCCCTGACCCCTGAGTAGCCTAACTGGGAGGCACCCCCTAGTAGGGACAGACTGACACCTCACACAGCCGGGTACCCCTCTGAGATGAAGCTTCCGGAGGAACGATCAGGCAGCAACATTTGCTGTTCAGCAGTATTCACTGTTCTGCAGCCTCTGCTGCTGATACCCAGGCAAACAGGGTCTGGAGTGGATATCCAGCAAACTCCAACAGACCTGCAGCTGAGGGTCCTGACTGTTAGAAGGAAAACTAACAAACAGAAAGGACATCCAAACCAAAACCCCATCTGTATGTCACCATCATCAAAGACCAAAGGTAGATAAAACCACAAAGATGGGGAAAAAAACAGAGCAGAAAAGCTGAAAATTCTAAAAGTTAGAGTGCCTCTACCCCTCCAAAGGAACACAACTCCTCACCAGCAATGGAACAAAGCTGGACTGAGAATGACAAGTTGAGAGAAGAAGGCTTCAGATGATCAAACTTCTCTGAGCTAAAGGAAGAAGGTTGAACCCATCGCAAAGAACGTAAAACCTTCAAAAAGGATTAGATGAATGGCTAACTAGAATAACCAGTGTAGAGAAGTTCTTAAATGACCTGATGGGACTGAAAACCATGGCATGAGAACTATGTGACACATGCACAAGCTTCAGTAGCCAATTCGATCAACTGTAAGAAAGGGTATCAGTGATTGAAGACCAAATGAATGAAATGAAGCAAGAAGAGAAGTTTAGAGAAAAAAGAGTAAAAAGAAATGAACAAAGCCTCCAAGAAATATGGGACTATGTGGAAAGACCAAATCTACATCTGATTGGTGTGCCTGAAAGTGACAGGGAGAATGGAACCAAGTTGGAAAACACTCTTCAGGATATTATCCAGGAGAACTTCCCCAACCTAGCAAGGCAGGCCAACATTCAAATTCAGGAAATATAGGGAACACCACAAAGATACTCCTCAAGAAGAGCAACTCCAAGACACATAATTGTCAGATTCACCAAAGTTGAAATGAAGGAAAAAATATTAAGGGCAACCAGAGAGAAAGGTCGGGTTACCCACAAAGGGAAGCCCATCAGAATAACAGTGGATCTCTCAGCAGAAACTCTACAAGCCAGAAGAGAGTGGGGGCCAATATTCAATATTCTTAAAGAAAATAATTTTCAACCCAGAATTTCATATCCAGCCACACTGAGCTTCATAAGTGAAGGAGAAATAAAATCCTTTACAGACAAGCAAATGCTGAGAGATTTTGTCACCACCAGGCCTGCCCTACAAGAGCTCCTGAAAGAAGCACTAAACATGGAAAGGAACAACCGGTACCAGCCACTGCAAAAATATGCCAAATTGTAAAGACCATTGATGCTGGTAAGAAACTGCATCAACTAACGAGCAAAATAACCAGCTAACACAATAATGACAGGATCAGATTCACACATAACAATATTAACCTGAAATGTAAATAGGCTAAGTACTCCAATTAAAAGACACAGACTGGCAAATTGGATCAAGAGTCAAGAACCATCAGTGTGCTGTATTCAGGAGAGCCATCTCATGTGCAGAGACATACATAGGCTCAAAATAAAGGGATGGAGGAACATCTACCAAGTAAATGGAAAACAAAAAAAGGCAGGGGTTGTAATCCTAGTCTCTGATAAAACAGACTTTAAACCAACAAAGGTCAAAAGAGACAAAGAAGGCCATTACATAATGGTAAAGGGATCAATTCAACAAGAAGAGCTAACTATCCTAAATATATATGCACCCAATACAGGTGTACCCAGATTCATAAAGCAAGTCCTTAGAGACATACAAAAAGACTTAGACTCCCACACAATAATAATGGGACAGTTTAACACTCCACTGTCAACATTAGACACATCAACGAGACAGAAAGTTAATAAGGATATCCAGGAATTGAACTCAACTCTGCACCAAACCGACCTAATAGACATCTACAGAACTCTCCACCCCAAATCAAAAGAATATACATTCTTCTCAGCACCACATTGCACTTATTCCAAAATTGACCACATAGTTGGAAGTAAAACACTCCTCAGCAAATGTAAAAGAACAGAAATTATAACAAACTGTCTCTCAGACCACAGTGCAATCAAATTAGAACTCAGGATTAAGAAACTCACTCAAATCTGCTCAACTACATGGAAACTGAACAACCTACTCCTGAATGACTACTGGGTACATAACGAAATGAAGGCAGAAATAAAGATGTTCTTTGAAACCAATGAGAACAAAGATACAACATATGGGAATCTCTGGGACACATTTAAAGTGGTGTGTAGAAGGAAATTTATAGCACTAAATGCCCACAAGAGAAAGCAGGAAAGATCTAAAATTGACACCCTAATACCACAATTGAAAGAACTAGAGAAGCAAAAGCAAACACATTCAAAAGCTAGCAGAAGGCAAGAAATAACTAAGATCAGAGCAGAACTGAAGGAGCTAGAGACACACACAAAAAAAACCCTTCAAAAAACCAGTTAATCCAAGAGCTGGTTTTTTTGAAAAGATCAACAAAATTGATAGACCGCTAGCAAGACTAATAAAGAAGAAAAGAGAGAAGAATCAAATAGATTCAATAAAAAATGATAAAGGGGATATCACCACCAATCCCACAGAAATATAAACTACCATCAGAAAATACTATAAACACCTCTACACAAATAAACTAGAAAATCTAGAAGAAATGGATAAATTCCTGGACACATACACCCTCCCAAGACTAAACCAGGAAGAAGTTGAATCCCTGAATAGACCAATAAGAAGCTCTGAAATTGAGAATTAATAGCCTACTAACCAAAAAAAAGTCCAGGACCAGACGGATTCACAGCCAAATTCTACCAGAGGTACAAGGAGGAGCTGGTACCATCCCTTCTGAAACTATTCCAATCAATAGAAAAAAAGGGAATCCTCCCTTACTCATTTTATGAGGCCAACATCATCCTGATACAAAAGCCTGGCAGAGACACAACAAAAAAAGAGAATTTTAGACCAATATCCCTGATGAACATCGATGCAGAAATCCTCCATAAAATACTGGGAAACCGAATCCAGCAGCACATCGAAAAGCTTATCCACCATGATCAAGTGGGCTTCATCCCTGGGATGCAAGGCCGGTTCAACACATGCAAATCAATAAACATAATCCAGCATGTAAACAGAGCAAAAGACAAAAAACACATGATTATCTCAATAGATGCAGAAAAGGCCTTTGACAAAATTCAACAGCCCTTCATGCTAAAAACTCTCAATAAATTCGGTATTGATGGGGCATATCTCAAAATAATAAGAGTTATTTATGACAAACCCATGGCCAATGTTATACTGAATGGGCAAAAACTGGAAGCATTCCCTTTGAAAACTGGCACAAAACAGGGATGCCCTCTCTCACCACTCCTATTCAGCATAGTGTTGGAAGTTCTGGCCAAGGCAATCAGGCAGAAGAAAGAAATAAAGGATATTCAATTAGGAAAAGAGGAAGTCAAATTGTCCCTGTTTGCAGATGACATGACTGTATGTTTAGAAAACCCCATCATCTCAGCCCAAAATCTCCTTAAGCTGATAAGCAACTTCAGCATAGTCTCCAGATACAAAATCAATGTGCAAAAATCACAAGCATTCTTATACACCAATAACAGACAAACAGAGAGCCAAATCATGAGTGAACTCCCATGCATAATTGCTTCAAAGAGAATAAAATACCTAGGAATCCAACTTACAAGGGATGTGAAGGACCTCTTCAAGAACTACAAACCACTGCTCAACAAAATAAAAGAGGACACAAACAAATGGAAGAACATTCCATGCTCATAGATAGGAAGAATCAATATCCTGAAAATGGCCATACCTGTCCAAGGTAATGTATAAATTCAATGCCATCCCCATCAAGCTACCAATGACTTTCTTCACAGAATTGGAAAAAACTACTTTAAAGTTCATATGGAACCAAAAAAGAGCCCACATTGCCAAGACACAAAGCTGGAGGCATCATGCTAGCTGACTTCAAACTATACTACAAGGCTACAGTATCCAAAACAGCATTTTACTGGTGCCAAAACAGAGATATAGACCAATGGAACAAAACAGAGCCCTCAGAAATAATACCACACATCTACAGCCATCTAATCTTTGAAAACCTGACAAAAACAAGAAATGGGGAAAGGATTCCCTATTTAATAAATGGTGCTGGGAAAATTGGCTAGCCATAAGTAGAAAGCTGAAACTGGATCCTTTTCTTACTCCTTATACGAAAATTAATCCAAGATGGATTAGAGACTTAAATGTTAGACCTAAAACCATAAAAACCCTACAAGAAAACCTAGGTAATACCATTCAGGACATACGCATGGGCAAGGACTTCATGTTTAAAACACCAAAAGCAATGGCAACAAAAGCCAAAATTGACAAATGGCATCTACTTAAACTAAAGAGCTTCTGCACAGTGAAAGAAACTACCATCAGAGTAAACAGGCAACCTACAGAATGGGAGAAAACTTTTGAAATCTACTCATCTGACAAATGGCTAATATCCAGAATCTACAAAGAACTGAAACAAATTTACAAGAAAAAAGCAAACAATCCCATTAAAAAGTAGGCGAAGGATATGAGCAGACACTTCTCAAAAGAGGACATTCAGCCAACAGACACATGAAAAAATGCTCATCATCACTCACCATCAGAGAAATGCAAATCAAAACCACATCTCACAGCAGTTAGAATGGCGATCATTAAAAAGTAAGGAAAAAACAGGTGCTGGAGAGGATTTGGAGAAATAGGAACACTTTTACACTGTTGGTGGGACTGTAAACTAGTTCAACCGTTGTGGAAAACAGTATGGCGATTCCTCAAGGATCTAGAACTAGAAATACCATTTGACCCAGCCATCCCATTACTAGGTATATACCCAAAGGATTATAAATCATGCTGCTATAAAGACACATGCACACATATGTTTATTGCAGCACTATTCACAATAGCAAAGACTTGGAATCAACCCAAATATCCATCAGTGACAGACTAGATTAAGAAAATGTGGCACATAAACACCATGGAATACTATGCAGCCATAAAAAAGGATGAGTTCATGTCCTTTGTAGGGACATGGATGCAACGGAAACCATTATTCTCAGCAAACTATTGCAAGAACAGAAAACCAAACACCGCATGTTCTCACTCATAGGTGGGAATCGAACAATGAGATCACTTGGACACAGGAAGGGGAACATCACACACCGGGGCCTATTTTGGTGAGGGGGGAGGGGGGAGTGATAGTATTAGGAGATATACCTAATGTAAATGACGAGTTAATGGGTGCAGCACACCATCATGGCACATGTATACATATGTAACAAACCTGCACGTGATGCACATGTACCCTAGAACTTAAAATATAATAAAAAAAAAAATAAATCAATAAGTAAAATTTACTTTAGCCAATTGGAGAGTGAAATCAATGACAGAAGTCATTGATTGCTATTAATTGTCATTTGTAAATGTCTTGTAAAGTGGAGAACATTATCTGGGTATATATATATACATAAGAATTGCATAGAGATATACAAATATATTTATGAGAAATCTTTTTATAATAGAAAGATATATATTTTAGGTATGGACTTAATTAAAATTAGGTAGATTTTGCCTTATTAAAATATACTTTAAAAATTAACTAATAGTATAAATGAACCAAAAGCAATTATTCTATGCTGCCTGCTAACTGCAATTATCATTGCCAATGTAGTGCAAGAAATATGTAATATTTTTTCAAAATATAATCCATATAGTTTTATAATAATTAAAATATATGGTTTTTGTAAGTCAAGTGCTCTATGGGTTTAAACTTTACATAAATATGGCTAAGTCTGGAGTCAGATTAGTCTTTACAATACAAGCAGGTTTCAGAGAAGCTCTCTATCCAAGTGCTTCCACTGTACAGGCAAGGTTTAATTTTACATATATGTTTGAATACACATAAGTCTTACAAAAGTCAGCTACAACCAATAGTTTTATTTCACTTGTGTATATCCGCCTCTAATCAAACTTAAAATCTTGTTAGACTAATAATTAACTCTAAAAAACAGAAAGGGAGATAATCATTATTATTAGATACAGATGTTATTCTTTCTTGCTGGGAATCAAAGAACAGTGTTCAGTCTTTGTCTATGTATCTAGATGTCTAAGGATGCATGTGGGGATGTGTAATATACACTTATGTGTACAATGTGTAGCATTCAAGGAAAATAAACATCACCCACATCAAAATATATGTGTAATTTTTTATTTTATTAAAATTTTGTTTAATGGCATTAATATTTTAATAGATGACATTAAAACAAATGTCTATAATATTAATTTATACAACTGTACAAATTAGTTAAATATTAGAAATAGCATGCATTGCATTACCTAGTGTTTTAATCTAGTACTTCCTAAGACTTTTAGTTAGTTTTAATCACCTTTAAAGAATCTTCCATAAAAGATTAAAACTTGACAATTATATAATAAAATATGATATGCTTAAAGTAATTCATATCAAATATAGCTGGTTACAGGAGAACAATGACAAGGTCATTGAGAATCATTAATTTTCAAATATTTGATTTCAGGTTAATAGTTGGATATGTCACTTTTTATAACAATCATGAAGTGTACCTGCCAAATAATTTTTAACATAATATTTTGAATGAAGTTGTGCAGAGTTTTTCTCATGATATTTTTAGCATTTGAGGTCTAGATTATATTTTTAAAATTGCACATAGTTAATGTATAATTTTTGCGAGTTTGAAAACATGCATACACTCACCATGATCAAGGAACAGGATACTAACCATATCCCTTACCTCCAAAGCTTTGCTTGTGTTTTTGTTTGTTTGTTTGTTTGTGGTAAAAGCACATAACATGAGATGTATCCTTTTAACATGCTTTAAATGCACAACACTCTGGTGTTAACTACAGGTACTACATAACCCAGAAAATCTCTAGAACTCATTTGCTTTGCAGACCAGAAACCCTATACTCATTAAGCAACAATTTCACATTTTCCCTCCCACAAGCTCCTGACAACCATTATTCTATTATTTGCTTCTATGAGTTTGACTGTTTTCGATATCTAACAAAAATGGAATCATGCAGTCCTTGTACTGGTTTATTTCGCTTGGTATAAGATTCTCCAAGTTCATCAATGGTGTCACAAAGGATAGGATTTTAAAGTGTATATATATATACACACACACACACACACATACACACATCACATATATAAAGTATATATATCACATATATATAAAGTATATTTATATATATATATATACTTTTCTTTATCCATTCATCTGTCAGTATATGTTTCTGTTTTTTCCATAGTTTGCCTTGTGAAACAATACTGCAGTGATCATGGGGTTGTAGATATCTCAAGATCCTGATTTTAAATTTACTGGATACATACACAGAATTTGGATTGCTGGATCAGATGAGAGTTCTATTTTTAATTTTTTGAGTTATCTCCATACTGTTTTTCATAGTAGCATACATTCTCACCAACAGTGTATAAGAGTTTCAATTCCTCCATGTCCATGCCAATATTATATTTTGTTTAATAGTAATAGTCATCTGACAGTTGTGAGATGATATCTCACTATGATTTTGATCAGCATCTCCCTGATGATTAGTGATGTTGAATATCCTTTCATGAACCTGGTGCTGGTGACTGCTTCAAAAAAATTCCTTTTTTTTTTTTTGCAACTGAGTCTCACTCTGTCACCCAGGCTGGAGTGCAGTGTCACCATCTTGTCTCACTGCAACCTCCGCCTCCTGGGTTCAAACAATTCTCCCACCTCGGCCTCCTGAGTAGCTGGGATTACAGGCACACAGCACCATGCCCAGGTAATATTTGTATTTTTTTTTTTTTTTTTTTAGTAGAAACGGGGTTTCACCTTGTTGGTCAGGCTGGTCTCAAACTCCTGACCTCGTGATCTGCCTGCCTTGGCCTCCCAAAGTGCTGGGATTACAGGTGTGAGCCACCGCACCCAGTCAGAGAAATTTCTATTCGAATTCTTAACCTTTTTTTTTTTTTTTTTTTTTTTTTTTTTTTTGAGATGGTGTCTCCCTCTGTTGCCCAAGATGAAGTGCAGTAGTATGATCTCCATTCGCTGCAAGCTCTGCCTCCCAGGTTCAAGCAAATCTCCTGCCTCAGCCTCCCTAGTAGCTGGGACTATAGGTGTGCACCACCACGCCTGGCTAATTTTTGTATTTTTAGTAGAGATGGAGTTTTGCCATGTTGGTCAGGCTGGTCTCAAACTCCTAACCTCAGGTGATCCACCCATCTCGGCCTCCCAAAGTGCTGAGATTACAGGTGTGAGCCCATGCCTGGACCCTAGCCAAGTTTTCAATAGGGTTATTGACTCTTTGATATTGAGTTGTAGGAGTTTATTATGTATTTTAAAGAATAATTGGTTATCAGATAGATGGTTTGCAAATATTTTCTTCTATTCCAGAGTTGGCTTTTGTACTATGTCAATTATTCCCTTTGCTATAAAGGAGCTTTAGTAAAAGAAGAACAAATTGAACTCAGAAATAGTAAAGAAAGAAAATAGCAATCATCAGAGCAGAAATAAAATAAATAGAGACTAGAAAAGCAATAATAAAGAGCAATAAAAATAAGGGTTGGTTTTCTGAAAAGATAAAATTGGCAAACCTTCAGCTAAGTTAACTAAGGAAAAAATAAAGAGGACTCAAACAAAATTACAAATAAAAGGGAAGACATTATAAGGGATTATAGGATAACACTATGAACATTTATATGCAAACAAGTTCGATAATTCAGAAAAATTGGATGAATTCCTGGACACATAAAAACTACCAAGACTGCATTGTGAAGAAATGGAAAATCTAAATAGATCAAAAATGAGTAAGGAGATTGATAAATAATTAAAAATACTTCAGCAAAGAAAATCCCGGATCAAATGGTTTTACTGGTGAATTGTATCAAACATGAAGAAAATGAATGCCAATGCTTCTTAAGCTGTTCAAGAAAATGAAAAGTGAGGAACACTTTCAAACTCACTTTACAAAGCCAGGATTAACCCTATATTGAGGCCAGGCAAAAACACTACTTAAAATACAAAAATTAACTGGGTGTTGTGGTGCAGGCCTATAGTCCCAGCTACTCGGGAGGCTGAGGCAGGAGAGTCACTTGAACCCAGGAGGTGGAGTTTGCAGTGAGCCGAGATCATGCCACTGCACTCCAGCCTGAATGACAAAGCAAGACTCCATCAAAAAACAAACAAACAAAAACCAAGAACAAAACAAAACAAAACAAACACTACAAAAAAATAAAATCACAGGCCATTATCTTGATGAACATAGATGCTAAATCCTCAAGAAAATTCTTGCAAACCAAATTCAATAGCACATTAAAAAGATGGCACAACATGATGAGCTGGGATTTATCCCTGGGATGCAAAGATGGTTCAACATAGGTACATTTTTATTGCACTGTTTATCTTTTTTCTATTGATGTCTTAAGTAAAGTAATATATTCTGTATACTACCCTCTATCCAGATATATGTAAATATTTTATTTGGAAGGTTGATTTTTTCACATTCTCAATGTTGTCTTGGTGTTTTTAAATAATAACAAATTCTTAATTGTAACAGTTCAGTTTATCAGTATTTTTAGTTTTGGTTAGTGCATTTTGCCTGCAGCAAATTTGGTAATGTATTTTACAATTTACATGAAATTGACTTTTGTATATGACATGAGGTATTTTCTTCCATATTTTTATCAATTGAACTAATTCAATTGATTAAAAAGAACACATTTTCCCCACTAAATCTTAGTGTTTCCTTTGTGTAAAAATAAAACTAATGATCATATACTTATGAATCTGTTTATTGATGATCCAGTTGTCTGCTTCTCTCTGCCAGTTGCCATACCATCCTGGCTTAATTACTGTAACTTTGTAAAAAGTCAATTTTCAAATTTACAATGGTCCTGATTTCCTATTTCCCAATGAAGCATTTAGTATTCCTAATTCTCCCCCCAAAAGAAATTATAAAACTATCTTCATATTTTAGTTTTTGATGTTATAATTGACAATGTTATTTGTATTTCTATCTTTATACTATTGTGCTAAAAAACATAGTTTGTGTGATTTCAATACTTTAAAATTTATGGTGACAATTACGAAGGGGCAGAGTTGATTTTGGAAAACGTGCCATAGTCAAAGTCTACTTTAGCTCGAAGTTGTTCAGAGAATAACTCTTTAACTAAATGTTATTTGAGCTTAAACTCAATACATTCGAAATCTGATGAAGTTAATTCAATCAACTCATTTACCTGAAGTAACCAGGATTTAGTAAAATGGTTAGCTTTTTGTAAAGTGATTATTAATACACAAAAGCAATTACCTTCCTTTTAGCTTAGAATAACTAGCTAAATTATACCAGAAAGAACTTTCCTTCCATGGTTGACACCTCAATGAAATTTGCTAAATAATTAAGTTAAATAGAAGTGTGGTTAACCTTTTAGAAAAATATATCAGAAAAATTTTAGAAAAATAAAGGAAGCATAATTACCTCTTTTCCCTGGATATTGTAAAGATTTACTGTGATATTAAGCAAACAAAAGTATCAAAATAATTTTCATGGTATATACAAGGTGATTGTAAAAGAAAATGTAGGAAAAAGAAACGAAAGTGTTTTTAAAGAAAGTGGCAAGGACTTAAGAACTTTCCCTGCTGAGATTAAGACATAAAGCAATATAAAAAAGAACAGTGCAGTTTTATTCTAATAATGAAAATATACAATGAAAATTACATGTACTTTTAGTATGTTAAGTTATATGTAATACTTTTATATGCTAAAGTTAAAATGATGTTCTTTGATGTTCTACACATTCTTTTCAGTTTTTCTTCTCAGATTGTCTATTTAACCCATTCACTTTATTTCTTTTTCTCTGACCAATTGTCCAGTAAAATTGCCTTTGTCGAGGTCCTCAGTGATCTATTTTAAAATTCACTGAGAAATCCTTAGCCCTGATGTTGTTTGACCAATTTGTCAAACTTTACTTAAAAATATATATCCTTTAGAGACTACTTTCTACGTTTCTTCTCTTAACTCATTTCTGTTTTTTTCTTAGTGACTTTTGCTGGTCCTACTTTATCTTCACTTACCAGAACTGGCAGGTTACAGCTGAAGCTAAGGGCCTACTGCATCATACTTCCACTGTGCTCTGACCCATACGACCCAAGAAATAGAGCCCAAACCATGATATTAAGAAGCCTTAAGCCTCAAATGTCAAGATTCCTTAAACAGAGTCTGACTTCTAGCCTTGTCAAAACCATTTGTGCTGCCCTAGAATGGAATGAGCAACATGGAGCTCAAATATCTAATACTATCTGTATTTCCTTTCTTTTAAAAAAAAAAAAAAGATGGGTGGCCCAGGCAATAGGGCTTATACCTGCAATCCCAGCATTTTGGGAGGCCAAGCAGGTGGATCACTTGAGTCCAAGAGTTTGAGACCAACCTGGGCAACATGGCAAAACCCTGTCTGTACAAAAAAGTACAAAAATTAGCTGGACATGGTGGCATGTGCCTATAGTGCTAGCTACGGGGAGGTTGAGGTGGGAAGACGTTATGTGTAGAATATTAGACTCTGCACTGTTTGCTTTCCTTAACCTCTAGTATAATTTTATAGCCACATCTAAGGAATAGCTAACCATCCTGATAGCAGATATGTGCATTTAATATATGCAGTTGTCCAGATTACACAAGTTTTTCCTAATCAATGCAAATCTATAAGACTAAAAATGTTAGATTATAGAATTGTCCTCAGTGACACATTTTATTTATTGGAAAATAATATTTTTATCTCTGCCTGATTTTAAGCTCTTTCATAGTAACATTTGTCCCCAGTGGGCTTTCAGGACCACTGTAACTAAAGAAGACAATCTATCAATCTGATATATCCTTTAAAAATCATTCATTTAATAGTGTTTGGAGATTATAATAACACAATGTATTCAATTTCACAGAATATGAAATTCAAAGCCCAAAACTGCAAGTCACCTGGCTCTCACTCTTGAGATTCTATGATATTTTCAACACAAAGAGAGCAGCTTCTTTTCACTATCTGCTAGATAAACACAGAAACTATTTCTTTAGCATCAAATTTTACTTGCTAAATCGAACATGCCTATTGTAATCATCAACTAATAGGTAAGCATATTCTCTGCCATGTGAGAGTTTTATACGTTCTTTTGCTACATATTTCACCAATACCAAGTCTTAAGGATTTTTTTCTTTAAGTCAACTGTTCTTTTAAGTTTTAACCTCTTCACTCAATTCACTTTCTTTGCCTTAGTTAAAATATGGCCATCCCCTAGAAAGACAGCTTCCCTTGTAGCACTCTGAACAAAAGAGATGCTCCTTTAGCATATGCCATATAACTATCTCCAAAGCTATCTTGTATATATTTTGCACTGGACAATCCTCTGAGCACCACAGCAGCACTCAATGTATTCTTTCATTGGTTCCTATCATTCAGCTAAACCATTACACTCGATTCATTACCCTAACATCTATAATACTTAGATACACAAATAAATATATTGGATTCTTCCTACTTTATACATTTTCCACGTCACAGTATCTTAAAAAAAAATTCATATGTCACAATGCTAATGAGCAATACTTATTAATAATATTTTATGTGTCTGCCCTCATTAGAGATGTACTTCAATAAAAAATATTTGTAAAGGGCAAAACAGATGACACATTTGAATTAACAATTCCTGATTATCTTTGGCTTAATCTTGCCTTGATGATGTAGTTATTCATATTGATGGGTAGAGTGAGGGTTATTGTAATTATGTGTTTTACAAAGGCATTATTATTTCTGTATTCTCTCAAGAGATGTTAAGACTGGATTAAGAATCTCAGAGCACACACATAGGTCATCAGTAATCTCTAAAACATATCTCAGTAAACTAAAGGAACCATGTCAAAATATGTTTCCTGAAACAGTTTGATAATTTCGAAAACACTTTTCTTCACTTAACGCAGTTGTTGAAAAATCTTTCTACATCTTTTCATGTGTGAATTACCTCGCATCAGAGTAACGTAAACAGAGGAACATTAGGTTTTTTTATTTTTTGTTTTTGTTTTTCTTACAGCTTTTAATATTAATCTACCAGATTCAATATAAAAGATTGATTCTAACTGAAGTGACTCTATATGTTTCAAAGAAGGAAAATATTTCTCCATGAGTCCATGTATGACTTATACTTCTATTGCATTGTACAAATAAAGTTATAGAAATGAGAAGTTCAATATTTTGGAGGCTAGGAGGCAAAGATTTACTACACTGTTCTATGATCTTTAATACTAGCATTTATAAAATAAACTCACTAATTCCTTGTATGTTTATCATTTCATAGAGCATTTGAAAAAATGATATTCTGTTAAATGCATTGGATTTAAAAACATTTTATGAGGAAAAAATAAATGTGTACATTATGTCTTAATATAAAACACATATTAATTAAATATAGGCAGCAGTTTATTAAAAAGTTTAAATGCTTAATTACTTCAAAATATTAAAATCCAAAAACTGGTTTGCTTTCACCTTTTTTTTTAAATTAAATTTCCCCCTTCTGTTGGTTTACGTTAGTTCTTGTATGTTTTCAAATTGACTCTTACGGTTCATTTTACTGGAAAAAAAAATCAATAAAAATGTTGCATGCAATAAAGAAGAAAATTATTAGAAAAAATTAATCTTGACTTTCACCTTTTCAATATTAATTTTAATTTTCATATTGAATTTTAATTATTTGTTACCCTTATTAAAATTTTCTAGTGTACTTACCTTTAAATTGTGCAGAAAGCACTTACCTTATTACAAATTTAAAATAATTACAATAAGCAGTATTTGTTTATATTGAATTTCTAACTTTTTACTCTTTCAAACCGTCTATGGTTTATCAGTTGCTACTTTTACTAAAGAAAAGTGACTCTTCTTAATGATATCATTAGTGGTATATATATAATACAAATCACCTGTTAATTTAGTAGTGTAAAATATGGCTTCTAAGGAATTGCTTTTTAGTAATGACCTTGCAAACTTTTTGTAAATGTTATCAGTATTTGTAGATATAAATACTTTCTAAAAAAACTAAATGTTGATCTCTGTCTGGAATAAAACACTGAATCAAAAGGATCTACACTGCCATCTTCTGTCATGTATGGTATCAGATAAATATCTCAAAGTAAAATGACTAAAAAAAAATTTGTTAAATACATTAACTTCCCTCAAACAATTTCTTAGTGATTTGTTGTATATGTTTACCCTTGATTTATACAAATTCATGTAATGTTTAGCTACTAATGATGAGTTTATAACCAGGTAAGTGTATAACCGTGAAGCCCTGTAAAACCTTTCCCATATTAACAATAAACCAAGCTGTACTTCTTTAAATAAACCAAGATTTTCAAAAAGGATAAACAGACTATTTTATAGTGCATTCTGCCTTGAAATCCTTCCAGTCCATTATCTCCAGTGGAATGATGACACATTACATCAGTAGCCATTCCTTGAACCAGTTTATCTTATCTGGTGGACTTCCGCTGTTGATTATTATGCATTCATTTGGGAGACAAGAATATAGTTACATTTTTAAAAAGAAAAATATTAAATTTAAGAATTTAAGTTAATGGAGAAGACAGGAAGACAAATTCTGTAGGACATCTATCAGAAACAGAAAACTGAAAAGTAAAGACAAGATTTCGATTGATATGGATTGTATTGCTGTGGTACTGAATCCATCCTTAGCTCTCTATTCCCCAATTTAACAAATTCTGTTAGAAATGGGTCTTCCCCACCACACCAGGCTGCAAAGTCAAGTCTTGTTTAAGTGACTGCCCATGAGAATACTTACTCTACAATACTGAAAAATACCAAATGGGAAAGCATTTAGAAGACATATTTGAGGCTCTGTCAAAATATTCTATTATCTTTATTTCTCACAATACTTTCAATTGAAAAGAACCTGACATTAATTGATCTTGTGGCATGCTGAAAATTTTATTTAATACATGTAAACACGAATTAAGCTTTTATAGTTTGTTTAAACAACTATAAATTTTCTTTGAAAAATATATACCATATTAATAACTGTTAGCTATAGAAAGTAAATTTTAGCGTTATAGTGACCAAAATAAAAATTTTACTGAGATGAAATCTAAAATAGGATAAGTACTAGCAGCCCTAAGTGGCAGATTATCCAGTGGTTTCAACATCTTCTAAGTAATGATTCTTATTGTTAGCATAGCACATAGAAAGAAGTGAAAAAATGTTTTCCAGATAAAATCATTGTCTTTATCTACCATAATCTGTAGCATCAGAAGACTACATGGAACTTAAAAGTGTCTATGATTTGTTATTTATATATGTCTGAGAACAAGGTATTTTTGGTCTGATTTCTCCCATTTCTGTATCACATATATGGTAGAAAAAATAGATAATCTTTGGAGCCATCATCATCACCAAATGCTCTTCTCACTTCTGATTGAACCTTCGTTTTTGACACAAATTAGTGAAATAGGTTAATAGAAGGATATGCGTCACTATAGATATCACTATAGATAATTTTATATATTTGGAAAGCCAAATAACAATTCTAGAAGACATAAATAAATGAAAAACATATGTTCAGGAAAATACATAAATTATGTCAAAAGATAATTTCCCACTGAGTTTTAAAATTAGATTAATTTAGACACAATTATGATGACCTTGCAAAGGTGTATTAACCTTTCTGATCTTTGTTTTTTTATGCTACAAAGTCATAGGATTGTTTGGTAAAATCTAAATAAGTTAATATATAACAGATACTGAAAATTAAAGAGTAATAGAGGTAGGAAAACAAATAAAGGTAGAGATAGAAGAAAAAAGGAAGAAAAAAATTAAGAGAGACAGAGACTGAATTAAAATGAGGACTTGCAAACAGAGTTTCAGGACAATACCCCAGTTGCATTTTAATAGGCAGATTTGGGTTAATAGAAATGTAAGAGGTTCTGGACAACCAAGAATAGAGGGAAAGAGGCAGAGCACTCTTTGGAGAAAAGTTCTCGGATTTGTCCAGATTGTGAGACCATAATTCTTATTCATTGGCCCACGAGCTCTCAGTGCACAATACCCTTCTCTGAGAAGGAGGTGAGACAGTAGTAGGGTCAGTTGAGGCGAGGTTAAAGCAGCAGAGATAACTACTGGGAAAGCAAGCCAGTTGGCTAGTGCGCTACACAGCGTGGAGTCCAAGGAGGAGGGATTCCTGGAATTTGGGGTTCCTTGTGCAAGGGCCATCATTGCCAAACTTTACTCCAGGTGGTAGTTGAAAATCAAAATGTATAGGGCTTCAGTTTTGATAACAGAGTTTAACAAGAGAATCAAAGCCTAGAATACATGCAAAATAAGATATTACTCAGCTGATCCCAGGTTCATGCTACAAATATCGTCCTCACTGTGGTAGGGAAAAAAAAAAAAAAAGTTTGAATTTTTCTTAACCTCATAGTGTCAGTGTCAAGGTTATGTTATTGTTTAGACAGCATAACTGGTAAGCTACTATAGTGTCCCTAAATTTAAAATGATCTTACTGTTTATGTGAAATAGTGAGAAAAAAATTAAAAATTTCTCATTGATTTTCTAATATGTACAGTCACACTGTTTTGAAGCTGAAAGCTATAGATGCTTGTTGTGAGAAGATTAAATGCCCTTAGAGTCCAATCTCCAGAACAAATTGACCCTAAGTCCCCACTGACATTTTATATATGTACATGTATTGAACTTGAGACCATTGTACTGATTGGTTTTAATGAACACATCCATTATTTTGGCAGGATTTTTCTCCTATGTATCCATATTTGCCTCCTGCTTAATGATTTTTATTCAATAGCAAACTATTGAATTTTTGCTATTGAAGATTCACACATTTGAATACAGATAAATGAATACGATATGGGCAATATTTTTCTTTAAAAAATAATTTTTTTCTAACAGACCTTGGTGGAGACATGGCTTTTATCAAAACCAGAACATAACAATGTACATATACATTTTCAAAAATATAAAGTTGTTTTATCCAAGCCTGATAATGTGTTTAGATAAAAATACATGTTTTATTATAATAAAATCTGAAATTTTTAAATTAAATATGTAATTGCAAGCTTGCTTTTATTTAAATAAGTTTATTACTAATTATGGCTAATTAATATTTAGCATAAAACCAGTATAACTAGTTTTAATCCTTCTCATCATAGTGCTAGATTTTGTTCTTGTGCATATAAATTTAATTGATTGTTTATAATCTTTTACTTTCAATATAATAAAAGAAGGAAAAGCACGTTTACATTATTATTGACAAAACATTTTAACATGAATTAAACTTGGATTTATTGTTTTCTTTATAACCCAAAGATGGAATCCAATGTCCCATAAAAATAATGTATATGTACACATATACTGAATGTTCATTCATTAAAAGATTGTGTTATAATCCATGTTAATCACAAAAACAAGAGGTAGATATATTTTGAAGTAGTTCACAAAATTCATTTTCTGAAAATCTTACCATTCATCATAGACTTTTAGCCATTCATTATTTGGGCTCTCCTAGTAACTCAATCTAAGTAAAGTATTGAGTGCCGCCCTTTTCAGACTCTATGACAGAACATGACCTAAAATACTGTTTGATGAAATAAATTTAATGCAAGAAAAATTATGAAATATTTGTCATAGCCGGGCGCAGTGGCTCATGTCTGTAATCCCAGCACTTTGGGAGGCTGAGGCAGGCAGATCACGAGGTCAGGAGATCAAGACCATCCTGTCTAACACGGTGAAACCCCGTCTCTACTAAAAATACAAAAAATTAGCCAGGCGTGGTGGTGCGCGCCTGTAGTCCCAGCTACTCGGGAGGCTGAGGCAGGAGAATGGCGTGCACTGGGGAGGCGGAGCTTGCAGTGAGCAGGGATGGCACCACTGCACTCCAGCCTGGGTGACAGAGCGAGACTCCATCTCAGGAAAAAAAAAAAAAAAACAGAAAAAAAGAAAAAATATCCCAGAAAAATCATCTAAATGAGACTCAAACTCAGCTTCAAGGACGTTTGTCCACATAAGATGTGCTGACATCTGTAATCTGAGTCTCCCTTATCAATAGTCCATAAAAGTTCAGGCAAATCTAACATATCATTAAAAGATGCAGAATGTTACGGATGTAATACTAGGGTAAAACACTTAAAAACAGGGGATGAATTAAAGTTCACATGGCTAAAATAGTGTTCTGTTTCTTTGTATCCCTTCTTTATGTTCAATATTATTTTTAAAAATACGTAAAGGAAACATAATTTCAGAATATGGTCTTAATTTCTCACTCCAAGTTCACTGAAATCTGAGACCAGATGGTAATGCACACGTTTACATGTCAACAAAGTTTTCTGGAAAGTGCATGTGATGAGAAACTATGGTTTTGAGAACGCTAGTGTATGTTCACCAGAATGCAGTAGTCACGCCATTCTCTGCAGTTTTCACGTTGCGTGGTTTCAAGTAGCTGTGGTCAACCGTGGTCCAAAAATACTATATGGAAAATTCCAGAAGTAAATGACTCATGCTTTAAATTGTATGCCTTCTGGGTAGCATGATAAAATTTTGTGCCACCCCACTCTGTCCCGCCTCGGACATGGATCATCCCTTTCTCCGGAGTAGCCACACTGTAGATGCTTCCTGCCCCTTAGTAGCCACCTTGGTTATCACACAGACTGTCATGGTGGTACAATAAGTCATAGAGTGATTCCTTTACATTAAAAGGTGAAACTTTATCATAGGTCTGTTTGTATGTGTTAGAAAAAATGTATCTCTAGTGTCCAGTACTATTCAGAATTTTAGGTATCCTCTGGGGGTGTTAGAATGTGTGTCCTGCAAATAAGGGGAGACTAATGTGTTTAGTAATTTTTTGTTACGGTTGAATAATTCATTTTCCAAGTTGTTCTTACAGATTTCCTACTGCCATGTGGAGGTGGATAATTTCAATATAGCAATAATGACAATTTGTCACAGCCTTGATTGTTTGGATTGCTATGATTAACCAATATTTAGTAAATTATCAAAGTAAAAGTAGATTGGTGCTAACCTATAATAAAAATAGAAAGACTTTAATGACAAGTATAATCAAGATAATATCTTGTGTGAGTTTTAATATTATACCTATAGCAGCAGAGTTATATGAGAAATCATAAACTGGATTCATTATAATTTTCCTCCATAACCTGCAAAATTGAAAGACAGCTGCCTATTAGTTGTGCATCTGTCAGTCCTATATCATTTGGATCTCTACAAATACAAAGTCCATTGAAATTTTGAGAGCTTTTATTTAGAAGCTCAATTATGACATTGCAAGAATGAATTGAACTGAAAATGAACAAAGAGGAGATAGAGTACCATAGTAGCTAAGAGCTTATATTTTTGGAAGAGATAAAATTAGATTTAAATTCCGACTTGCCCACTGGCTGGTTAATTGTCATGTTTGGGTTTCATTGTTATCCACAATGTGTTAAAACCATATATATAGTAGTGAATACAAAATAATATGTCATGTATATCATACTTTACTCATTGCCTTACATAAATATATGAAAATACCCAATGTATGTTTATTTATATATAAGTGTATAATTATTAAAAAGATTTTCTTCCTATAGTATTCATTGTCAAATGATGTTATTTTAATAAATAGCCAATTCTTTTAAAATTACACATGCAAAAATTATTGTTGAAAAAACTACTTCTCAAATAGAAAGCTGTTGTTTATTTGAGGCCATCATCATCCTCATTCAAATATACTAAGTATATCAAAATTACACCAAATGATGCAAGAAATTTAATTTTAAAAGGAAAATATCAGGGGGCATGCTTGACTTTATTTTTCTACCCTTTTATGTTTACTTTGCCCTACAGTGTTAAAGTGCATATTACTGTATCTCCAATTCAGTGCAAAATAAAAGCATGCCTGTTGGAAAATATCAAATTTCTTTCACTATGTTTGTAATTGTATGTTATAATGTTCACCTAAGCAGACTACCTCAATAATCATAGAAGTTTATTCCAAAATGTTCTGGATTAATGGAATTTTTGCTACATATCTTGCAGCTTAGTTTAAGAGGTTACAGCATATACTTAGTCACTGATAATTTTCTAAATTTTTATTGTGAAATATTTAGTGTTGAGAGCTCTCAGATCCTTCATTTCTAATTTATATAAGTAGCTGGGATTTTTTTAACCAGAAATATCATAAAGTGAAAAGGTTATACCAATGCTGCTTTGAACAACAATTTTAATGTTGTTGTATTGTTAGGTGCTCATTATTTTTCCTGCTTTTACTATCTATCTATCTATCTATCTATCTATCTATCTATCTATCTATCTATCTATATCAGTGAGAACTTTTCTCATGGGAGTCCGGAAACGAACTCTTACACTCCATAAGTGTAAGAGGGAGGTAGGCACATCCTCATCAAATCTTCATAGTTTAGCACCTTGAAGCAAGATGACAATATGGCCGATTTCCTGTATCCAATATGTTTTGCCTCTGCAGTTGCACATGACAAGTCCTGCACAGTTGAATGAAAATTTCTCTGGAAATATGGGACTCCAGGCTTCTCACATCCATTTATTGCATCTAAGTTTCTCCACCTTTTTACCTCCAAACGATGTGCCAATGTGCTCCTCTTTTATTCACTGTTATTATTTTCATTGTCACATACTCATTGTACATACTTATGAGATATAGTAGTATATTTCATTACATGTGTACAATGTACAATGATCAGATTAGAGAAATTAGCAAATCCATCACCTCAAACAGTTGTCACTTCTTTGTGTTGAGAACATCCCAAATCCTCTCTTCTAGCTATCTAAAGATATGCAACAAATTCTTAGTAGTATAGTCAACTTACAGTGCTACAAAACCTTAAAAACTTTTCCTTCCATCTAGTTGCAATTGTGTGTATGTTAACCAACTTTTCCCTATCTCCCCCTCTTGTTACCCTTTCCAGCCTCTTAGTAACCACTATTCTACTCCCTCCTTCTTTGAGATCAATTTTAATAGCATCCACATATGAGTAAGCATATGCACTATTTGTCTTTCTATGGCTGGTTTATTTCACTTAACATAATAAAATGTTTCTATAGATTTGCATATTCTGGATGCTTTATTCAAGTAGAATGACAGAATATGTGGTCTTTCATGACTAACTTATTTCACTCAGTATAATTTCATAATTTTGTCAGAGTCATCCACGCTCTAGTATGTTTACACACTTGAATGTTTTTATTGCTAAATAATATTACACTGTGTGTGTGTGTGTGTGTGTGTGTGTGTATATATCTATCTAGAAATGGAATCGATAGGTCATATTACACATCTATGTTTAACCTATTGAGGAAATGACAAACTCTTCCACATAAGCCAAACTGCTTTACATTTTCACCAGCAATGTATGAGAATTTCAATTTTCTAACTTCCTCACCAACACTTGTTATTGTCTGCATGTTGGATATAGCCAGCCTAACAGGTAGGAAGTGATATTTCATTGTGGTTTTGATTTGCATTCCCTGATGGCTAATGTTGTTGAAAATCCTTTTATGTGTTTTGGGGCATTTCTATGTCCTCTGTATGTGAATATCTCTTTATATTAACTGTTCATTTTTAACTGAGTTTTGTATTTTTATTTGTTTTCCATTGTTTTAAGAATTCATTATAAATTCTGGATAAACGTTAATTAGTAGATTTATAATTCTGAAATATTTTCTGCAACTTAATTGATTGTCTTATTGATATTCTCATTGACATTATTATACACACCATAAAAATTAATTGTAATGAAGTCAAATTTCTTCATTTTTCTGTTAAATGTATTTTTGCTGTAATAGCTAAAAAACTATTGCCTATGTATTCTTCTAAGGTTTTGCAGATTTAGATCTTAACTTCATAACTATTGTATATTTTGAGTTAATTTCTAATTAAGCTTTGAGGTAAGACATTGCCTTGGCATCATTATAGAGAACCAATAATAGAGAAACAATTAACCATTGCTATCGGTGAAGTTAGTAAATTTTGTTTATCTTCACAAAGAAGCATCATTTGGTTTTGTAAAATTTATCTGTTTTTCTTTTACTGTTCCCAATTTCAAAATTTTAACTGTGTTCTTTATTATTTCCTTTTGACTACATGATACATGTTCACGTTGCTTTTCTGTTTATAGTGTCTTAAAGTACAAGTTTAGGTTACTATTTTTCTTTTTTGATATAATTCTTTTCATCTAAAAAGTATCTCAGAATGCATAACTCTAGGTAAGAGAGCTGAGGGGCTAAGTCAACAAGAGTAGTTCTGCTTTCATATGATTTATGAACTGATATTTAAGAAATATTTTGTTTGAAATACAGGCTCTGTGAATGTGCCTGTGCCTGTGTGTATGGTTTAAAACAAAATCCAAGGAACATATCTTATGGAGAAAGTTATTTGAAGCAAAGAATGTACAAAAATACCAGGAAAATTATATTAAATTCATCATAATGTAGTATAAGATATGCAAAGGCTGCCAGTCATTGACTTTATCTACTTTAAAATCTTGCCCTTCAAACTTATAATAGTAACATTTTTATGCAATTTAAAGTTATTGGAATGTTTGTTTAGCAACTCATGATTTAAAAACACACATAAAACAAATAACAGAGAGCTACTAAACTCATGTATTAAGAATAAATCGAGTATGCACTTGATTAGGTAAGTCTCATCTTAAAATACATTATTTTTATGTATTTTTTTCCATTTTAACATTTCTTTTGATCAAACCTATTATAAATAATAACATCCTAAATTCTGACCTTTAGTGAAGAATAGTACAATAAGATTTGTATACTTCTAGAGTGAGCTGGTAAAAACAAAACAAAAAAAAACAAAAAGGAAATTGCTCTAATGAGTATTTAGCTGCTTGTCAATTATAAAATGTCAGAGAAATATATCTAGCATAAATAAAGTTTTTGATTCTAATTCTAGTAGTAAATCTAGAAATCCTGGAACACCTAAAAATTTTTGAGAAAAAAAATAAATATCATTTATAAGTTATACTGGTCAATAGTAGTTAATATACTTCTATCTTTTCTGGGTTTTTTTTTTTTTTTTTTTTTGAGTGGAATCTGATATAGTTCAGATTTGGGGCACTGCCTAGTGGAGCTGTGAGAAGAGGGCCACTGTCTTCCAGACTCCAGAATGGCATTGTGCATAGTGCATCGTGCATCATGGATGTAACAGCTTGCATCATGCATCTGGAAAAGTCGCAGACACTCAATGCCAGTCAGTAAAAGCAGTTGTAAGGAATATACCTTGCAGAGCCACAGAAACAGAGATGCCCAAGGCCTGAAGAGATCACCCCTTGCATCAGTGTGGCCTGGATATAGGACATGGAGCCAAAGAACATTATTTTGGAGCTTATAATTTATTGACTGCCCTGCTGGATTTTGGACTTTCCTGGGCCTTTAGGTCATTTCTTTTGGCTGATGTCTCCCTTTCGGAATGAATGTATTTACCCAATGCCTGTACCCCTATTTTACCTTTTTTTTTTTTTTTTTGATGGAATCTCACTCTGTCGCTCAGGCTAGAGTGCAATAGCACAATCCTGTCTCCGTGCAACCTCCACCTCCCAGAGCAATTCTTCCAGCAATTGTCCTTCAAGCAGTTCTCCTGCGTCAACCTCCTGAGTAGCTGGGATTATAGGCGTGTGCCACTACACTTGGCTGATTTTTGTATTTTTAGTAGAGATGTGGTTTCACCATGTTGGCCAAGCTGGTCTTGAGCTCCTGACATCAGGTGATCCACCTGCCTTGGCCTCCCAGAGTGCTGAGATAACAGGCATGAGTCACCATGCCTGGTCCCCCTATATCTTGGAAGTAACTAACTTGTTTTTGATTTTACAGACTCAGAGGCAGAAGGGACTTCCTTGTCTCAGATGAGACTTTGGACTATGGACTTTTGAGTTAATGGTGAAATGAGTTAAGACATGAGGGACTGTTGAAAAGGGAGAATTCTATTTTGCAATGTAAGAAAGACATGAGATTTGGGAGGGGCTGGGACAGAGTGATATGCTTTGGATTTGTGTCCCCAGCCACATCTTATATCAAATTGTAATCCCCAGTGTAGGAAGAGGTGCCTGGTAGGAGGTGATTGGATCACGGAGGCAGATTTCCCGATGGCTGTTCTCATGATAGTGAGTGAGTTATGATATCTGGTTGCTTAAAAGTGTGTAACACCTTCCGCTTCATTCTCTTCCTCCTTCTCTGGCTGTGAAAGATGTGCCTTCTTCCCTTTTGCCTTCTGCCATGATTGTAAGTTTCCTGAGACTTCCCCAGACATGCTCCCTGTACAGACTGCCGAACTGTGAGTCAATTAAACCTTTTTTTAAATAAATTACCCAGTCTCAGGTAGGACATTGCTAGGTCTTTATAGCAATGTGAGAATGGACTAATACAGAATCATACATGATAAGCTGTGTTAAGAGGTTTTTATTCATAGAAGCATGTATCTTGACCTAAGTTTACCATTTCTAATGATGAAAAGACATAAGGGCATTATGGTGGAATCGTCCTCTTTATACCATCCTATTGCACTTGCCATAATAGATATCAATATCCTTAGCAGGAGGAGGACGCTTTCCCTCCATGCCTCAGAGTATGTTTCTAACTGAAATGAAAGATAATTTCAATGAAATAAGTTTATTGTATAATTTTAGAATTGGATCTAAGATGCACATGTGTTATTGTATTTCAGTGTTATTTATAGCAAGGAAATTAATAGTTGTGTTTTAGGTGGTAATTATTTTTCATTATTGGGTTTTTATTTCCACTTGTATATTCAGTAACATCCCTAAGCAAATTATTATAACACCAACAAAATATTTCTCATTAACAATTTTTTGTTAGAATAATAATGAGGCAAGAACAAAGAAGCTATGTAAAAATTAAAATGAATAATAATATGTCAAGAATATTTTTTTAAAAAGAGTCAATAAAAGAAGGTTTAAAAGACTGTTGAGAAAAATGTGGATAGTGGGACATATCATCCAATATATCCAGTTGTGTAATATAAGGAAAAAACCTGAGCTACACCTAAAGTATGATGATATCCAGTTTACCGTATATGAATTTACAAGCTGTGTACTATACAACTTAACCCCAGTTTTATAGTTTAACTTTTTCTTTTTCTACCCTATTCCATGGGGACTGGATCCTCTAACCATTCATTAATTTTCAAATCTACTAAAACAAGTAAAGCTTTTCAAAGTTTAGCTTGGCTTCTATATTAGTCTGCTTTTGTATTGCTATAAAGAAATACCTAGACTGGGTAATTCATAAAGAAAAGAGGTTTGATGGGTTCATGATTCTGCAGGCTGTACAGGAAGCATAGTGACTTCTGTGAAGGCCTCAGGAAGCATTTATTCATGGCAGAAGGCAAACTGGGAGCATTATCTTACATGGCTGGAGCAGGAGAAAGAGAGAAAGGAGGGGGCAAACACTTTTAAACAATCAGATCTCGTGAGAACTTTATCACAAGAATAGCACCAAAGGGAGAAATCCACCCCCATGATCCAATCACCTCCTGTCAGTCCCCACTTCCAACATTGGGGGTTTCAATTCGGCATGTGATTTGGGCAGGGAAACAAATCCAAACCACATCAGTTCCATTCAAAAACATAGAATACGGTAATTTTTGTCTTGATGGTTTGATTATACGAATGAGAATTGTAGCAATAGGGTAACTGTATGATACCATATAATGTCCACATTTCTCATCACTTGAGAGAGAGATGCATGACTCTTGATGAAAGGCTTTTAAATAATGAGAAATTCATAACACAATAATTAAATCAAATTTTATTGAAACTGTCAGATAAGTAAGTTAACCTAGACTCCATTCTTTTCTCCAAAAATTAAATAAATCAATAAATAGAAAATAGTATATGTATATTTAACATTTTTCAGGTGAGGAAGGATTATGTAGAATCAGGAAGATGAGACAAACATTCATCAATCACTAGGATGACAAAATAATAATAATAATTTTGACTCCTAATTTCCAGTCTGGCATGTAAGAAGCTTTAACCCGCCTTTCTATCACAACAACACATAAAAAGCTAACAAACTGAAAGATCAACAACTCTTCTCAGATTCATCAGAAAAATGAAGTTACAGGGGAAACTACTGTCCCCAGAATTTGAGGTGGGTTGGAGGTGGATAGGTGGATGAAATCACAATTTATCAGATCAGAAACCCACCAACAGAAAAAAGGAAACAGTAGTAGGGGAGGAAAACCTGAATTGTATTTGATGCATTCTGGTGAGGGGAGAAGAAAAGTAACCACTTTGAAATCTGCCAAAGCATTGTCTCCTGCTTACATTGAGACCTGCCCTCGCTAGAAATTATTTTACCAAAGCCTAATCTATCAATGTTTTATCAAAGTTTTACGGACTTGGGGAAAGAGAAATATCTAACTCCAAACGCTTCTAGGCATCAAGTATCACTTAAGAGGGTTAAAAAAGAAAAAAAACACACACAAAAGCCAAAACAAGAAGCATTTGTGGGGTTCACAGCCCAGGGGCTCAGGCATACTGAAGTATAGAGAACTAGTAGTTCTAGGACCATAGGCCACTTCTTCTCCACATCCTCCCAACACATTACTAAGGGCTTATTTTCCACAGATTCTTTTACCCAATATGTTATGTCCCTCTTTCAACAAAAACAACAAAATTACAAGACATGTAAAGGGGAAATAAAACAGTTTGATGACACAGAGCAAGCATTAGAACAAGTCTTAGGTATGGCAGGGATGTTAGAACGATGAAACCATGAATGTAAAACAGTTATGACTTATATAATAAAGGCACTAATGATAAAAGTATACAATAGGCCAGAACAGATGGATAATATAAGTAGAGAGCTGGAAAATCTAAGAAAGAATAAAAAGAAATAATAGAGATAAAATTCACTGTAACATAAATGAAGAATGCCTTTGAAAGATTTGTCAACAGAAAGTTCAAAAACTGAAAATAAAGAGAAAAAAGGCTACAAAAGAAAAAAGGAAAAGAGACAGATGTCCAAGAACTGTGAGACAACTACAAAAGGAGTAACACATGTATAATGGAATACTGGAGGAGAAGAAAGGAATGAAGGAAATATTTAAAGCAACAATGATGAAGAATTTTCCTAAATTCATATCAGACACCAAACTACAAATCAAGAAAGATCAGAGAACATCAAACAAAATAAATGCCAAAAATTAAAATAAAAGAACACTGAAACATGTCATAGCCAAACTGCAGCAAATCAAAGATAAACATAAAATCTTCAAAGAAGCCAGTGGTGGTGGGGGAAGAAACGCCTCATATATAGAGGATTAAAGATAAAAAAACTTATTCCCAAAATGTATGCATGCAAAGAGAGACTAGTGCATTATTTTAAAAAGTGTTGAGAGAACAAAACCACCGGCCTAGAATTCTGTACCATGCAAAATTATCTATCAAAATGGAAGGACGAATAAAGGCTTTCTCAGACAAAAATCGAGAGAATTTGTTGCCAGTAAACTCGTTCTGCAGGAAATATTAGAAGTCCTTCAGAGAGAAGAAAAATGGAAAGGTTTAGAAGGTTGGATCTATATCAAGAAAAGAAGAACATTAGAGAAAGAATAACTTGGAAAAAATAAAATCTTTTATTTTTCTTATGCTAATTTGATCTAACAGATAACCATTGCTCAAATAATAGCAACCATATATTTGATTATGTATGCATATATACAAATATGTTTGTGTGTGTATACATACACTCAGATAGATAGATAGATAGATAGATAGATAGATAGATAGATAGATAGATAGGACTGCTTAAGTTTAAGTAAAATAAATGACAGTAAGAAAACCAATGACAGGAGGGAGCAATGAGAATTATTTTGTAATTATTCAATACTTATACTATTCGCAAAGCAGTAAGATTTCATATTAAAGGTGACTTTAGTTATAAATGTATACAGCAAACTCTAGGACAACCACTAAAACAAGTAAAGAAAAAGGGGGTTGTAACTGATTTGCTAAGAAAGGAGAGAAAATAGAATCACATTAAATGCTTAATTAAAACTACAAAATGCATAAAAATTACAATAAAAAACAGGAACAAAGAACAAGGGCAACAAAGAGAAAACATAAATATGGTAGCTATTAATCTGACTATATCAATGATCACTCTAAATATAATTTATTCAAATATACTAATTAGAAGATAGAAATGGACATAATGGATTAAATAAAAAACAAACTACATATTATCCACAAGAAACTGTGTTTTAATATACACATAAAGGTCAAATTAATGGGATAAAGATAAACCATGCTTACACTAATCAAATCAAGCAATTAATTTTAGAGCAGATTTCAGAGCATGGAATTTTGTTAGGAATAAAGAGGGACATCACTTAATCATAAGGGATCAATTATACAAAAAGACAAAATAATTCATATAGATAATTATGCACCTAACCACACAGCATCAAAATATGAGGCAAAAACTGTAAGGAGGAAATGATGAATTCATTATGCTAGTTGTAAATATCAACACTACAGTATCAGAAATGGACAGATCCAGCAGGCAGAAAATCAGTAAGAACCTAGTTGAACTCAACAGCATCATCAGTCACCCAGATATAATTGACATCTATAGACTACTTCATTCAATAACAGCAAAATACACAATCTTTTCAAGCTCACATAGAAATTCACCAAAATAGACCACAATTCTGTGGCAAAAATACACCTTAAGTATTTTTTAAAGTGGAAATGATGCAAAGTTGGCCCCCAAACAAGAGTGGTATTAAACTGGAAATTAAAAAACAAAAAACAAAAACAAATAGCTGGGAAATCCCCAAAAATTCAGAGATTAAATAATATATGTCTAAAGAAGAAATCTCTGGGCATATTTAAAATCATTTTGAACTTAAGCAAAACACAATTTATTGTAATTTGTGAGGTGTAGTGAAAGCAGTGCTTAGAGGAAAATTTATAACACTGAAGGCAAATATTATAAAAGTAGAAAGATTTAAAATAAATAATCAAACTTCCATGTTAGGAAAAACAGAGAAAAAGAACCAATTAAATCCAAAGTAAGATGAAAGTGTAAATAGTAAAAATTAGACCAGGAATCAATAAAATTGAAAATAGGGGATCAATATAGAACGTTAATATTTAAAGCTTGTTCTTTGAAAAGATCACTAAAGTTGATGAGCCTCTAGCCATGCTAAGGAGAAAAAAAAAGCAAGAGAGAGAGAAACACAAATTACTTATACCAGAAATGAAAGAAGCAGCATCACTACACATTCCATGAACATGAAAAGGATATTACTTTGAACAATTTTTTGCCTACAAATGTGACAATCTAGATGAAATGAACCAACTTCTAGAAAGATACAATCTACCAAAACTCATACAAGAAAAAATAAGCAATCTAAGTAGCCACGTATTAACTAAAGAAATTTAATCCATAATTAATAAAATTCAAAAACAGAAAGCAACAAGCCCAAATGAGTTCACTAGTGAATTTTCCCAATTATTTTAAAATCACGGTATCATCTATCTACCATCTTCCCCAGGAAGTAGTCTGAAAAAATACTTCCTAGAGTATTTTATGGGCATTATACTAATACCGAAGCTAGACAAAGACATTACAAGAAAATAAAACTACAGACCTATAACTCCCATGAACTTAGATGAAAACATTCTTAAGAACATATTACCAAATTGAATCCAACAATACGTAAAAATATTTATATACCACAACCAAAGCCCAGTGACATTTTTCTCAGTTATGCAAGGCTGGTTCAGCATTTGAACATTAATTAATGTAATTCATCACATCAACAGGTTAAAGAAGAAAAATAACATGATCATATATCTACATACCACTTAATCATGATGAAAAGTCTCAGCAAACAAGAAATGGAGGCTAGTTTCCTCAGTGTAATAAACAATTGTTATAAAATGCCAAAAGGAAACATCATACTTAGCTTTCCTGCTAAGATCAGAAACAAGCCAAGAATGTCTCTTCTCATCACTGTTTTTCAATATTGTACTGAATGTTGTTGCTAATGCAATGAGAGGAGAAAATGAAATAAAAGGCATACAGATTGGGAAGGAAGAAATAAAGCTGGCTTTGTTGAAAGATGATATGTTCTTCTCTGTAGAAACTTCTACAGAATGGAGAACAACAGAAAAACCTTCTGGCACTAATAAGTAATCATAGCAAAGTCAGATAATACAAGGTTAATAATGAAGATCAAATGTTTTCATATATAGCAGCAGTGAATGGGATTTGAGATTAAAAACACATTACTATTTACATGAACACCACCAAAAATGAAATACTTATGTATAAATCTAACTACATATGTATAATATCTATATGAGGAATACTATGAAACTCTGATGAACTAAATCAAATAAAAACTAAAGGGAGTTGTTTTATGTTCATGAGTATGAAGATTCTATGTTATCAGGATGTCAGTTCTTCCTAATTTGAACCATAGAATTGATGTAATCGCAATCAAAATCACAGGAGATTATTTTTATTCTTGGATGTTAACAAACTGATTGGAAAGTTTATATAGAGAATTAAATGATCCAGGATAACCCATAGATCATAGACCTAAATGTAAAACACAAAACTATAAAGCTCCTAGAAGATCATTTAAGAGAAAGCCTAATGACCTTGGGGATGATGAAGATTTTTTAGATGAAAAACTAAAGGCACAATCCATGAAAGTGAGAACTGATAAGCTGAACTTCATTACAACTAATAACTCCTGCTCTCCAAGAGACATGGTCAAGAAAGTTAGTAAAACACCCAGAGACTTCAAGAAACTATTTGCAAAAAACACATCTGATAAAGGATTATTATCCAAAATAATGAAATAACTTTTAAAAATCAACAGTAAGAAAATAAATAACATACTTTTAAAATGGTCAGAGACCTGAAGAGACACCTGAACAAAGAATATAAATAAGCCATTAAGGAATTGCAATTTAAAAAAACAAGATACCACTATGTAGATACCTATTAGAATGACCAAAATCCAAAGAATGATGACACCAAATGCTGGCAAGGATGTGGAGCAAAAGGAACTCTCATTCATTGCTGGTGGAAATGCAAGATCCTACAGCCACTTTGGGAGACAGTTTGGCAGTTTCTTGCAAAATTGATCATACTCTTACCATAAGATTCACCAATTGTGTCTTGGTATTTGCCCAGAAGAATTAAAAATTTATGCACACACAAAAACCTGTGCATGGATGTTTATAGAAGCTTTATCTATAATCACCAAATGCAATCAAGATTTCCTTCAGTAATTAAACAGATAATTACACTGTGACACATCCAGACAACAGAATATCATTTAGCACTAAAAAAATGAGTTATCAAGCCTTGAAAGACAGGGAAGAATATTATATGCGTATGGTTAACTTAAAGAAGCCAATCAGAAAAGTCTGCATTTGTATGATTCCAATTATATAATAGTGTGAAAAAAGCAAAACTGTGGAGACTTAAAAAACCAATGGTCACCTGGGATTGAGAAGAAGAAGAGATGACTAAGTGGAGGACAAAGGATTTTTAGCACACTGAAACTATATTGTATGATACTTCTATAATGGTGAATACATATCATTACACGTTTGTCCAAACCCATAGAATATATAACACCAAGAGTGAACCTTAATGCAAACTGTTGGCTTTAGATGATAATGTGTCAGCAGGTTCACAGGTTGTAACAAATGTAACACTCTGGTGCCATGAGTGCCAATATTGGGGTAGGTGTGTGTATGAGGTGGGGGACAGGGGATATATGGGAATTCCGCTCTTTGTGCTCTACTTTGCTATAAAGCTAAAACTTTCCCCCAAAATAAAAGAGAAGCATATTTAAAAAAAAATATTCAGTGCCAAGACTGTAAAAATAATAAAGTATGAAAGTATATTATTTATGTTTTGCATTGTTTGTGCTCTAACTGAAAATGTTCTTAATATTGGTTCTAATTGCTGAAGGCTGGGCTATGATTTACCAAGAAATTTTTCCTGTGACAATCTATGCATATTAACAGAAGAGGCTTGCCTATGGAAAGAGAGAAATACTGGTAATCACATAACTGCTTCATTTCATTCTCCACATGTCTGATTTGGTTTTTGAAAGATATTCACTCTCTTCTTCATTCTGGATCATCGATTGTCAGTAGACACTTTACCCGCCCATGTAGATCCTATGAGAAGAATCGTATGAGAAGTTCCCTAATACATAAAGCATATGCTCCTTGTGTATTCATAATCAATACATCTAAATGTGATTTTTTTATTCCACAGATGGATAATTTTTTTAATAAAATGCCTAGGACATAGTTGTAAAAACGTCAAGTCATACTTAGAGGTCATTTCTGGAGCTGACTAAATTTAAGATTTTATTTAGTCTGTGTGACAATACCAAATCAACATTAGAAAAATACCCTTAGGACCGCAGGCATTTTAACCCAATTATCTCTCTGAATCTATTCAATATATTTACAGCCATAGTAGCTGTTCTATTTGGCATTTTTATTCTTCATTGTCACTTCTCATTAATGGACTGGTTCTGTTCATGTCATTTGATGACTTCTGCATTGTCATTTTACTTCATTAACTGATTATTTTCTAATTGCTATTTTATGCCACTGTTTGATTCATCAGCTTTTAATGTTCTGCTTAATTGACTTCTTTGTCTAAATGATGTGAGGGATAATGTGGCCGAATTTATTATTTAGCTTCCAAATTATGACATAGTGAAAGCTTAATTTTGTTGTTCCATTTTCTAGATAGTAAAACTAAGGAAATATATTTGCATTCCAATTAAACACCTTTCATTAAAATATTCCTACTTCCTGCCTTTTTCAATTCCTTGTCAAAGATAAATAGTTTCAGAGACATCTAAGTATCATTTCTCATTTTTTATAAGATTACACTTGATGAGATTTTACATCACAACTCAGATAACATTTTACATTATTTAGTAAAAAATTTTAAATCATTAACCTGGGAATCAGAGAAACTGGTGATTACAGCAACAGTGTGTTTGGACTTTTATCAGCAGAAGTAGCATTACCAAATAGTAATTTTACTAACAAAAAATTATAAAGTACTGAAGCTCAATTTATTTTTACATGTTTAATATTTTCTTATTGCAACTCTCACTGAGGAGGAGAGTTGCAATCTAGGCCACAAACAGTTTAATGTGACCAATTTCATGTAGCAATTAAGAGACAGAGCTGAGATTCAAAGCAAACTTTGCTTAACATAAAAGCCTGAGTTCTAGCTCTACTCTTATGTAAAGGATCATGTGGAATCTGATGTCAGGGGATACATATAGTGCTGAGAAAAAAAAGATAAAAGGTCTTACTCTCAACACATGACAGTTATCTCTGATATCTTCATTGGCAAAGCTCTGCAGAAGTCCTAATCTTTCTGCTTACTTGCCAGCCATGATGCATAAGAATCTCATTCAAAGCTAGAAATTTGGTGCGTAGAGCACAAAATCTTGGGCATAACATGAATGCCTCACCTGGTTGTTACCATTTCCTTAGGATACTCCACTTTCCCCTGTTCTCACATGGGGAGCCTTCCTTTATCAAAGTGGAAGAAATGTTCACGTCTTTCTCTTTGATCTCAAATGCTGTCTCTTCCTCTTTTTCCTTTTGAGGACATGTCTGCAATTAGCTTAAGCATCTAAATGTCTGATGCAAAAACATCAGAAAATGCAGACATTGGACAATTTGATTCAGTGTGACCAGAAGAGAGGAGAATACTATGAGCAATTCTCATGATTCAATACATGATTCTCCCACTTAAGAAAACAAATAATGCTCATACAGTGTTATAAATGCTTTAATGGGTACTTGTTTAACAGGTGCTTGAAACTTGAAACCAAGTTATCTGGGGAAAGGACATTATGATATTTAAGCTGGATTATAAAGAATGCACAGGAATATATTGAGGCAATGAAATGAAAAGCTATGTGCTAGGAAACAGTCTGTGAAAGGCAGGGAAAACAGGACCTGTGACACATTTGCAAAGGCTCAACTTGCTAATTGTGACAAAATAAGTGATCCGAAAGTCAGCAGTGGGAAGATGTGCTGGGTGGGAGACAACAGCCACAGGGTCATGAATGATCTTACCATGCACAGGTGCTTAGGCTTTTCATCTTGGCCTGAGGAGCACTCCAACTACTTCAAGCAGAAACTAATTATATGGTTGGAAAATGTAGGACAAAAGAGGTGTAAGTCATCAGACAAGGATATACTTCAAGGGATGCAACAAAGGCTAAATCAGGCTTGAGCTGTGATTACTATCTGTCTTGCCTCATTCAAGTCTGTTTATCATAGAGGAATTACATGGACTCCACAGGGCACTGATGTGCTAAGTGTTCATTAACTGTTGACTCTATAGTGCCATATGTGAAACATATTGAACTAGATGTTTCTCTTTTCTCATATGCTGGAGCTTCCCAAACTTTTGATGATCTCCCATCCTGCTTATTACTGAGGAAATAGATGATTTATAACAAGGGAAATGGGTCATTTTTTTAGAACTTAATTTTCTTAACTATTTTAAGTACAAGGGACTGAACACCTTTATCACTGCAGTGCCAACGCAGGGGAATCATAGTCAGCTCCTCTAAATATCAGGGTTTTCCTCTGTAAAACTGCCTACCAGTTGCCCGGAGTATGATCAGCAATGACACGGTAGTTGGCAAACCAGCCTCCTCATTATCCATATGTGTTGCCTGATCTCTTAAGTCATTTTAAGGTTCAGTCAAGGGTCAATGCAAGAATTTTAAAGAAGCTACAATACTAAGACCTATTACTAATTTAACAGCAAATATTTTTAGTAGATTAAAAAATTGGCCTGGAAAAACATGATTCAGTTTTAAATGGATTCAAATTTAAGTGATTCGCTTAGGAAAATTTTGTTTCAAGAACGGTTCAAATAAAGGTTGAAAAACTACTTTTAGCAAGAACAACATTTTATATAGTTTTGTTGTTGTGCTGCAATATATAAAGGCATCTTCTTAATATTTTCTTGATCATTGCAAATCCTAAAGAACATAAAATAATTCCAGAAGAATGTGGGGAAAATAGCAATACAGATTTCTCAGCAATATTTTTTTAAATGTTAATGAGGAATGTAGTTTCCAGTTTTTCACAATATCCAGTTAGCTTATAACTAGCAATAACAGTTGTTCTGATACTCATTTAGTTTAACATTCAGTGTTATAGCTTCATTTTATAGTTGAGGTTAAGTGCATACATTTTAAGAAGAGAAAAAAATATACAGAAAATACAGCTAATATACTGATTTTTTTTTTTTTTTGCAAAGTAAATGTCTTGCTTTCTCTCCTAAACACACAGAAGTTCTAGTAGATATTTGAAAGCACTTTATTCCATTCATAGATCAAAAATAAAAGAGAGTTATACCTTTTGGAAATGTAATTAAGTACTATATTGTTCATTGTTCCAATATGTTGAAATATTTAAGTAGCTTTTAACAATTGTAGACAATTAGACAATTTTTTTTTGTTGTTTTTCATTCAACACCTCTGAGATGGCTGATATTTAGAAAATACATGCTAGGAATGATCCTATGCAATTTCAGGTATTTCTCTGAAAGATAACTCAGTCCATAACCTAATAACACTCCATCTAATACACTGAAGTAGAAGAAATAAGAAAGCAGTTCAATAGAGCAAGATAATAGTAGATTTAGCCTTGGATTTCCAGCCTAATTTTTGGAAACAGATGCTCTAGAATATTTTTGTGTGTTTTTTGCCATGCCAAGATGATCATAGCCCCTAATGGCATGACACTTAAAGCACTTAAAATACAAACACGTTGTAATCCTAAATGGAAGAAGGGGATCTGATGAAAGCAAGCATTGTTTAGATGTTTCTCAGAAAAACAGCTTAACATTTTTTCAAAATATATTGCTATTGCTTCACTAGTGAAGAAGGTGCTAAAAATGACAACTGCAAAATTGTCTTGAACATTCTTTATCATAAAACACAATCATTTTTCCCCTCTCAACATTTTATGAACTAAAACAAAGATCCTTGCCATCAGTTAGAATATTAGGAAATAGCAGTGTTTATAGACAGAAGGCTCAATAACCTTCCTAATGAAGGTCGTCTTCTCCTTCTGGATCCTTCCCTGGCTTAACTCAATAGAAAACAAAACAATTTTCACAAGATTACAATATCTGCACTGTAAAATTTCCAACAAAGAACTGCAAACCTTTGGCAAGATATTTAATAATATATTTTCAGTTTAAGTTCTGACTGTCATTTCCACTAATACCACACTAATACAGGCAACCATTGCCTCACATAGTGATCATTATGATCATTAATGATAATGATCATAATGTACTGTTGGTCACATAGTGATGATCACATAGTAATCATAGTAATCATAGTGATCATAGTGATCATTATCCAACAGTACAAAGGATTAATACAATGAAAAATTGGGTCTTTGAAAACATAAACAAATTGATAAACCACTCATTACACTAACCAAGAAAAGATGAGAGGAGACCCAAATAAACAAAATCAGCAATGCACAAGGAGACAACACTACAGATAACAACAAACACAAAAGATTATTGAGACTATTATGAAAAACTATATGCTTGTAACCTGGAAAACCTAGAAGAAATTGATAAATTCCTGGAAACATACCCCATGACAAGATTGAATCGGGAAGAAATAGAAAACCTGAACAGACCAATAATGAGTAAAGAGATTGAATCAGTAATAAAAAGTCTCCCAACAACAAGAAGCCCAGAACCGAAGGAATTCATAGCTAAATTCTCGTGAATGTGCAAAGAAAAATTGATGCCAGTGCTCCTGAAACTATTCCAAAAAATTGGAGAGGAGGAAATCCTCCCTAACTCATTCTATAATGCCAGAATCACTATGATGTCAAACCAGACACAGGCACAACATGAAAAGAAACCTACAGCCCAATATTCCTAAACATAGAGGCAAAAGTGCTCAACAAAATTCTAGTAAGCTGAATCCAATAGCAAATCAAAAATATAATACACCATGACCAAATGGGATTTATACCAGGACTGCAAGGATGGTTCAACATATACAAAGAAACAAAGGTGATGCATCGTACCAACAGAATGGAGGATAAACATACCTAACCATCACAATAGTTGCAGAAGAAAGCTTGTTATGAAATTCAACATCTCTTTGTGGTAAAAACTTCAACGAACTAGTCATGGAAGGTACATATCTCAAAATAATAAAGGCTATATACAACAAACCAGCAGCTAACCTCACACTGAATGGGGAAAAGTTGAAATCTTTCCTCCAAGAACTGGAACAAGAAAAGGATGCTGCTTTCACCACTCCTGTTCAACACAGTACTGGAAGTTCTAGCCAGAGCACTCAGGCAAGAGAAGGAGATGAAAACGTAAAAACTGCGGAAAAAACAGTCAAATTGTGCCTCTTTGGTGATAATATGATCTTTTATATAGCACAATCTAAAGACTCCAAAAAGAAGCTCTTAGATTTGATAAATATCAGTAAAGTTGCAGAATACAAACTCAATTTACAGGATAAGTAGTATTTTATGCACCAGTAATAATCTATTTGGGAAAGAAAGCAGGAAGGCAATTTCATTTATAATAACTACAAATAAAATATCTATGAATAAATTTTGCCAAAGAGATGAAAAATCTTTACAAGAACTACAAAACAGTGATCAAATAAATTGAAGATGACAAAAACAAGAGGAAAAGCATGAAATGCTCGTGGATCAAAAGAATTAATATAATTATAAAGAATTAATATAATTAAAATTATTATGTTGCCCCAAACAATCTATAGATTCAATGCAATCTCTATTAAAATGCCAATGTCATTCTTCACTATCTGCTAAAAAACATATCAGTCTACTAAAAAAGAGCTGTGTCTTCTCTTTCTGAAGCCAGTTTTTACTTAAGCCATATTCTCAATCACTAATCTTTTCAGCTATGAATCATCACATTTATTTATTTATTTATTTTTTATTTTTTATTTTTTTTTTTTTTTTTGAGACGGAGTCTCACTGTGTCTCCCAGGCTGGAGTGCAGTGGCGCGATCTCGGCTCACTGCAAGCTCCGCCCCCCGGGTTCACACCATTCTCCCGCCTCAGCCTCCCAAGTAGCTGGGACTACAGGCGCCCGCTACCGCGCCCGGCTAGTTTTTTGTATTTTTAGTAGAGACGGGGTTTCACCATGTTAGCCAGGATAGTCTCGATCTCCTGACCTTGTGATCCACCCGCCTCGGCCTCCCAAAGTGCTGGGATTACAGGCTTGAGCCACCGCGCCCGGCCCCACATTTATTTTTTAATATTCATCCTTTCCACAAGTGAATGACTTTCACTAGTAGAAAATAAAATCCCTACTTCTAGACTGCAGGGTTTTGAAATATACAGTCTCCTCTAGAGTGTTCGGTTTTGGTTTGCATCTGGGTATTAAATATTTCCAAAAAAATCCCAACCAGGCTTATTTGATGAGGATGAGACAATATATCGCATGGGTTATTGAAGTAATCTCCACTTGCATGACTCAAACATGTCCAAAACCCGACCAATCATTTTCTTTCAAAGCCTTATCCTCTCTCAGAGAATGTTAACACTATTACAGCAGAAATCTAGAAGCCATCTGTGACTATCTTCTTGTCCTTTACCTCCCAAAGAATATGGATGATAAAATCTAGTCATTTTTAACTTCTAAATACCATTTAAAGCTGTCTGCTTCTCTTCTGTCTCCATCCTGCTTCCACTCATTTCTGCGTAAACTCTAATCAGGTTTTTGCTTGCCACATTCCAAAAAACCTCTCATCAAATTACTGTCATGTTTCTTAGTGAATGAAAATGACCTTCTTTCTCTTATTTGACCTTCCAGCAGATTCAGTAACTCCTTCTTTAATAATGCTTTTCTTTAGAAATACTATCCCTTATCGGATTACATGGCATAACTACTTCCCATTCATTATTTTTCTATCCCATTTTCTGGCTTAACAATCTTAAATGAACTATTAAATATTTGAGTTTCATGAGGCTCCATCATAGACACCCTTGTCTTCTTTTCTCAGCATGTGGCCGCATTAATGCTTGAGGCTTCCGTCTCAGCATTCATGTCTTCTCTGCCATCCTAGCTTAATTTTTCCAACCTTCCTGTTTAAGTCCCTTATTTAATGTTCTCATACTCTATGTAGCTTTCCTTCATTGCTTTATCCCTGGCTGAATTCACATATAATTATGTTACTCTTTTTTCAATTTCTTTCTCTATGATTGTCCCCTTAGACATAAGAACAAAAATCACAACTTTTAGTTTTATTTTACTTCTATTGTCTTACTTGTCATATGCAGGTGATTAATAGATATTTGGTCAATTAACAAATTATGACTGGAATGACTCCATTGTTACAATTTTGTGGCACCATTTTGAGAATAAACAATGACTCAAATATGTCTGAAACTCTTTTCACAATTTCACCCCAAACCTGGTCTTCTCCCAGTGTTTCCTCATTCACTGAATGTTATCAGCAACAAGCAAGAAAGGAAGTCTTTTCTTAATTTCGTTATGTCTAGAGAATGATTCAGTAGTTATTCAGCAGCGTATTTTATTACTTTTTAGACATGTCAATTTTGAGTTTCTGTTTATGAACCAAGCTTAACTATAACTGGTCTATTTCTTTCAGATTTAAGAACCAATGAAAATTATCATGACAGAATCATTTGAGATGTTTCTGATCTTAAAATTTAAAGACATAAACTGAATAATTATAATACTACTGTATGGTTTGCTCAATAACAATCTGTCTGTTTTAATTAAAACAAACAAGCAAACCAAAACCTATACTTTCCTCTTTTTCTCCATAGGGAAGCACACTGATTGTAATCATTGAGTCTTATTTGAAAATTAAATTCAGTGAGCTTTGTCCTCCAAGGCTGAAAGAAAAAGATCATTTTCTTGTGACACTAAGAGAATTTAACTGGCACATTAAGCCTTCCACTCAATTCAGTGATTCTCCTCTTATATTTAGATTCTGTATGAGAACATGCCCTATATGCATGTAGGATAGAATATCATATGATATTTTCATTTTAAAGCACCTTCCATCTGGCAAATCATTCAGCCTCTGGAAGTTTTAATGAATCAAATATCATATTAGCATCCTGAATGTGTATATTTTATACAGAAGTAAATTAATTTATATTTGATGCTAAGAGAGGTATTCTGTCAGAACATTTCTTTCCACAGACAGTTTCTTTCTTTTTTTTTTTAAACTTCACTATATGAAATATAAAATTATTTAATAAGTCTTGTCATGTCATAGCATAGTAACACATTACAGGACTGATAGCAAACAACAGATATTCTGCAGCCATTCAGAAAAAAAAAAACAACAAAAGTTGCAATTTAACTCTTTTGAAATGCAGTCACTTAAGATGATGGCATGAATCAATATATTACCCCCTGACAAAATAAAATTTACTCAAAGAAAAATTATGTGACAATTTTTTAAGTCAAGTTCTGACTTGATAATTTATTGTGTTATACACTATTGAAAACTTCTATGATAAAACAAATCACACAAATTTTAATTTAAGATGTAGCACATTATTAAATACTATTTTAAGTATAATATTTGGCTTATTATTCTATGACTACATATGATTTCCTGAAATTAAATTGGCTAGATTATCACTAATATAGTTTGAAATATAAATGACAGCTGAGCATACTGAGAACTAGGTGGTCAATAAGAGTTTAAAAGCACATAGACAATAAATAACCCTGCCCATCTTGAAATGTTTTGATAATTTAGTTTTAATGACTTATATAAATTGAATTGTGTACTCCTCAAAAGATATGCTGATGTCCCTCCTCCCAGTACCTCAGAATGTGACCTTATTTGAAAATAGAGTCATTACAGACATAATCAGTTGACGTGAGTTTGTACTAAAAAGAATGGGGTGACTACCTAATCTTACATGACTGGTGTCCTTAAAGATATGAGTATGTGAAGACACAGAGACACTGGAAGAATGACATGCAAGGACAGAGGCAGACATTGGAGTAATGCCTCTACAAGCCAATGAATGCCAAGGAATGCTGATGATCACCAGAAGCCAAGAGAGAGGTACGCAACAGATTCTCCTTCCAAATTCTCAGAAGGAACCAACTTGCTGATACCTTGATTTTGAACTTCTAGCCTCCAGAAGTGTGAGACAATAAATTTATGTTGCTTTAAGCCATCCATCTTGCAGTACTCACTACCCTCTTTTTCTTTTGAGATGCAGTCTCGGCTCTGTCACCCAGGCTGGAGTGCAGTGGTGCGATCTCAGCTCACTGCAACCTCTGCCTCCTGGGTACAAGCAATTCTCCTGCCTCAGCCTCCCAAGTAGCTGGGACTACAGACGCCTGCCACCACGCCTGGCTAATTCTTTGTATTTTTAGTAGAGACGTGGTTTCACCGTGTAAGCCAGGAGGGTCTCAGTCTCCTGATCTCCTGATCCATCCACCTCGGCCTCCCAAAGTGCTGGGATTACAGGCGTGAGTGACTGCACCTGGTCCGACCATGAAGCATTTTTTGTTTGCTGAATATATCACCTCTCTTACTTTTAGAGCCTATTTCTATACCTTGAAATAAATGTTCACTCAAGACAATAAGACATATTATAAAGCAAGACTCTTTATCATTATAAATCAATCATAGGCAACCAGAATTATCCAAATCAGTAGCTGTACATAGGACTCTCTGATAGTCAACTGTCATAATCATTTTGAAGAATGAAGAATAAATTTCTTGCTAGATGGCTTACATGCTGTTTTGCTGTTTATGTAATGTGTGGTGTCTCTATAATACCATAGGCAATACACATAGAGTATAAACACTTTCATAATTAAAAATAATAGAAATTCTGGCCGGGAGTGGTGGCTCATGCCTGTAATCCCAGCACTTTGGGAGGCTGAGGCGGGTGGATCACGAGGTCAAGAGATCGAGACCAATCTGGCCAACATGGCGAAACCCTGTCTCTACTAAAAAAAAAAAAAACAAACAAAAATTAGCTGCGTGCGGTGGCAGGTGCCTGTAGTCCCAGCTACTTGGGAGGCTGAGGCAGGAGAATCCCTTGAACAGGGAGGCAGAGGTTATAGTGAGCCAAGATCACACCACTGCAGTCCAGACTGGTGACAGAGTGAGACTCCGTCTCAAATAATAATAATAATAATAATAATAATAATAATAATAAAATAAATTCTAATGTTCATCTAATTAATAAGTGACCAATTTAAAAATAGACATTAATGCAAAATGCATTTATGTGAAACAGCCTGTAAACACATTTTTTATTAGTTAGAAGTGTGGTGGCTGGGCATGGTGGCTCATGCCTGTATTCCCAGCACTTTGGGAGGCCGAGGCAGGCAGATCAAGAGGTGAGGAGATCGAGACATGGTGAAACCCTGTCTCTACTAAAAAGAAAAAAGAAAAAAAAAAAAAAGACAAATTAACCTGATGTGGTGGCGGGTACCTGTAGTCCCAGCTACTCGGGAGGCTGAGGCAGGAGAACTGCTTGAACCCAGGAGGTGGAAGGTAGAGGTTGTAGTGAGCCGAGATCATGCCACTGCATTCCAGCCTGAGTGACAGAGCAAGACTGTCTCAAAAAAAAAAAAAAAAAAGTGTGGCAGAAATGTTGATTGGACAATAGTTGGGAGTCATCTATGGTTCCTAGGAATTATTAATTAGTCTAATCTAATAAAGCTTCCAAACACTCCTTGACATACTTCTATTACTTAAAAACCTAGTTTATATACTTACTTCTTTATTAAAATATATTAATGTCTGTGGTGACATGTATTGGGCAAATTAACTAAAAATTTAGAGACTAATTCCTCTAACTCAATAATCTTCCCAGTAGCACAGATAATACATGATTTACAATTGTGTAATGAAAGTTCATCTCAAAACACCAACATTATCACTCTAACGTCATTGCTGTCTGATTAGAGCACAACCTGCATTGTTACTGCTTTAACTGAAAATCAATTTCTCAATCATTGAATTACATAAAGCCCTGAGAGAGATCATACTTATTATCTCTGTCTTCAATTTGCTAGACTTTCCTGGGCTGTCAGTTTATCTAGATTTAGAGTAAATGTTAAATGCAGTAGTTAATCTCTAAACTGTGAGGAGATGTGACTGCTGAGATATCATCAGACATAATTCCTTTTTCCTATCTCCATTGTTTTGAAGTGGGGAAGGGGAGTAAATCTTGGTTGGTGTAGGGCCAATTTGTCTTTATCTTGACAAAATAAATGAAAACAGAGTTCCTATATCACTGTTGTAATGTAAATATATGAACAAAATAGTAAAAGGCCTAATAAATTTTCAAAATACTACGTGTAAACCTCCTTCCTTATGAAGGACACAAATGTCTCATAATTCTTTAATGGAGAATGAATAAGAGAATTCATAATTATCTTATTAGTTCTGTTGAAGCTATGAAGCCTTGCCAATGAATTTCCTTCCAATAAATAATTTCCCATTTATTTGCAGAGATTTAGCCTTCATCTCTATTCCCATACACATTCTCCAGACATGTGTCTTCATTAATTAAAATTATCAAATATTTCTTTTGGAGAGTAGCACTCTTCCTTCATAACTCACACTTTGTAACTTACCTTTAGGGGCCTGCTGAGATTTGAGTATACCTAAGGATCTATAGGTCTTCTTTAGGAGCCTGCTGTGACTCGAGTTAAGTTATAGGTCTAATGGTGGTAGGAGTGGGGCGTGAAGAAAATCAGCACCATCTTGCAAGGTAATTGCCTCAGAAGAGATCATTACAAGGCTACTGGCAAAGCTGACTCAACAGAATTTAGGGGTTCCATGCCCACAATTTTATCAAAATATCCCCATGCATCTCCATTGCAGTTTTCATTATCCCATTCCTTCCCAATCAGCACCCTCACTTTAGAAGTAGACATCCTTTGTGGTTGGGAATTTGTGTTGTAATTAAGCCACTTGCAGCTGAGATTCTAGGTTTGGTTTTCAGCAACTTCAGCTATGGCTACAGGAGATAAGAAATTTTTTCATGACAGACAGAGACATTTTCAAGTCATATATGCTGTGGATGAACTGGAAATTTAAATTCTTGAGCTCATCTTTTTCTTTCACCACTTTATTGAGTGACATTAAGGACAACTATCCAATCTTATTATACTTATTAATTTGGCAAACGTGTCATATACAAACACAGAATCTGACCTCTTCTTTATATTTGATTTTGGGTATCCAATGCTTAAATTTTGTGCGTTTCTAATGGCTGTTGCTACGTCATGCTACGGTCCATTGGTGCTCTCTTTACTACTGGAAATACAGTCATTGGTGCCATTCAATCTAATCAGGTAGAGAAGCAATTTGGAAACCTCATAAGTAATCTAGAAAACTCATCCTTAAGACTCTGTTTCTCAGCAAACTATCGCAAGGACAGAAAACCAAACACTGCATGTTCTCACTCACAGGTGGGAACTGAACAATGAGATCACTTGGACACAAGAAGGGGAACATCACACACAGGGGCCTATAGTGGGGAGGGGGAAGAGGGGAGGGATAGCATTAGGAGATATACCTAATGTGGGTGACGAGTTAATGGGTGCAGCACACCAACATGGCACAGGTATACATATGTAACAAACCTGTACGTTGTGCACATGTACCCTAGAACTTAAAGTATAATAATAATAAAAAAAAAAAAAGATTCTGTTTTTCTAGAACCACTCTCAGTACTGAAATCTATATATCTATATTAGTCAGTAATGATTCTCCAGAAAAACAGAACCAAAACCTGTGTGTGTGTGCGCGTGTGCGTGCACGCACGTGTGTGTGTGTGTGTGTGCAGAAAGAGAAAGAGAGAGAGAGACAGACAGATGTTAAAGTATTGGCTTGCATATGTGTGGAGGCTCGACAAGTGTAAAATTTGCAGGGTAGGCTGTCAGGCTGGAGACTCAGAAGAGTTATCTTTTGAGTCCCAAAGAAGTTGGTTGGCAGAATTTTTCCTTGCTTAAAAAGGTCAGATTTTTCTATTAAGACCTTCAACTGATTGGATGAGGCCCACTCACATTGTGGAGGATAACGTGTACTCAAAGTCTAATGATTTAAACATTGATCACATTATAAAATATCTGCGTGAAAACATCTGAAATAATGTTTGAGAAAGCACCTGTGTATACTATGACCTAGTTATGTTGATGCATAAAATTGAGCATAACATCTGCTTGTAGTGCTTTGTTGATCCTTTCTTATGTCACCAGGATCATCTTATCCATGAAATTACTTCCTTCTGCCAAAAAATTAATTCAGCTTTCTCAATGTCTTGGGAATTTTCTTTCTTTGCCTCACTAATATTTATTTAGGTTAATGTTCCTAAATAAATTAATTTTCAAACTTATAAAATATATAGTCTACTTTCACAGCCTCTAATTTCTCATGACATGGTCATTTCTCTCTCACTTGCAGTTTAGCTTTTATCCCAAATCAATGCTGACGTTGTTTTCCCAAGGTGTGGAATGTGATCTATGTGACAAAAGAAAGACCGTTTTGGTATTTATTTGCATTTATTCTCTCTACAGAACTGCCATTGTTAGTGTTTTCCTGTTTTTCACATTTCATTTCATTTTTAACTTTTATAGCCACCTAGTAGGTTTATATAATTATGGAGTGCATGAGATATTTTGAGACAAACATAAAATTTTGTTTGTTTTTTAATCTTTTCTCTTCCTTGGCACTATATTATTTTCCTCTTCTTTCTCTATGTTATTCAGGATAAGCTAGCTATCATATAGTAATAAGCAAATCTAGAAATATAAACAATGACTTTTCTTTCAGAAAAATGTTAATGCTAGTTGAGTGGCTCTCTATGGGAGTTCTCCATTGTGGAAAAACTCAGAGATGCATGTTACTTTCATCTTAGGTTCTGTCATTTTAACAAATGACCTCAATAGTCATCACCAAAGAGAAAGTAAAAAATGGAGGAGGTTCACTGATCTATGTCAGAGTGTAATGTGACACTTCTGCTCATAATTTGTTGGTTACAACTGGTCACATCAAGGGTCTTGCAAGGGAGTCTAAGAAGTATAAGCCACCCTGTAAGAATATTCTGTTAACTAAATAGTCCCTTTGCTCCATTCTTCAAAATAAAACCTGCCCAGTTCTGCCCGAAAAAATATAAATAGGAGTTCCATCTAGTCATTAGCATCAGTTGCAAATTCAGAATTTTTGAGAATTCAGTTGCTTCACCTCCTTCATCAAGTCTAGCTATAGCTCCTCCTTATCCAGAAAGCTATGTCCTCAACAACTCTCTCATACCCAATTTTTAATGATGAAAGAGGGATCAGGTTATCACAATAAGCACTACTAATTAAAGAAAATAAAGTGAAGAATGAGACATACAATCTTCTCTTGTCTGTAGTATTTCAAAAATCCTATTGAATAAACATTGTGAAGCCTTTTATCACAGAGGTGAGGTAGTTTCCTTGATGAGCATCAGAGTCACCTCCAAGGGGATAATCCCTTACATGAATCTCTGGGACCCTTAGTTTGTTCTCCAGGAAGCCCCCCTCATGTCCTTATTTTTGGCTACTTCTGAAGTGATCATTGGGAAATCAGCGCCTCTGTGCATTTAAGTATTGTGGTATAATAAAATATTGTAAGAATTAGTGTATCCAAAAAAACTCCACAATTTATCATTACTATTTAAAAGAAATAAAATTTTACATTCCAATCTTATGTTTTGACCAAGTCATTTTAATTTGCTGACAATTATTATGGTGTATGTGCTTCTCAAAGACTTTTGAAACTCCAAATCATAATGCTTGGAGAATAGAATCAATTGGTTTTTCCAACATACGAAAGATTCTAATTCCTGAGCTGTGTCAATTTCCTTTCACTGCTCTTTGCAAATAAACACCATGATGCATGAATTTTTGTCCTCTGATAAAATTTTGCCAAAAGAGGTTAAATTATCCAGTAATATATACCAATATCTTATTTTACATCCTCCTCCCCGAGAGCTGCAACTCATTAGATCACCTTTTTAATTGTCTTAGGTGATAGATTATAAATAATTATCTACTGCATAAAATGGTTGTTCACCTGTACAGCTTTTGGTATCAGTTTTCTCCCCATCCTCTGTCTGCCTACATAGCCAACACCATGTATTTTAGGTTTTGTTATACTAGCGTAACATTTCCCCTTCTGATATTCGAAGAAGATAATTTGGAGAATAGTCAACAATTATTTGCTTCAAGCTGTGAGTGAGGTACATATTCTGATTTTTGAGAACTAAGACCTAACTGAGGAAACTTGGGAGTTTATTCATTCTGCATGAGAGGAAAGAAAATCCAGTGCAGAAAACAGCATTGTCTTTACTGACTCTACAATTTTATTTTTTATCTAATTTCCCTTAGATAATCTCTATGTTGAATTTTTTCAAAAACATTTATTATACTGACAATTTTGTACTATGTCTTGTCTCTTCATATTCTTTCCTTTCAAGTGAAGATAACATTTACTATACACATAGTATAGACATATGTCATTTACTTTACATCCATTATAAATGAACACACTCATGGATGTTATAATTCTCCTACTGCAGATATTTACCTAATTATATAAAATAGAAGCTCTTTTATATTAATAAAGAAGGGAAACAATTTGTTCAAACTCTGAGATTGTGAAAAGCCATGAAATGAGACAGAATTAAAAGCCAGGTTTGTCTGATTCATACATAAATGCTCTATGCATTACATGATACTGCTTTAAATATATCCATTTCAGCCAGGAGCAGTGACTCACACCTGTAATCCCAGCGACTTTGGGAGGCCGAGGCAGGCAGTATTGCTAGTCAGTTGAGACCCATCTAGCCTATAGCAGTAGAATCCACCTCTAATAAGAAATACAAAAAATAGCTGGAGGTGTGGTGCCAGGCTGCAATCCCGAAAAAGCTCCCTCAGGAGAGGCTGAGCAGGAGAATCCTTGAATCCGGGAGGTGGAGGTTGCAGTGAGCCAAGATCACGCCATTGCAAGTCCTGGATAACAAAGAGCAGGGCTGTAAAAAGTACATTTCACGTGTTCTTCATCTCTTGCATTAATGGAGTCTCAATCTTCACAATGAGCTCATATTTTTCTCTGAATTTTATAACCACAATCCTAAACTGGCTCATCAGCCTGCCATAATTCTAAGTCACTTAATGATCTCAACCTCAGCATGTTTCTAACCCGAATATACTGCTTTCACTTTTTTTCAAAGAACTTCTCCTTTACTGTGCCTTTAATCATACAAGTCCAGAGGCCTAGACATTTTGGGGGCACCTGGAAAAAGGAAGGTGGATTATTGCAATCAGAATTACAACAAAATTCATCCAGGATGAAATGTGAAAATAAATTCTGATATGCAATCACATCAAGGGTCAAGCATATGTGCTGGAGATACCAGCACAGAGCAAGCAGGTGTACAATAAATGATACAAAGCAGAGCCTTGAAAGTCTGGGTTCTGCCCTGGAGTTTAGCAGCTGCAGAAGCTACAGAAGGATATTTGGCCTGGGTTGTAAGACAAGAGTCTACTGAGCTGGCCCAGGTGCTCATTTCTTCATTTCAGTGAAAGGCACTAACAAGTTCTTCTTGTTACTCAAGATTATATTCTTAGAATTGATTTAGAGTCTTAAATCTCTCTTGTGTTCCAGAACCAATCATGTAATTTACATGCAATTCTACTTCTGTTAGGTTTTTGTTATCTCTCTTATATTCAGCATTACTTTTTCCACCCTGGCTCAGGTATTTCATTATGTTTACTTGGCTTATTGCAATAACCTTTTAGTTGATCTTTAGTTTATTTGTTCAATAATTGTTAATTTTCTGTTTTACAGCCCTCCCTGCTCCCATTTCTTTTTCCCTCGATAGCAAACACATCTTAAACTTTAAGCTGGAATCCAAGGAACTTCACGCTCATGCTTATAAACAAAGCAGGTACTTGTACCTCAATCGTTTGTAATGAAAGATAAGGATGGGGGGCATCATGAGTTCCCAGGAAAATTACCCTTTAAATGTGTGCACACACAGATAGAAACATACAAAACAAACCATTATTTTCTTCTTCATTGGAAGTGGTTAATTTTGTTTGTATATGGCACTTGGGGGTAGCTTAAATAAGCTCTGTCTCTCAGAAAAATTTGCTGACAAAAAGAGGATGACAGAACAAAAATGGGAAAAAGTCCTACATCTTTGATAATGATGAATGATTGAATCAACTCTGGAAACTTTTGCCTTCCTAATCTTCTAAAAATATACATAGTTCATTTTCTTATTTGTGAAGCCCCCAGTGGCTAGGTGTTCTGTTTCTTGTATCAGAAAGTGCTGTAATCAATGAACCCATGAGTCTTCCGGATTTATTTAACCTTTCACAGTCAGGCTGGTCAGTGCTCTTCAGACTTGACACACACATTTTCACTTTGCCGTTGCTCCCGCTGCTACCTACTCCTGGGATGTGAGGCCAACCCACATATAACTTAGCCAAAATCATTTCCATGCTCCAAGACTCAGTTTAAACAAAATACATTATTAGCAAGCTTATCTTTATTGCCCTAACCTGATGTGTCTTTTTTTCTATTTTACATATACTATTTTCAAGGCACATTTGATTATATATTTCATAATACAGTAATTGCCAAAGTACGTTTAACATATGATTTCCTCAGGATCCCTTCTCGTTCTGAATTCCAAATGGAAGTACGGAAAGTGCAATGCAAAGAATGATGATCCGTATTTATTTTTGGCAGGCTTGTAGAAGCACTATTGTAAATGTAAGGAAAAAGAATTGTAACCTAGAAACTTCTTCAGCATATGAGACACCATTCAGGACTGCTGCTGTCTGAGTGTTTTCTGTTTTAAGGTACTAATTTTTTCTCCTCCTGGAGTACGTTGTAGCTTAGAAATTTCATCCCCAGAAGCACAAGTTGCACCATTCATTCCTGTTCTGAAGGACAATGCCCTCCTTTCGTTAAAATCCCACACATTCAGAATTTTGAATCCCTGAGACATCTGTCAGTGTGGGCAGAAAGCAGTCTGAAGTTTTCACAGACATGAGTTTGCAATGTCACTATCCTTCTTAGGAGTGTATGGTTTTAAGAGATTTATTTAGTCTTTCTACTCTCAGATTGCTGATTTTAAAAAATGGGCATAACATCAACTTTTTTGCTGGTTTCTTACTAGGATTAAATCCCAATTCTGCCTTTATAAGCTGTATAATTTTAAGAAAGTGCTACTAAAATTTCTACCTATATAAAATGTGTATAATAGCACCTACCTAATAGTATTTTGTCCCCGATTAAATGGTTTAACGTAGGTAAAAAAACTTAGAATAGTGCTTGACACAGAGGCAACACTGTCTATAATTTTGCTATTATATTGCCTGACACTTAATATGTCCTTGATAAATTGTAACTATTATTATGAATTCAATTATGTATTATGTATCTTTTTGCTTACTTACCTAGAAAACATTTCTTTTTTTCACCATAAATACCTTGAATTTAGAAGCTATCATACAAACTGTTGTGCCATGTAGACCCCAGAACTATGCCCATAGAAAGATCTCAGTAGATATTTTTAAATTAATTTTATTTCTCAAGAAGTATCTAACACAAAGTGAAATATAACTCTAAGAATAAATCTGTAAGATTTATGGTTTCTCATATTAAGATAAATGAAAGCCATCATTGAAGTGTTTGCAAACATAACAACAAAATTGACTCAATATAATTTTCCATTGATAAAAGATTGGCCAAATAAATCATGGTACATTTACCAAAAAAAAAATACAAAACAGTTATTACGTGGAAAAGTGCTTTAAAATATAGGTTTTATCATACATTAGGTACAGCAAGACCAACAGATCAGAAGATGATTGCTATTGAAAAGATAGCTTGCGGCCAGGCGCGGGGGCTCACACCTGTAATTCCAGCACTTTGGGAGGCCGAGGCAGGAGAATCACAAAGTCAGGAGTTCAAGACCAGCCTGACCAACATGGTGAAACCCCCATCTACTAAAAATACAAAAAAATTAATGGGCATAGTGGCAGGCGCCTGTAATCCCAGCTACTCCGGAGGCTGAGGCAGGAGAATCCCTTGAACTTGGGAGGCGGAGGTTGTTGCAGTGAGCCGAGATCACGCCACTGCACTCCAGCCTTGACGACAGAGTGAGACTCTGTCTCAAAAAAAAAAAAAAAGGAAGAAGAAAGAAAATATAGCATGTTATACTCACAGATTTTTAAGAGGAGGGGCATGCCATGCCATTGCAGGTCACAGGGAAAAGCATCAGAGTCAGTCAGAGGCATGGGAAGTGAGGGAAAAACATGGTCAAGAGTTTTCATTAACCAAAACATTAAAGCTGTTTTTGAATGGCTATCATAGCAGAGGGCAGTGGCCTTGGATGCCCACAGTCAGTTCCTTCAGGCGAGCTTTGCCGCTGACCAGCTCTGCCAGTGGTTTGAGAAAATTCACTTCTGTATTGGTTTATTTAGCTGTAAACAAAAAGTAACATATATCACATAATTCTGGTTGAGATTAAATGATATATGTAAGCGTCAAAGAATATTATATATGTGTGTGTATATATTTGAGCATATATATGCGTATGAGTGTGTGTGTTAAAAGTATACTACTTCAGTGTGTGAAAAAGTATAAAAGTATATATAGATATACATCTATACTTTTTTAACACTTACCTGTCTGTACCACTAATCTTTAAGTACCATGCAACTGGGTCTGTTTTTGTTCACCATTGTATTTCCATCTCCCAGTGCAGTGCTTGGCGAATAGAAGGCTCTCATTGACAAGAACAGCAGCAATACAAAAACAAGAGTCTTTATTGTAGTGCCCATGGGAAGGAATGGATGAGTTAGGGTGGGCAGGCTTAAGATTGGCTAGTTCAAATAATTTCCACATAGTCTGTGGTATCGTAGCTGTCCCTGGTTATCTTGACACCCGGTCCTAGGATGATTAGTGTAGGGAATAGTGGTCCTGAGTGTGAAAGCTTGATGAAGCGGGGTGTTGAGCTCTGAACTGGTTGCTTTGTATATAAAAGCCATTCTTGCAGGCAGTTTGTACGCTTAGCTCCTGGAATTAGCTTGCACTGGAAGGGGCAGTTCCTTCAGGGTCACCAAGGTCCCTAGATGTCAAAGCGTTCAATATGGAAACTAGAAAATGTGGATATGATTTTTAAAAGGCAAATCTGTATGGCATGGGAAGAAGTTCACGGAAGTTTATAATGCACTATTTTATAAGAATAAGGTTAAAATACCATTGATCTGTGGTTGATCTGTATTTTTCTACTGGGATGCTTAGAAACATAGTCCTGACCCTGCAAAATAGACACGAGGTGTATTCGCTTGTGATTTATGATGTGATGTTCAGAGTCCAAAATTCACCTTTTGTACCAGCTTGCTTACGTTTTTTATTAAATGTGAATAGATGGTGGTATGCATCTGGTTTCAGCTGAGTGACCAGTGAGATATAAATTGAGTCAGGCAAACTTCCACCTTGGCTCACCTGGGACTAAAGCATCTCACATCTATCTTGGTAATTCATAGTCAGGAGATGGAGCAACTGCTGTGTGGCTGGGAAAGGGCTCTGAGAGCTATGCATGGACTTCTCTGATATTTTCTTGTGCTTTCATCTCCTGCTGTACTATCTATCTTCATTAAAGCCTCGTATGGCCCCTGTGGAGTCTCCTGAGTCTTCTCAATTATCTGACCTCATAATTGCTATAACAATATATAATATCAGCCCTTTTACTTGTGGAAAGTAAATGCTTGTGTATCTAAATATGAATTAAAGACAAAATTTATACTGTTTTTATTAGTTTAGTAATATAAGGATTAAAGTAGGAGTTAAGACACTGCCAATAATATTTTGGTCTTTCTCAGATCCTAGTGGAAGATATAATAAAATCAAAAGTTACATAGTATAATTATTACCATTTTAATTGGTAATTTAACATAATAAACATCTAAGCGTATTGAGCTTGTGTTTAATAGAGTTCAATTATGTAATTGAGTAATTATCCAATTGAATGATTATCTAAGTAATATAATTGGATGAGTTAAAACATTTAAATCCTTTGAACATATCTACCTACTCTATGCTAGTTTTCTTACATCTAGATAGATTCTCTTACGATAACCTAGAATACATTTACTAACACCACATGGACTGACAGTTAAATCCATTTTAAACAGAATGATTTCAGAAAAGGCTATTCCTATCTGGACTTGATTTTCCTATTTGTTCTAGTTGAGGTACTTTAGGGAAAAGCTGCATATCTCGTTTCCCTTAAAAACTAAGAGAGTCATGGACTCAGAGTTACAGAGAGCTAATTTTAGTTTACCCACGTGCCTCACCAGACTCACTGCACAAGCCATGGTGGTACTAGCATACATGTGTATTACAGTTTCACACAATATGAAGCACTTTCCCCCACTTATTACATTACAGTGAACTGTGAAATGGGTTATAAAACTATTAATTATCTTCTCCAAATTATGCATGATGCTATTGCAAAGCTTCATAGTTTGCAATGTGGTCTACATTTAATCTCTGAAAGCCCATTCAACAACTGACATTTCCTCTTCATAAAAAGAAAATATACTGCTAGATAGAACAATATATTATTCATATTTCTATCTGTGGCCCTTATAATCATTTGTATAAATATGTAGTCAATAAATGATAAATAAATTCAATCGATCCTAATTACCATTTATATCACTAAATAATCTGCCCTTACCAAGCCTCTAATCCCAGCACTTTGGGAGGCCGAGAGGGGCGGATCACGAGGTCAGGAGGAGATAGAGACCATCCTGGCTAACACAGTGAAACCCCGTCTCTACTAAAAAATACATAAAACTAGCCGGGCGAGGTGGCGGGCGCCTGTAGTTCCAGCTACTCGGGAGGCTGAGGCAGGAGAATGGTGTAAACCCGGGAGGGGGAGCTTGCAGTGAGCTGAGATCCGGCCACTGCACTCCAGCCTGGGCGACAGAGCGAGACTCCGCCTCAAAAAAGTAAAAGTAAAAATAAAAATAATCTGCCCTTACCTTAGGGTGCGCATAAGAAGGTAGAATTCATAGGAAAGGAAAAAATGCACAGATACAAAGTATTCTAGCTAGTGAATGAGCCTTTACAAAAAACTAAAAAATCCTAATAATCATAGCAGAAAGTTAGGTGATTTGGGGAAGAATTTCAGAAAGAATGGCTTTACTGTCTATTGCATGGTGACAGGAAGAAGGAATAATTTTATAATTGGTTATCTTTACCTTATCTGAAAGAAGAGATGACAAAAGCAAGGCTAAACCTGCCATTGAAAATAGCAGCCATTGATATTGGCTAGAAGAAAAGAGACGCGGGGAATTTTTTGTTGTTTGACGTTTCATATTTTTTTCTGTATTCAGACAGGACTATGAGGTAGCCTTGTTTCTCTCTTGATCAATTAGCAACAGGATGATCTTGTTTAATATTAATGTTTTGTAAAATTATTTGCGTTTAACAAGAGAACATGAAGGCCTCAATGATATTGTTGGGGCAGCTCCCAGATGTTTGGGATCAATAAGTTCCTTGCAGTTTTAAAAACGGCTTTATTGGTATATAAAATATGTAAAATAAGCTGTTATACTTAAAATGTACAATTGGATATTTTGACATAAGTGTATGACTATAACCACAATCAAAAGAGTGATCTAACCAGCCGTCCCTAAGCCTTTCTTCCTGCCCCTTTATAATCTTTTCTTCATGATCCTTCTAATCCACACCCCATCCCCAGGCAACTATTGGTCTGTTTTCTGTCACTTCACTAGAATTGAATATAAATAGAATTTCCTAGGATTGAATCTAAGTTGAATCACATATGTACTCTGTTTCTGGCTGTGTGATGGCTTGTTTTCTTTTACTCAGTATAATTATTTTGAGATACAGCTAAGCTTTTGTATGTCTCAATATATCATTTATTTTATTCCAGAGAAGTAATCCATCTTGAGTACATACCATAGCTTTTTTATCCATTCACCTATTGATAGGATTTGGAGTTGCCTCTAATTGGGGGTTGTTTTTAAGTAAACCTGCAATAAATATTCATGTACATGTCATGTGTATACATATGCTTTCATTTTCCTGTTCTTCAGAAAATACCTAAAATTGGGATGTTTGGGTAATATGGCATTAGTATGCTTAACTTTTGAAAAAGGTTAAACTCTTTTCTAAACTAATAGCAGCACTAAACATTTTCACCAATAATGTTTTATTTGTTTTTTCTTTTCCAATATAGAACTGTTATTTTTTTCCTGTCTTATAGCAGGAAATGACTTCCAATATGATAAATAGAAATGAGGAGAAAGGGTACTCTGTTCTTGCCAGGTACCTGATCTTGGCATGGATGTTGGGGAAAACCCACAGTTTCTTAATATTAGGTATGGAACTAGCTGTAGAACTTTTAGAAATGTTCTTATTCAAATGGAGAAATTACCCCTAATAGTTTGCTAGAAGTTTGCAATCACAAATGAATGTCAGATTTTGTCAAATAATTTTAGTTCATCAGTTAATATAATTACATAATTTATGTTATGTTTTCGTATATTTCTAAATTTGTTTTGCTAAAATTAACCTGTGAAACCATCCTCATCTGGTGCTTTAATCATGTAAAGTCATTTGTTACTGACTTCATTTGTTTCAGAGAAACAGGCTTATTCCCATGATCTTTGTCTCTTCATGAGATTTTTGGTATTTGCATAGTTCAAGAAATTGGTCCATGGTATCAAAGTTACCAAATCAATGTGTATAGAGTTACCTATATTATTATTTTAATCAATGTTTATGAGATTTGAAGTGATCACTTCTCTTTTATGTGTTCTATTTGAAACTTTTGTCTTCTATTTATATATTTATATAATATTTATATAATTTTCTGTTTCCAACGTCACTGATTTTTACTCAAATTTTTATTATTTCATTTCTTTTGTTTACTTTAAGCTTCAATCGTTCTTTCATTTTCTAATTTCTTAAGGAAGAAGCTTTAGTTACTGACTTTTTTTACCTTCTTTTCTTATATATGAACTTAATAGTACACATTTTCTTCTAAGCATTGCGTTTGCTACATCCCATAAATGTTTATATATTGTGTTTACATTTTCATTTTGTTTAAAATACATTATTTTAATTTCTCTTTAAGCTTCTTTAACTCATGTGTAATTTAGAACTGTGCACTTTAATTTTCAAATATTTAGCAGTTTTCCAGCTATATTTCTGTTATTGATCCTAATTTAATTTTATTATCATTTGAGGATATTGGGGGGTTTCTATATTTTAAATTTGTTAAGCTCTGTTTACAGTTTATCTTGGTAAATATTTTATGTGAACTTGCAAAGAGTATAAATTCTACTGTTGTTGGATAAAGTATTCTATAAATGTCAATTAGATCAAATCAATCAATAGCGATGCTCCAGTCAACTATATTCTTACCGATTTTGTGCCTGCGTGTTTTAGCAATCACTAAGGAGGGGGTATTGAAGTCTTCAGTCCAAATAGAGGATCTGTCATTTCTTGCTATTTTTATCAGATATTTCCTGATACAGTTTGACACACTGCTGTTTGATGCATACTAATTAAGAATCATTATGCTTTCTTAGGGAACTGACCCCTTTATCATTGTGCAATGCCCTTTTTTATCTCTGATAATTTTAGTTACTCTGAACTTGGCTTTATTTGAAATTAATAAAGTCTAGCCCTATTTTTATTAGTGTTCATATACTATATGTTTCTCCATCTCTTTAATTCTTTACTTTTAACCAATCTGACTCCTTATATTTAAAGTTGGTTCCTTGTAGATGTAATATAGCATAGTCATTTTTAAAATCTACTCTGATTAAATTTCTGTGTCTATGATTAAATGTCTATGTCTTCAAATTCACCAAATAGAAGGGCACATATGTCTGTGTTAATAGATTAAATGCCTATGTTTTCTTTCTTTTTTTTTTTTTGAGGCAGAGTCTCACTGTTTCGCCCAGGCTGGAGTGCAATGGCATGATCTTGGCTCACTGTCACCTACGCCTCCCCAGTTCAAGCGATTCTCCTGCCTCAGCTTCCTGAGTAGCTGGAACTACAGAGCGTGCCACCATGCCCAGCTAATTTTTTGTATTTTTAGTAGAGTCGGGATTTCGCCATGTTGGCCAGGCTGGTCTTGAACTCCTGGCCTCAAGTGATCCACCCACGTAGGCCTCCCAAAGTCCTGGGATTACAGGCGTGAGCCACCATACCTAGCCATTAAATGTCTGTTTCTTCTAATTGGTGGATATAGTTGCATTCATGTCCACTATATGCTGTTTTCTATTCCTTACAGGTGTTCTTTGCTTATTTTTCATCTCTTTCTGAAAGTCTTCTGTGGTTTAGTTGGACATTTTATACGATTCTATTTTATCTCTTCTCTTAGCATATCAATTATATTTATTTTTAAGTTATTCTATTATTTCAATTGACTAATGTTTTAAAATTTTAATTTACATATATTATAATTTGTATTAAAATTATATTATTTAAATGGTTGCCCAAGAGTTTCATATAATGCTATATAATGCTTCATGTGCAGTTCATATATCTTAAAACAAAGCATCCCCAATTATAGTCTCCCATCTTTTATGATAGGTTAGTCCTTTGTTTTATTTAGCTATGTATGCTTTAATCACCCAATACATTTTTACTATTATGACGTTAGCAAACACTTACATTTTAGATGTACTTCAGCTCATCTGGGTACAAACAAAAATAAATTTTAGATCTCTTAAGAATAGGAGAGATAAAGTAGTTTAGTTTCATTTGCTTCCTCATCAATGCCTTTCATTGATGTAGATCTAAGCTACTGGTATTTAGCTTCTTCCACCTGCCTGAGTAAATTTTTTTTACATCATTCGTAGGGAAGATCTGGTGGTGATAAATTATCTTAACATTTGTCAGGGAACATCTTCTTTTTACCTATGCTTTTGAAAAATACATTCAGTAGATATATTACTCTATGTTTTTATTTAACACATTAAATATTTCACTTAACAAGATGGTTTTTTTTGGGGGATCCTTATTCTGCTTTGAGCTCCCTAAACATTTTTGAACTTATGATTGATATCTGTTGTTACTGTGCAAAATTCATAGCCATTAATATCTTAAATAATTTTTATGAGAGCTTCTCTCTTTTCCCTCAGGTATTCCATTTAAGAGTATGTTACACATGTAGCTACTGCTCCACAATTTCTGCATGTTCTCTTTTTTTATTTTTAAAAATTTTAGTTTCCTGAAATTTCTATTGACATATCTTCATGTACCTGATTCTTTTTTTTTTTTTTTTTTGAGGCGGAGTCTTGCTCTGTCGCCCAGGCTGGAGTGCAGTGGCGAGACCGCTCACTGCAAGCTCCGCCTCCCAGGTTCACGCCATTCTCCTGCCTCAGCCTCCCGAGTAGCTGTGTTGAGTATATTGATAAGCCCATCTAAGACAGTCTTCACTTATATTACTGTGTTTTATGTTTAGATTATATGGGGATTATTTTTCTCTTACAGTTATCATTAACCTGCTTTCCCATCTGCTCTTGCATGTTGTCCATGTTTTTCCATTCAAGCCATTAAAATAATAATCATAACTATTTTAAATTCCCTGTTGATAATGCAAGCATCTGTTTCATATCTGAGTATGATTGTGATGCTTGCATTGTCCATTTCAACTGTGTTTTTTTCTTGTCCTTACGAATGCTTTGCAATTATCTTTTGAAAGTTGGGTGTGATGTATCTGATAATAAAAATGCATATAAAGGTTTTCATTGTAAGGATTTTTAATAACCTGGCTAGGTGTTGGGCAATGATCCATATATGTTTTAACTATAGTCATCAAAGTATTAACATTTACCTAACATCCTTGGATTTAATTTTTTGTTTTGTTTTGTTTTTTTCTCCTCTCTGGAATTTGGGGATTTTCTGTGTACAACTCAGAGAGGTCTGTCTTGAAATTCTTTCATTTGTAATCCACCTAAAATTAGGTTTCTGAATTGTATTTAGGTAAAGCTATTTTTCCTGTATAGCAGCCCACTATTATAAAGCTGTGAGTATATTTCACAATGACTGTTCTTGCTCTCCACTCTCAGATCTTATAGGGGCTCTTTCTTGGAGACTCACCTTGTGGTCCTACTGGAGTTTCTGGAGTCATAGCCAATGAGTTAGTGAACTTCAAGGATTGTGGCCTTAGGAGTCTCTTACTTTCATACTACTCTACACTAACAACTTACTGAAATTACCACTTGAATGTTTCTACCATTTTATGAGTCCAGTGATTTCTGCTTTAGGTAAGCATGTCTTAGATACTGTAGATGCACCTGTCTGCAGATTTTGGAGGTGATTTTTCCTGCAATTGCAGTTTTCTAATGGATCTAAAAAAAGTTGTTGTTCTATATATTTTTTATTTTTGTATGGACAGGAATGACAAATGACAACTTCTTTGTTCATTGAATGTTAGACCTAAAACCTCAATGTTTTGTAATATTTTATTTGTTCCTTCATGTATTGAGTCTTTATTTTTTGGGTGCTGCTATTTTAGCTTTATTTTTAAATTCTTTTAAACTTTTTTTTTTTCTGGAAAATATTTGAGTTATTTGGACATAGTTTGATCCTTTCTATTATGATTTTAAGATTTGTTGGTCAGGATAGAACCTCAAACTAGGGCTAATTATTTTATACTACAGGGACAAGACTTTTCTAAGTAATCTACCCCGTTTCATTAATCTTAAGATTTTTCAGTCAAACTGATGGCAATGGTCATTCTTCTCAGCCCTGTGTGACCACAAGGACCACTCACCATAACACTTTTGGATAATTCTTTCACCAGTTTCAGGTAATTTATTTGCATGCTTGTGGTGTTTAATATTCAGATGAATAATAGAGGGCGTTCCTCCAAAGATCTCTGGAGTTCTTACTCGGAGCAGTTCTTTCCTCTCCAGTATCCTGTATGACATACTCTAGCCATTTTTTTCTCCCTAAATACTAAGTACCATCTCAACTCAAAAAGTAAAGAAAATTTTCAGGATCTGCTTGGGTTTCCCTTCCTTATCACATATGTGAAACCATCAAGGCACTAAGCTGGGACTTTTCTTTTCATTTCTTTATTATTATTATTATTGAAATATATTTCAGGGATGACTTCACTCATTGCTTTATGTTCAGTGTCTTTGAAAGCCTTGGTCAGTTTTTTTGGTTGTCTCAGGTACGAGGGTAATTTCCATTTTTTGTGACTTCATCTTGACAGGGCACAGATGTTGGAGAAATGGTGGCTATTTTTTAATACTACAATTTCAAAGACAAATTAAATCAATATATGATACCTGATACTGATTTCTGATACCTGAGTTGAGCACATTATAGGATTTCTATTGAAGGAAAAAGGAATAGTTAAATATATTTGGTTTTATACATACTAATGTAAACAGATATTCACACATATGTGTTATGTATATATTTGAATGCTTTAATATCTATTTAATATTTGCCTAAAATAATATATTTTTAAGAAAAATCCAACTCAATTTTGTGAGATTCTAGTCAGGCAGATTCTGTCAGAACTGCTAGCAAACTCCATTTTCCTGGACATAGTGCATGATCTATCAGTGAGCACGAAATGGTAGTTGGATCAACTAGTTGGATCAGATAGTAGGACTGGTTTTCCTCATTCCCTAGAATTAAGTACACCCAGTGAACTGGGGACTGTCTTGAAGAAGACTGAGAAAGAACCCAATTATCAGTAAAAACCAGGAGAAGGTGTGAATGACTGAGAACCCTGATAACATTATTTGAACCACTGGATCCATCTGTGCCTAGAAGCAGTCTAATTCCTTGGACTTTTTAGATACTTAAGGCAATAAAATGCCTTAATTTTTCTTTAACCTAGTTTACACTGGTTTCAGTCATTGCAGTGGCAACAACAATGAAAATCTTCTAACACAATTATTCAATTTTCTATTGAAGGAAAGATGCAAACTTTCCTATTGGGAACACTTTTTCCCCAATTAATTTCAAACAGTTTAGGAGAACTTCAGCTATTTTTTGCAGATATAGAAACTTTGAAATAAATTTTGCCAGGCAGTTTTCATGTGGTAATTCTCTAGAAGGTGACTATGTGAAAATAAATATGACATCAAAAAAGCAGTTTTTAATAAGCTATATCATTCACATTGTAGAATATATCATGTTTTATGTACTTTAAAATAATTCAGAACTAATGAAATTTAATGATAAATAATTGAATAAAGGCACATGTCAAAACATTTTAGTGGGGATTTATAGCGTAATAAACATTTATTTCTGATGACAACTTCAGTTTCCTTATCCACATTTCTCCATGAGTACGTTCATTTTCAATTCCTTGTCATCCTGTTTGATGACCTATTTTTAATATTTTCAACTGCTTAAAACATTTAGAAAATAGTATCAGTGAAACAGTGGCTTTCCAATATGATATGTAGCAAACGTTTAAGCTTCATCATCACTTATTGCAAAAGTTCTTGCTGGCTTTTTAAGTAGGTGAAGAGGTAAATGAGGACAGAGAATACATATACATAAGGTGTGGGAAGCCTTCATCACACCCACGTGTCTTCTGAGCCTTCCCAGGTGATCCAGGTGAGCTCATTTCTTACACTCCATTTCTCCAGCTTGTAATTAAATGGATTATGACTCCCAGTGGCTTTTGAATTTAATTACCAATGCCATAGCATTGATAATTATTACCTGGAGAAATAAAGACTAAATTATACCACAAGCTTTGTCTTTGCAATATCTCCATCTTTCTTCATCACTACACATAAAAGTCTCATGCAGAGTTTTAACAACATGTTTCTACCACTCAATTTCAAGTTTCTCTGTTCTAAGACATTTAACAAAATATGCTCATATTTAAAGCAGAAACTTTAACCAAATCACAAAATGTCTCTCAATAAGGTATAAATATCAAGTATATAGTGATATGGCCTCTTATCTGTTTTCTAATATCATGTTGATGCAACTGATGGACATGCCTAGGATTTACTGCTTGTTTAAATCAAGAAGTTTATTTGTTGTCTTCTACTAAGTTTCTACAAAATCAAATGCATTACATCATTGATGAATTTAATTTAAAATAAAATTGTGGGGCTTCCTGGCCTGTTCCAAATATTCAGTACCCGTACTTCTCTGCAGATCTGTTCAGCTAGAATTCCTTTGGCCACTGGACAGGATTACTTTCTCTCCCCAGTTGCAGTGTTTTGAAAAACATTAGAGGGAACCTAAGATTAATAAGCTTCTAGCTCTCATGATATTTTTATTATTCTAAATAGGATTAGCTTTTTCCAAAGAGGAAATATAATTAATGAACACCAGCTACCTAGTAGCATCTTTAATTTCTTTCATTCCCCCCCTTTTTTTTTTTTTTATAGAAGGAGTTTCGCTCTTGTTGCTCAGGCTAGAGTGCAAGGGCGCAGTCTTGATCACTGCAACCTTTGCCTCCTGGGTTCAAGCGATTCTCTAGCCTCGCCTCTGGAGTAGCTGGTATTGATTACAAGTGCTCGCCACCATGTCCAGCTAATTTTTGAATTTGTAGTAGAGACAGGGTTTCACCATATTGGTCAGGCTGGTCTCAAACTTCTGACCTCAGGTCATCCACCCAATTAGGCCTCCCAAAGTGCTGAAATTACAGGCGTGAGCCACTACACCCAGCTTGCATCTTTAATTCTAACATCATAAATTACTTTAAATTTTTAGTGGTTTTTCTTTTTTTTCTTTTCTTTTTTTTTTTTCTTTTTTTTTTTTTTTTTTTTGCTATAGGCTCTCTATAGAAAGTTTTTCAATTAATTTGAATATATTTGGAATTATGCTATGTGACAGGCATCACTCCAGAAGTTAGATATAACACCATTGAAGAAAAAATATGAACCCTCATGAAGTTTGCCTTCTTTTTGAAAGATATAAAGCCAACTATAGTTTGCTAAATAGTGTCTTATGTTACAAGTTTGCTAATCATCTCTTTCAGTATTTTTCCACGAGTGCAAATTAGCAGCTCTAATATACAGGTATGCTTAAATTTAATGACCTGGGACTTCAAATGTATTACAAGCATTACAGGCACAAACTCTACATTTATTGTTTTCTTATGAAAACACTAAACAAAGATGAAATGGCAGAACAATTATTTGATAAAGTTTCTATATTTTTAAATGTCACTAATGTTGTATTAATTTTAGATTAAATGTAGTCCTGTGAATATATTATAGAATGCAAATTTTGTTACATTTTTGCAGTATATATTGATTAGATTCATTTCTCATGTTCTTTTCAGGGATATCACTGATTTCTTTTATCAGTTTTCGGTATATTAGAATGATTACTGATTTTGTGTTCTTCATTGATTTTGGTACACTTTCTTTACTTTCAAATTCTTATTAAGACATTCCGGTTCTAATAATCTCACTGAATATTAGCATGGTTCATTTTAGTTATGTTTACTGTGGAATTTGATGATATTATTATGGTTGGGTTTTTCCTTATTCATCCTTAAATTGCCCACATAATTTTTATGAAATTATTTTATTTCAAAAAAGTTAATGTCAATATTTCTGATTTTAGTATACACATTATATATATATATGTATATATACAAACATTGTGTGTGTGTGTCTATGTACATGTGTGTGTAGTTGCTTTAATTTCCTTTATATTGACGGGACAGCATGGCCTGCTAAGAACACAGATTCTGATGCCAGATTGCTTGGTCAAGATCCTGGTTCTGCTACTTAATAGACATATGATCTTGGATAAATTCACTAACTTCACTGTCCTTCATTTTCTGTGCAGTAATGCTAGTCCACTGGGTTGTAACAAAAATTGAAGTATTTACTACATGTAAAGCAGTGAAACATGATGAGGGTAGAAGGTTTAATTCATCACATAATAGAGCAGTGAAATTTGCCTCCTTATGAAATATTAATCTCTCAGATCATGAAAATATCCTTCCTAAAATGATTTTATAGTCACCTAAAAGAGACATTGTTAAGAAGACCCAGAAACCAGATGGAAGGTTGAGTCTGCTTTTCTGTTAAATAAGAAAATATTTTTAGTTATATTTTGTTTTTTGAGAAGCCTCCATACTGTTTTCCACAGTTGCCATACTAATTTATTTTTTTTTCTTTTTTTTTCTTTTTTTTTTTTTTGAGATGGAGTCTCGCTCTGTCGCCCAGGCTGGAGTGCAGGGGCGCTATCTCCTCTCACTGCAAGCTCCGCCTCCCGGGTTCACGCCATTCTCCTGCCTCAGCCTCCCGAGTAGCTGGGACTACAGGTGCCCGCCACGAGGCCCGGCTTATTTATTTATTTATTTATTTAAGTAGAGAGGGGATTTCACTGTGTTAGCCAGCATGGTCTCGATCTTCTGACCTCATAATCTGCCCGCCTCGGCCTCCCAAAGTGCTGGGATTACAGGCGTGAGCCACCGCGCCCAGACACTCATTTACATAACTACAGTGTGCAAGCATTCCCCTTTCCCGCATCCTTGTTAGAGTCTTATTTTCTATTTATTTGGGTAATAGCTATTCTATCTGGGGTGAGATATATCGTTGTGGTTTTGATATGCATTTCCCTGAATATTAGTCTAAACACTATATCTGTTAGCAATTTGCATGTCTTCTTTTGAAAAATGCATATTCAGATATTTCACCAATTTTTGAGCCAAATTATTACTATTATTATTATTTTGCTATTGAGTTGAGTTCTTATACATTTTTATTATTCTTCCCTTGCTGGATGGGACCAGATAGTTTGCAAATATTTTCTCCCATTCTGTGGTTTTTTCCTCACTTTATTGAATGCTTTCTTTGCTGTTCATAAACTTTCCTTAGCATAATACCATTTGTCAATTTATGCTTTTATGTTTTTTTGAATCCTTACTCAAAATAAATCTTTTCCCAGACCAATACCCTGAAACATTTCCCCAGTGTTGTCTCCCACTAGTCTCATAGTTTTAGATCTTACATTTAAGCGTTTCATCCACTTTTACTTGATTTTTGTATATGAAAATAGATAAGGGTCTAGATTTATTCTTTTACATATTGATACCCAGTATTCCCAGCACCATTTATTGAAGAGATTGTCCTATCACCAATGTATGTTCTTGGCACCTTTGTCAAAACTGAGTTGGCTGTACAACAACTATGGAAAACAGTATGAAGTGTTCTCAAAAACTAAACTAACATATGATCCAGCAATCCTACTGCTGGGATATATCCAGAAGAAATGAGATTAGTATGTCTATTGTAGCACTATTAATAATGGGCAAGATGCAGAATAAACCTGTTATATATATTATATATATATTCATCTATATATTTATATTTTATTCATCCATATAAAAATAATGAAATATTTTCATTTGCAACATCCTGGAGAATGGTGGCTACCACAGGTTGGGAACGATAGTGGAGATGGGGGAATGAAGAGAGAATGGTTATTGGGTAGAAAAATACCATTAAATAGAAGGAATAACTTCTAGTATTCAGTAGCAGCACAGTAGGATAATTACAATTACTAAGAACTTATAGTATATTTCAAAATATCTAGAAGAGAACATTTGGAATGTTCCCAACACAAATAGTGCTAAGTGTATGAGGTTGACAGATATCCCAATTACTTTTATTTGCTCATTACTCCTTGTATGCATGTATCAAAATATCACATATATCCCACAATATGTATTAATGTAACTGTTATGTATTCATAATTTTTAAAAGCTACAAATCAAAATTTGAAAAACAAATTTCAGAGCACTGAATAAAATATTTTTAAATCTCTCTTAAATTTTTAAGAATTCATTAGTTTGGTTTTGCTACTTTACCCTGAAAAACTCATCTTTCTAATATTTCAAAGTAAATATTAAACCAAGAGAGAAGGTCAGAGAGATCCATGCTCTGAAAGTCTAAGAACAATGCAGAAAGAAGCAGCTCATAAAAATTAATCTGCAAGTTTGACTGGTCAGGGGCAGTTTTGAACACAGGCATCTTTGTCTCAAAAGAAAAAGAAAAAACTCCTTTGTATGAGACTTTATTTTTCTAGTGCTTTTGAATGTACTAAATCATATTTAGTTATTTATATTGAGTTTATAATCTTACTGACTCAGTGAAAGAGTTCAAAAAATGAAATAGACTTAGCACAACAATGCAACTAGAATCAGCAAAGAAATGAATGTGTTGTTCTGTCAAATCCCATTGCCACAATAGCTCTGCCAATTTGTTTGAAAAATGTACAGCCCTGGAGTTTCGGCACCACTTAACAGCCGAGGAGAACAAAGTGTGTGTAGTGAGATGCAAATCTTCTATACTATTAGTTCAATATATTTCTGCATAGCAGCTTTTCAAAAATTGGAAGCATATTTTGGCACCATGCTGTTTCAAAACAACAATAAAATCTGGGAAATATATGCAGAAAGCTGTCAGCCCTTAAAAATACTGTGTTTAGGTTTTTTTCCACAGAACTACTGCTTGATTGGCTTAGTTCTTCTTTATCTATTATTCATCTGGATCGTATTAACATGGGAACACCAGGTAGACCTAAAGTTTATTAAGTGTGTGTGACTCAAAGAATTTTGAACTCGGTGAATAACTCAGTGCTTAATTAAAAATCTATTGACTAATTAGGGTAGGATATATAGCTTACACAATTTTTGGAAATACAAAAACAACCCCCCCCACAAGAAAAATAACTAGAAAACAGCAATATGACTTCCAGATTACAAAATAAATATCATTGATATTTTGCTCATTTGAACCAAGCAGTTTTCACATAAGCAGATAGTGTGTTAATTCAGTTTTATAAAATAAGCATTTAAAATAAAAGTATTACCTGACTCTACTGAATGACACTGTTAGAAAACAATGCTATGATAATATCTTAGTAAAATATATTTTTATAATAACAATGTGTCAATAGGATACTATTGAGTTCAAGAAATTGTGCTAGTTATTTACATACATTCATTAGAATCCTCACACTAATCCCACCTGATTTTTTTTACCTTTGTTTTTCTGGTAAACAAACTGACTGAAAGAAACTTGAAACTCACATCACTTTAAATTTGTTGGAAGCAACATAGCAAAAAACAAACAAACAAAACTTAACCTGTTTGATTTCAATAAATTTTTAACATTGGTAGGAGTAGTTACTGCTGGTACTTCTGAGTTATATGGAAATATATATATGAGAAACTAAAGAAAAATAAAACACTGAAGAGATAAGCAAACACACATTCATATACATTTAATTAATAGTTGTAAATTGAGAATAAAACAAATATTTGCTTAGTATCATGAGAGAGGAAAAGATGAAAACATTTTCAAAAAAACTACTCTTTTAAAGAGGATCCAGTATAAAAGTCTCAATAGTCATATTTGAGATATTTGGTTGTAAAATATTGGATATTAAATATAAGATGAAGCTTCTCATTAAATTATTATAATTCATATTTTTAAATGTCAAAGCTACAAACACCTAAGTATGTTTGTTGATGATTATAATGAAATTGTCTACATTTCCAACCATTTGATTTTGAGATACATCTATTTTCATGAAATGTGAAATACATTTTGGACCAACTTTATGAACATTAGTAAATCATTTATCTACTCATCTGATTTGCAAATGAAGAAAATGTAAGAGAATGAGGATTAATTTCTGCTGACTCATATGAAAAGCATGATGGAACCGCAGTTGTGTAACACTAAAGAGAAGTGACTCACCCAAGGATGAGTAGGACCTAGAATTAAAGAGAAGATAATGCAAGTGTACCATTTGCCCTACAGAGAGTGGGTTAGCGAGGGTATATGACAAGTTTGCTCAATCCTATGTAGTTTGGAGGGATGGCCTCAGAACTCCCAAAAATAAAGGTGATCATATGTGGCAAAGAGCATATTGTCATGAGAAAGGAGAATATTGGTTCATTTAGAGTATGACTACGACAGAAAGAGACCTGGGATCCTCTTTGAAAACAATGGAGCTGACAAAGTCTAGCAGGGTACCATGGATCCAAGCAAGGGCTTTTGGTCACAGAAAAGAAAAAAAAAACAATCAAGTTGCAACAAGAAACTGAATTGCAAATCAGGATTCACAGTGATATTTCACTTAGAAGAAAAATGCATGAATTATCTCTTTCCAAAAGACAGTGAGTGAGCATGTGGATTCCCACGGCCACTCCTAGGTATTAAATACTGGACTTAGAACACTTTATCTGTGAGACACAGCGATGATCTGCTAAGGAAATAAATAGATCTGCTTAAAGTCTTTTTTTCCATGTAGACAAAAGTGTGAAATATCACAAACACACATGGGATTAAATGTTACCTCCCAAACTCAAGAAACTAAGATATATTCCTTCAAAAGGAGGGGAAGTACTTAATTAAGGGTGAGACTGCCTTTGGAAGACAATGCTAGAGGTATATGACAGAAATGGTTCCCGTAGCTGGACTTGAGTTCTTTTGGTGTCATTTGTAATGCCTGACCAAAACAACCAGTCACTAAGAAGAGGATGACATTGAGACAAAAATTACTTATATGCGATGAGTATAGGACACTGCTAATAAATGTGTTTTTCTTATAATGATGTATTTATTTAGCAAAGATTTAATGACCATCCAATAGATGTTAAACCCTAGCTTTAGATCTAGATACATAACCCTAGTACTAGTTTTTGGAGAAAAAAGATGAATATAACTCAATCAATATATCTGAACAATTAACACCATTAATCCATGAGATTAATATGTAAAATTTATATTTTTAAAACTAGGAAGCCCGAACAAAATTTTGGTGATTTGTGTAGATATTGTGGACTCATCCATAACTTTGAACTGTATTTTTTTATTATAACATCATTTGGCAACAGTAATTCCACTGTTAAAAGGTGGTGTCTATCTCCTGCAAGTGTTATGATATTAATATTCATAGCATCATTATTTGTCAGAGCCAAATATTGGAAATAATCTGAATGCTCATCTACCCATAAATGGATAAGTAAAAGGTGGTACGTTGACACAATGGACTATTATTCACCAATAAAAGGGATACAGTACTGACGCAGGTACAACATGGATGAATGTTAATAATGTTATGATGACTGAAAGAAAACATTTTAAAAAACTGTAAGTTATATGGTATCATATACACGAAATGTCCAGAACAGACAAATGTATAGAGTAAATTCATTGCTGCCTAGGGCATGGGGGTTCAGTGGAGAATGAGAGGTGACTGCAAAAGAAGACGGGATTTCTTTTTGGGATGATGAATATGTTCTAAAATTTATTGTGGTGATATTTGCACAACTTGCGAATCTACTAAAAACATTGAATTCTACAATTTAATTGTGTAAATTCTTTAGTATGTGGTTTATATCTCTATATACACACCCACACACATACACACACACAAATTTACAGACACTATAGCCACACTGTTTTTCTTTTTTGGTCTCAAATATTCAACTTACTGGTGGTATGATCTTGATTAAGTTACTTAACATCCCTCCGCCTCATGCCTATCATCTGAACAATGGGTATACAATTCATACCTATTCTGTGGGATTACTGTGAACATTTAAATAAAGTGATACATATATAGACTTTACAGGGATGCCTGGAACAACACCAGTGCTAAATATATGTGTTGTCTTGCTGCTACTGCTACTTCTACTACCATCAGTAGCACAATAAGAATATTATTCTCATCATCGTTGTAATTTTATTACAAGTCCAACCCTACTCATTTAATCCATGGAAAAGGTATCTCATCTCCTCTTGTTACTGTAACTACTACGTATGTTGATTAAGTTGTAGCTACATTTCCACCTATAGCCAGTCAATACTTTTTTAGTTACAAAAGAAATCCTTGTCCCAGGACTTCGACTCATACTTCTTTTTTTTTTTTTTTTTTTTTTTTTTGAGACGGAGTCTCGCTCTGTCGCCCGGGCTGGAGTGCTGTGGCCGGATCTCAGCTCACTGCAAGCTCCGCCTCCCGGGTTCACGCCATTCTCCTGCCTCAGCCTCCCGAGTAGCTGGGACTACAGGCGCCCGCCACCTCGCCCGGCTAGTTTTTTGTATTTTTTAGTAGAGACGGGGTTTCACCGTGTTAGCCAGGATGGTCGTGATCTCCTGACCTCGTGATCCGCCCGTCTCGGCCTCCCAAAGTGCTGGGATTACAGGCTTGAGCCACCGCACCCGGCCATACTTTTTATGAAAAGACTAACATCTTATTCCATATAAAATGGGAAGTTGTATTTTTTCCAAGTAATGCAATGTGAATATTATGTGCACACTCTGCTCAATTAAAGCCAACAGTATTGAGCTAGATAATGGCTCTCGTTGCACACCAGCTCACTATATGTTTCCAAGTCGGATGGCAGACTTAGAATATCAGCTTTATGGCAAGGATATGGGATAGTAACATATCCACCAGGAGATTGACTATAACTACTTAAATTTTTTCACATAAAATCCTCAGGATATAGTCTCTCCAAAGAGAAAAAGCAAAATATTTAACTATTATAGCTTCTACTCTCTTTTTTATCTTCACATCTCTGTAAGTCTTGGTTTAGGCTAAATGCATCATTAATCTTTAACATATCCACCTAAGAACACAATTAAAGTCAAATAGAATAATGAGTGGCATTACAAGGAATACAAAGTAGCACACCCAAGAATGCTTTCAACTATTCCATATGCTGCCTAATCACCCACACTCGCTAACTTGCACAGTGCCAGCCCTAGAAAAAAAAATTAACTCTTTGGTGAATAAGAATGAGAATCTTTGAATTAGTCAATTGATTTTGAAAATAAAGGCAATGACCAGAAATATTAAATATTAAGTATTTTCAGGCACAAGCTATTCTATAAGGCTTTATATTCATAACATATTTTTAAATCTCTTATTTTGAGTTCAAAACACATGACTTTAGTCACAAATATGCCATTTACTAATTGAGTAACATTGACTGAAATCTTAATCTCCAGGAATTTCAATTTCCCAAATTGTTTTATACAGGAAATGGATTATATATCAATGGTTCTCAATCTTTAGTCTGTATCAGAACCACGTGGAACAAAACTTGAGCTCTACACGTAGAGATGTGTTTTCAAGTCGTTGTTCCAATGTACAACCAGAACTGGGAACTACACTGAGGTAAATAATATTCAATATCTATCCCAGCTCTAAAAGTCTAAAGGTTTTTATCTGTGTAGACAACCTGACTCAGTTCTCAATAATAACATAATATTACCTCAGAGAAAAGTAAGTTTAAGTGATTACTAGAACTACCTTGGCCAAGCCTTTAAAGAATTGCACTGCTTTTATTTTACTTCCAAAATGAAGGCAAATAAAATAAAGGAAAATAGTATTTGGCTTATGTTACCTTAACAAAAACAAAAGGCTGCAATAGAGACAATAAAATAAATAAACAAAACCCTCTAAAATCTATCATTATATGATGTCGTTCCTAATGCATAAATTTAAAAAGAAAAAACACTGTAGAGGAAAAAGCAACATTTTGAAATGATACGCTTTTCTTTGTCTTCAAACAATTACATCTTCATCATGATGGCTGTATTATTCTGTTTTTACACTGCTATGAAGAATTGACTGAGACTGAGTAACATATAAAGGAAAAAGTTGTAATTGAACACAGTTTCACAGGCTTACTAGGAAGAATGACTGGGAAACTTAGAATCATGGCAGAAGAGGAAGGGGAAGCAAGGATCTTCTTCACATGGTAGCAGGAGAGAGAGCACAAAGGGGGACACGCTACACACTTTCAAACAACGAGATGTCATGAGAACTCTGACAGCAAGAGGAAGTCCACCCCCATGATTCAGTCACTTCCCACCGGGCTTCTCAACTGACACATGGGGAATTACAACTGGACGTGAGATTTGGGTGGGTACACACAGGCAAACCATATCAACTGTCACGGATTTAAACAATTGTCTTTGAATAGTTTGTTTCCGACTTCTATTTGCATCTTTCCACTAAAAAGATGGCACAAAGTAATCCTAGTTTACATTTTATAGCATGTAATTCCAAATTATTTTTCCTGAAAGTTACTTATTCTTAAATTTCAAAGCTCTTCATACCTATGATTTGATCTGTGCTTACAACTGGATCTCAGAAAGATCGAATTCTCCCATGATACCAAGTTCATGTCTCTTACTCTTAATATTTGTTCCCAGGACAACAATTTAACTTCTTGCTCTATTATTATTACTTCCCTTTATTTTAATGTAAACCAAATATTGATATTTCCTTCTTTAGATCAATTGGAATCATCTCAAACCTCTGTTTTTCTCTAAAATGTCTCAGGCCTAACAACTACATACAAAGATATGTTCAAAATAGAATACAGGGCTTTGGATATCATTTTATATGTCACTCTTGATTCCACTAAGCCAAACAAGTTACAGGATAAATCAAGGGCCCAGTTTTTAATGAAGAGGGATTTGGCTCAGATTCGACTGAGTTTTCCCGCACTCCTCCCAACCATGTGATTGCAAATAAATGGTATACAAGTTCCCTGACAGGGTCTGCTTAAGACTCTACCTTCCATTCTCTATTTGCTGCCCTCACTCACTCACCACCACACCCTACCCAGCTCAGGAGATGACACCTTATTTTTTATTTTTTTATTATACTTTAAGTTCTAGGGTACATGTGCACAACGTGCAGGGTTGTTACATATGTATACATGTGCCATGTTGGTGTGCTGCACCCATTAACTCATCATTTACATTAGGTATATCTCCTAATGCTATCCCTCCCCCCTGACAATAGGCCCCAGTGTGTGATGTTCCCCTTCCTGTGTCCAAGTGATCTCATTGTTCAATTCCCACTTATGAGTGAGAACATGTAGTGTTTGGTTTTCTGTTCTTGTGATAGTTTGCTGAGAATGATGGTTTCCAGCTGCATCTATGTCCCTCCAAAGGACATGAACTCATCCTTTTTTATGGCTGCATAGTATTCCATGGTGTTTATGTGCCACATTTTCTTAATCTAGTCTGTCACTGATTTGGGTTGATTCCAAGTCTTTGCTATTGTGAATAGTGCCACAATAAACATACGTGTGCATGTGTCTTTATAGCAGCATGATTTATAATCCTTTGGGTACATACCCAGTAATGGGATGGCTGGGTCAAATGGTATTTCTAGTTCTAGATCCTTGAGGAATCGCCACACTGTTTTCCACAGTGATTGAACTAGTTTACAGTCCCACCAACAGTGTAAAGGTGTTCCTATTTCTCCACATCCTCTAGCACCTATTGTTTCCTGACTTTTTAATGATTGCCATTCTAACTGGTGTGAGATGATATCTCATTGTGGTTTTGATTTGCATTTCTCTGATGGCGAGTAATGATGAGTATTTTTTCATGTGTCTGTTGGCTGTATGAACGTCTTCTTTTGAGAAGTGTTTGTTCATGTCCTTTGCCCACTTTTTGATGGGGTTGTTTGTTTTTTTCTTGTAAATTTGTTTGAGTTCTTTGTAGGTTCTGGATATTAGCCCTTTGTCAGATGAGTAGATTGCAAAAATTTTCTCCCATTCTGTAGGTTGCCTGTTCACTCTGATGGTAGTTTCTTTCACTGTGCAGAAGCTCTTTAGTTTAAGTAGATCTCATTTGTCAATTTTGGCTTTTGTTGCCATTGCTTTTGGTGTTTTAAACATGAAGTCCTTGCCCATGCCTATGTCCTGAATGGTATTACCTAGGTTTTCTTCTAGGGTTTTATGGTTTTAGGTCTAGCATTTAAGTCTCTAATCCATCTTGAATTAATTTTCGTATAAGGAGTAAGGAAAATATCCAGTTTCAGCTTTCTACTTATGGCTAGTCAATTTTCCCAGCCCCATTTATTAAATAGGGAATCCTTTCCCCATTTCTTGTTTTTGTCAGGTTTGTCAAAGATCAGATGGCTGTAGATGTGTGGTATTATTTCTGAGGGCTCTGTTCACTTTCCCTAAATATCAGCACACTGGGTGCAAAGATAAGATGGTCACTTCCTTCACCTAGTCCCTGACAACAGAGCAACTGACCCTTGGCTCTCTCATCCCTTTCTCTGCTTCTGAAAAGATTCAATACATTTTCTCCAGCTCTGGGAATATCCAGAGGCTTCAAACACCTTTATCTTTAGAAAGCGTAGGCTACTGAATAGTATTATCTCATTCTTCCCCAAGCAGATAAAGACTCTCTTCCAAACTGAGACCTGGCAGTTGACCATGGATGACTTATCCTCAGCAGAACACAAAACTTTAGATTTCAGAGGGAGGACTTTTGCTTTAACTTGAAGAGCTCCTTTTACTGGAAACATTTTTCAGTTTCTGTTTTGGCAAAGAGATATTTTCTGTCCGTGAGACATGCAGAGAAATAGCACACCTGCCTAGGCATAGTAAGTAGCACTTTGCACACATTGATTGAACATCCTCTAACTTTATAAGTACACAGTTGCCTATTAGATAGCGGCAGAAATTGTGTCTTGAAAAGCTTAAATAACTTTCCCTCTGTCACAGCTAGAAGGCTATGTGGCCAATTGTATAGCCTTATTTCACCCTGGTTGTCTACCTGCACCAAATCCTATGACTTGAAGCAATGTGAATGGTTTTGTTTTAGTTTGACTTGTCCTGTTTCTCCTTTCTCCTCAAACAATCATTTGAGGTATTCTTTTGTATCAAGACTGGGAAGTCTTTGAGTCCACTGATTCACTTATGGATAAGAATCTTATGAGGCTCAAGATGACTTGGAGTCCTTTTTATTTCTTTCTTTTTTTCTATGTTTCTTTCTTTCTTTCTTTCTTTCTTTTTTTCCATTTGAGACAGAGTCTTGCTCTGTTGCCCAGGTTGGAGTACAATGGCAAGATCATAGCTCACTCTATCCTTGACCTCCTGGATACAAGCAATCCTCACATTTCAGTCTCCTAAGTAGCTGGGACTATAGGCATGTGTCACCATGCCTGGCTGCTTTTTGTATTTTTTGTAGAGATGGGTTTTCACCATGTTGCCCATGCTGATCTCAAACTCCTGAGCTCAAGCAATCCACTTGCCACAGCCTCCCAAAGTGCTGGTGCCACAGGATACTTGGGGTGTTACTTGCCAGCTGGAAACCTTTGTGGCCTCTGGCATCTTTGCCCAAGTTTTGCTCAGCCCACTGGGCTTATTCCACCCACTCGGCCTGGCTGGCTGTACTTGGTTTGCACTACCAGCCTGGATCCTTGACTGCCAAGGACAAGCCAGATGCAGAGCAGTGAGGGGTGCATCAGTGAGTGACTGTGGGGTTTGGCTGCTGTACACAGCCAAGCACACCAACTGCAGCAGGGTGGGCAGCTCCAGACACTGAAATGGGTGCCAGCTCACTGCAAGGCTATGGCTGGACCACGCATACAACAAGTGCCTTCCACTGCTGGCACCAGGGAATGCAATGGTGCCCAGAAGCTTGGAGATGCAAGGAACCATAGAGCCCCAAGGAAGGTGTCACAGCCCTGATTCAGGGAGTTTCTAGATCTGGGCTCCCTGAAGGACCACAGGTCTTCTCTCCTCTCTTCTCTCCTTCTTGTCATCCACAATGTGGTGAGTGAGGGGTGTTTCAGCCCTGTTTATGTTACAGCTCTTTCAGTCCTGCCATTCAGTGTGTTCCAAGTTTTTGTACCACATCCAGGAAGAATGAGGCACATGAACACCTGGAGGGTGAGCAAGGTAAAGAGGTGCTTTATTGAGCCACAGTATAGCTCTCAAGAGACCTGAAGTGGGTAGTTCCTTTCCACAGGCTGGTCATCCAGGGAATGCAACTCTTGGCTGAAAGGAGACCCACAGTAGGTAACTCCTCTCTGCACGCAGGTTGTTCCAATGTCTGACTGAGTCTTGCTGAGTCCAGGGTTTTTACTTGCTTCAGAGGAGAGGAAATGCATGCTGATTGGTCCATGAGTTGTCATAGGCAGGCCCAGAAAAAGCACTATCAGTTCTTACTCTGGTCCATGGAGCTGGCAGCCCAGCCCCTAGGCTTCAGGCCATTCCTGGCTTGAAGGTGGGGCTTCACCAGGACCACCCTTTTCCACCCAGGAGCCTGTCTCCTGCTGCCATCAACTTGCCATCCCTGGTGCCCATACTGTTCCTGCCGAGGGGCATCTGCAGGCCCGTACCAAGCTGTCCTCAGGTCCCACTCCGGTTCCGTCCAGTGATCCTCCACACCCAAAGTCTGGAGGAAGCCTAGGTAACAGGGGACTGGTGTGTCAGCGGGGCCCCAAGTGCATGCACACTGGGCTGGGTTGTGATACTGCCCAGGCTCGGCCTCAACTTTGCTCCCAAATCAGAGCAGGGAGAGGCGCAGAGTTGGGAGAGGCTGGGCAGTGGGAGCAGACATTTCCAAGTCGGCTAGAGCAGATGGAACTTCCTGGGCATGAATGCCCGGGTTCACAGCTAATGCTGGGTCCTGAAGCTGTGCCTGGGAGGATGGAGGTTCTGCGGCCTCTAACTTGGAAGGGGACAGGGCTTCTGACTGTTCCTAGCCCCGCTGGCTCTTTGAAGTGCTCAGCCTCAGCTTCGCCATCCCCTCTGCAGACATCTTCACAGCATCTGCTCTAGACAGGCTGCTGCTGCCATCACTGGGATTACAGGCATAAGCCATTGCACCCAGCACTTTTTATTTTTTTTAAGGGGCATTCAAGACTCCAAAAGAAAATAGGATCTATGATTGCTTTAATATTGAGTATCTTCAAAGAAAATACACACATTAAGTTCCACTATGACACTTGTTGTCTGTGACACAGGCAATGATGGCCCCATTTTATTTTATCACAAAAGTCATATTTATTTTGAAATTTCTCCATTGATTTCATAATTGTTAAGAATTGTTTTTAAACAGATTTTATTGAATAAATACTTTCACATCAAATTTAAAATTAACCAGATGTAAGTAAAAACGAATGATAGCTTATTTAAATAAAAATCAGATTTCTAGTTGATAAGATGCTTTAATTCCAACCAAAAAAAAAGGGGAAACTTATTTTCCATAATCCTTGCATACTTTCTTTTTGGAACACATTTAAACTATATATTTAATTAATTTTTTTGGAAAATTGAGTGAGACCGTTATCATTGACTAAAGGTGCAAACACTCTGGAATGAACCTATGGTTGTAATGTGTCCTCACCTAGAGATTCCTATGGAATGTCTTGTTACGATGAAAATAATTCCTTCCTTTTGCTTGACATGATAGGGTCTTTTATTTTATAAATATAATTTCTCATTAAAAAGTTACCCTCTCCATCAATAACAGTGTTTCTCTAGTATAGGTTTCATGTGTGGAATTTTAAACAACAATGACAGAAACTGATTCTGGGTAAACAACTGCTGCTTTTGAAACAATGTACTAAAGAATATATAGAGACACTCTGCTACTTACCATGGGGTTACATCTGGATAAATCCATCATAAATTGAAAATATTGTAAGTCAAAAACGCATTTCATCTACCTAACTTGTTAGACATCATAGCTTAGCCTAGACTACCTTAAATGCACTCAGAACACTTACATTAGCCTACAGTTCGGCAACATCATCTAACGCAAAAACCATTTTAAAATAACATCTTCCATATCTCATGTTACCTATTGAAGACTATCTTGAGCATGAAAAACAGAATGGTTAAATGGGTACTTAAAGTACAATTTTTATTCAATGTATTGTTTTCAGATCATCATAAATTTGAAAAAATGTAAGTGGAACCATTGTAAGTCAGGGACTATCTGTATATGCATACTATTGTTTAATCCACTCAGTAACCAATTAATATCATTATAATTAAAATTCAAATTAATCATTATGAAATACATTTTACAAGTGAAAAACTATAGCTAAAAATGAGCAAAATATAAAACCAGATACTTTTCACTTTGTAGTTTCAAAGTTTTACACAACCGTGGTACAATTCATTATTCTTTTTATTTATACAGTGGTATTTATATGAGCCTCTTTTACTAAAAAGTTCAGAGGCAGTTTTCTATGCTCCTGCAATTAGTTGCAAAGCATTTTTCTTTTTTATATCAGGCATTTTAACATACAAAAAAAAACCTCATCCTTCAAATCCATCATGGGTTATTGATTTCTGTGTCACTGTCACTTTTTAAATTAATGTACTTTCCTTTCCTCTCAAGGCTGATTGAAAATGTGTTTTCATTAACATTTTTGTTACGGTAGTGTTCTGATTAAAATTAAATGGCAATGTGTAAGAAATTTGTCATTCAAAACTTTAGGCTAATTGCTCCAAATTATTGAGAATAGACTCTACTAATTGTAATTGCTAGAAAAAAAAAGATTTTCACTAATTTGTAAGAAAGGCAGTGTCTTATAAAAATGACTTCCTTTGAGACCTGAGGTTCTGATGGTGATCTGCATCTGTTGGGTGGTCTCAGAAATCAAGGTATTTTAAACATTATTGTGTTTATTCAAAATGTCAGTGGATATTAGCATGCAAAAAATAGTAGTCATTCATTTATTCATTTTGCAGTTAAAGTTTCATAGCATTAAGGCAGAATAATAACTACTTTTTGAAGCAGATAATTTTCCCATTCAACAGATACACATTGTTCCTTTTTAAGTCATCAGTAATTTTAAAAATATACAAAAAGGACTTCTCTAGTCTTTACAGTCTTCCTACAATAGCCATTAAATCAAATTCAAAATTAACATCTATTTCCAGTATTAGGTATTTTCTATCTACTGCATGGCATTTTATAATGATATCCCCTGCCTTTAAGACAAACAGTAAGGTAAGTGAAATTTGCCTATGTGCCAGTTTCCACTTTCCACTCGTTCCATGAAGCACGCCTCCTCTCAGTCCCCAGCCAGCCATTTCTGTCTTGCCAACTCTAGCTGATAGGGGCTGTATTACAGAAGGCTTCTGAACTGGTTATGCAAATTGACTACTAGATCCACACAATTTAACCTAACTGAGTACTCAGGAACTTCAACAAAGAAAATAACCAGAAAAATAGAGCCTATTCTGGGAATTACTGAAGAAAAAAAAAAAAAGAAAGAAGGAAAACATTGACTTGAAATCTTCCATTTATTTCTCTATTTTTCACTTTGATGCTAAGAAATGATATTCTTTAGAGCTAGTCATTCTGCCATAGGATGTAGCTGCTCATAAATGAGACTATGAAATGCCATCACTGTTAGTTGTTTAACTTCTTCCTTCACAAAATGCAGATCATCAATGACGAGGACTTTTTTTTTATTCTGCAATTCAACTCCAGTTCAAGGAGAATATCTAACACATAAAAACATATACTTATTCAAGTGTATTTAAAATAATGCTTATGCTATCCATGCATGTCAGAATATCTCATTGAATTCAACCGCTGATAGCAGTAACATTTGTTGCATGTGGATATACTGACATAAAGAGTTATAATTATGAGAACAATGGCATTCTTTGCACAGCTCCTCATGGTCCTTTTTCTCCCTAACAACACAGACTTTAACAGTTCAGTTCACTCAAGAAGGATCTAACTAAGTCAGAGGAACTATCTATTTTATGAATGGAGCACAGAACATGTACACATTAATATCAAAAAAATACTTTTCTATCCAAAGTATTATTACTTTTAGTATAAGGCATACTATATAACATGAAATAGCTGAATAACATGCTAAATAACATACTAAATAACATGAAAAAGCTGTGATTATCGTTACTTGATGACAATCAAAGAACTTCCATAAAGTTCTCTGCTCTATAAATGTTTTAGCTTGAGAAAGTTAAGGTTGGGAATGCCCATATAGAATTATTTAATGTATAGTTTTTCAATATAGATTTGCAAAATTCATAGAAAAAACACCTTAGACTGAATTTGATTTATATAATAATAATTAATAATAACAGATGACACTGTATTCAACCCCTAAATAAGCTAAACCCCATGCTAAGGACATTAAATAAATTGCCTATTTCAATTTGCTCAAAAATATTTTTCTTATCCCATTTTAAAGATGAGGAAATTTAGACATATGCTAAGTAATTTCTCTGAGATTATACAGCTAATAACTGGTGACAGCAAGGTTTGAACCCTGACAATCTGTCACCATTTTCTTAGATATTATTACCACTACAAAAATAAGGCAATAAATAAGTCATTGATACAGGCTACTTTTCTGGAATTTAGATCTCCAGACATACATTGTTATTCTTTCCTCCCAAATGAGTAGGAAACCCATTTATGGGTGGCCTATCTCTTCCAGCGCATCAGAGAAGACAGAAGTTATTCCTCTTGGTTAATATTATTTTAATACTCAGAGAAAAGAAATCTCAATTACTCTTGTCCCAATTGTTTTATTTGTGGGGAATGGGAAAAAGACTTCTGATCAGGTGTTACTAATGACTGTAGAATTACTTTATTTGTGTTGTAATTTCAACCAACATGGTTACTTTTCACTTACACTGCACTACTGTGTTTGAACTGAAACAGTTATTACAATTAAACTTCCAACATGGTTTTGGTATCAGCATGCCCTATTTGTAATATTTAAGTATGCAAGGAGGCAATACTTTTATGATTTCCACACATGTTCAAAGTGGACTCTTACATCTGCAGCTCCAGACCTGACTTCTTTACTTAAATTCATAACTTCTATTCCCAATGGAAGACTTCCACTCCTTTTTTCTCAAATGTGAAAGGACTATCTCCATCAAGTCCCAACTTGTTCCCAAGGCCAGAATCTTCCTCATGTTCTAGGAAAACAGTTTTATAATATGACAGACATTAACTTGAATGTCAAAATTTTAAGTGTAATACTTATGAAATTCGATTAACCAGATTAGTAACTAACTAGTTTGTGCATTTATTAAATGGAAGCTAAAAGTCTGATTCCTTCACTGTGCACTCATTTGTCTTGGGACAATATAACTTGCTTAAATCCCTGACTGATTCTGTAATCCTGGTACAATTTATGAAGTAATTGCATTGAAAACAATGGGAAAAAAAACTGATCAGAAATATTTGTATTTTTTAATAACTTCATGTATCAAAAGGATAGGTTACTTTGTTGTAAATATTTCTATCAGCTTAATTTTTTCATTGAATTTTCAGAGCAATTCGTGTAATTCTTAAAATATTTAAAGTAATAAAATAATTATATTAAATAATTAAAAATCAATATTAAATAATTTCCCCTTAAAAGTCAGAGACTACTGATTAGGTTAAAAAGCTAGCTATGTGGGTTCTACATAAAAGATGTATAAAATACAGTGTTAAGCATTAAGTAATAAATATCAGGTAAAAGTCCATAAAGTAGAAAGCAAATAGGGAAGTATTAATATCAGAAAATGTTTATTTGAGGTTAAATGTATCAAATAAAATGAAGAATATTTTATGAGAAAAGAAACAACATTTTTTAGGAAAATACAACTGCCACGAGCCCTTTAAACTATAAGTCAAAGAAGTCGATACGCAAAGGTTAAAAGAAAATAAAGAAAGGTAATAGTTGACACACACCCACCTGCACACACATAAAGACAGAGAGTTTTAAGTCAAAAAACAAGAAAATGCTTCTCACTCTCCATCAACTATTTGTAAAAGTCAATTATGTATTTGGCCAAAAAAGAAAACAAGCAAAATATTTAACTTTAAGATATTTTCTGCTGTGTCATGTAATCATAATCATAATTAGAAAAATATATGTTAACAATGGAAGTCTAAACTACTTAGAAATTGAAAAATATATAGTGGCCAATTCTCAGATCAAAAAGACAATATAAATTAAGGGAATTTTTTTAAATTAAGAAAACAATTAAAATTGTAGTATTTCATACAACTTTTGAATTTATTTCGGAAATGTTTATTTTAATGAGTTGATTCAATTCATCCTAGAATTTTACTATTTTGCCATCTGATTGCATGCAAGTCTAATTCAGTCAAAGGATGTCATCATATCTCCTTTGTCATTTCTAAATTTGTCTATTTCTTCCTTGTAAATGTGGTCTAATGTATCACATTTATTATAAAAATTAGAAATACATTAGTAATAGAATAGCACCAAAAGATGCTAAGACATCACTTATTAAAATTATTTAACTATTTACGAATAAAAAATTCTCAACAAATACATTTTTAAAACTCAGTATCATGATAAGGTATCATTGAGAAAGTGATGTCTGTAGAACATTAAAGTAGCTGAGACAATTTTCAGCATGTATCTTCGTGGATATTATTCAGCCATGACAGAAAACCAGGTATGCAGGGTGTGTTGTGTCTGAGGAACAAGGAGGCCAGCATTTCTGAAGCAATATATAACAGGGAGAGTGTAAGGAGATGAGGCTGTTGTAAGAACTCTAGACTCATTTTACTCTTAGTAAAATGGGAAGATGTTGCAAGGATGAAATCAGGACAATAAACAAAAATATGTTGTAGGATAACCTGAGAATGGAAAAGTCTTCTTGCTATTCATAGGATATGATAAAATTTATACAGAAGACCATAATTATGAATGTCTTTTTTCTCCAGATACAGTCAAAAGTGGTAGTACAGATTCAGAGTATGCGGAGAGTCAGATGTAATCAGGCTTGAGCTCATGCCAAGGACAAGGATGAAGTGAGATAATGGCAGGACAGTTATAGACAGGAAATTAAATACATTAGAGTGATTAAAACAATTAGCTGTAAATTTTAGCTGGTTAAGGGTTGAACAAACCATGAAATTCGAGGCAAAAAGATGCGTTCGTTTGAAATATAAAAGTGGCATAAAACAAATTATCAAAAAATGGAAAAAATATGACTTTTAAATGCTGAAATGAATAAAAATATAACTCAAAATTAATATTTCAAATATAAAAACAATTTTAAAAATTAAATTTAATTACAATAGTATCAGTACTTTTTTAATTGGACAAAATGAACTGATTTTTTTTATGGGAAAAGAGATATCTACCACCTGTATAAATGAGAAAAGACTAATGATCCAAGAAAGTGCATATTCAAGCCAAAGACATTGTAATCAAGTCAGCATTTTATTGGAATAGAAACACAATAATTAAAGTAGTGAAACAGAAGAGATGATTTATAAATAGGTGTCACTTTATATAAAATATTACGTATAATTATGTGTGTGTAGATATATATATATATATATAACCCAAAGAATTTACACATTGACAAGGAGTTAGCAAGCTGTACAATAGAGAATTCACATATGAGCAAGTTTACATGTTTAAAAGCATATGTAAACATAATCAATCTCTTTAGTAGTTATGGACATGGAAATAAAATTACAGTTAATTACTATCGTATCCCTAGTAGATAAACATTTAGAATGAGAACATATATCACTAGCATTTATTGCTAGTATAAATGTCATATTTCAGAAGTATTATGTCTTTAAAAAAACCTGTCCAACAGTTCTGATATCTATTAAAATAAAAATATATCTAGTTATAACCCAATTCCTGGGAATTTATTCCACAGAAATAAATGCTCCACTAAACAAGGCAAATGTCCAGCAAAAAAATGAATGAAGCAATAAAATTATGGGAGAATTAAAAACTAGAACATTATATAATCTTTAAGAAAATGAATGCATAAAAGACAAAGGAAGGGTTTTTTTTAAGCATACGCATAGCTAACTCCATAAAGCAATCAAAATAACAAAATGTATTTATGTACTTAATGTACATTTATCGGACACATGGCCGAGAGTTACACTGTACATTGTTGTAGCCTATAACTATATATAATTGTTTGGATTTGAATTGTAATGATTAAAACCAAATAAAATTTTTAGAAAAGGAATTAGCTCCTCAGTAGCACTAGCTACTTTCCAGATGCTCAGTAGCCACGAGTGGCTAGTGCTATCACATGGAGCAGTGCAGAAGTCACATCATGGCAAGAACTCTATCAGAAAGAATTGTTTAGACCCTGTTCTAGGGTCTAGGTTTAGACCTCACAAAACTGATGTAACTTCTGACCACGTCTAACCTCTAAAGAAAATAAGAAACACATTGGTAATGTCATCCAGTTTTTGAAAAATAAGCTTCAAAAATATCCTCAGGGATGACTACGTGTCCATATGTTTATGTTTGCATATAACACACGCAGAAACATATCTTCTTATTTGTTCTGTATGGTCGGATGAATGATAATGGCAAAATGAAGTTTAAAAAAACATAAAAATAGGACATAAGCAAAAGAATGAAAGAAGAAAGTGCATATCTAAAAATAGCATGTGACATAACTATATGCGTTTACTTAAAATAATGTGTGTTCGTGGAAAAATAAAACGATTTTAAAATGTGGGAAAAAAGAGTGCCATGGGATAATTTTTACTGTAGTCTTAAGTTGTGACAAGTTTTGCCTGAGAAAAATATGGGAATGTATTTTTCCCAGGTAGCTATAAACTGCAAAACAAAAGGCTTAGCTCTGTTAGTAATATTTCTCAGAAATTAGGGACATGGTGATTCCATTGATATATGACTTTGATTTTATTTCCATATGGCTGTGAGCAAATTTCAGTTCTCGTTTCATGACCCATGTAGAAATTATGAGCTATTTCAATGAAAAGCCAATCCACAATTCATGATTTTTTAAGGGTTAATGGATTTTTATGCCACACAACCTAACAAAGTAACTATGTAAACTGATTTTTAAAACTGAGTGGAAAAAAAGCTTATTTCTGGCTGGGCGCTGTAATCCCAGCACTTTGGGAGGCTGAGGTGGGTGGATCATGAGGTCAAGAGATCGAGACCATCCTGACCAACATGGTGAAATCTCATGTCTCCTAAAAATACAAAAATCACCTGGATGTGGTGGCATGTGCCGTAATCCCAGCTACTCGAGAGGCTGAGGCAGGAGAATCACTTGAACCCAGGAGGTGGAGGTTGCAGTGAGCCGAGATTGCACCACTGTACTTAAGCCTGGTGACAGAAGGAGATTCTGTCAAAAAAAAAAAAAAAAATTATTTCCAATGGATAGAAAAAAAGAAAGTGGTAACAAATATTTCTCCCAAGAAGAAGTAGGTAGAAGTCTTATGTAAAGGAACAAAGGATAAAATTATAGAGATATCCGATTGAAAGTACTGCCTCTGAGAAGGTCATGCCTTCGCTGACTTAACGCAGAAAAGGGTTGATGAAGGTATTACATTTTCCTAGTGAATTAGAAAAAAGAAAAAGATGGTTCATTTTTGTAACTAATCCAGATGCTTATTTTCTAAAGCCTGTTTTCTCTGGAAAGTAATCATATATAATTTAAATCTGGGTTCTGCTATTAGATATAAAGGGGTAGCTTGATGAAGACAAAGCCTCCCTCTGAGAAAAATTATAAAACGTGGATAATATACTAAGGAGAAAAAAAAAAATCCAAGAGCAATCATCAAGACAGTTGTGAGACAGGTGGTGAATGCGATTGGTGTATACCTGACAAGCTCTGCCAGTTTTCTGCTCCATGAATGTGCCAGTGTGTAAGTACTGGGAGACATAATAGGAAAGAGCTGGGGTACAACTCCTTTGTCAGTCTCTCCAGAGTGGAAGGACGCACACAGTTGTTCAGAGCTATTTAAGCCAGTCAGTGGAAGGATCGGTATTTCAATGGAAAGGAACAGCCAGGAAGTGGAATGCAAAATTTGCTCCACTTTTTTGTTGAGGCTGATGCCCATTACTAAGCTGCTGAAAAGGAAGTGTCTGAGAAACTAAGTAAAGGGAAAGAGGCTAAATATCTAAACAGAACTGTCAGCATGGTTAAGGTGTCGAGAAAACAAAGAAAATAATGAAGCTTAAATTTTGCCAAGGAAAGAAAGAGACCTGTTAAATATGTCATGTTTCAGATGAAACCCCTGAAATACTATTGCCAAGGAACTGGAACAAACCAAGTAAATAAGTAGTCTACAACAAGCCTGAAATGTAGCCTGGAAACAGGGGCGACTCTGATGGCTCAAGATAATTTCCCCTCACTCTGTCTACTACAGTATATCTATATCTAAATCTACATGTATTTCTATGTAGCTATATTTACATATTTCAATAATCTATCTATATCTATCTACCTGCCTACCTACCTAGCTGCGATTACATGCACGTGCCACCACATCCAGGTAGTTTTTGTATTTTTAGGAGAGACGGGGTTTCACCTTGTTGGCCAGGATGGACTCAATCTCTTGACTTTGTGATCCGCCCGCCTCGGCCTCCCAAAGTGCTGGGATTACAGGGGTGAACCACCACGCCCAGCCTAAAGAACTTCTTTAGACTAGGTAATTTATGAAGAAAGAAAAGATGTTTTATTGAGTCATGGTTCTGCAGGCTGTACAAGTAGCATGGCTGAGGAGTCTTCAGGAAACTTTTAATCATAGCAGAAGGTGAAGGGGAAGCAGGCACGTCTTACATGGCCAGAGTAGGAGGAAGAGAGGGAAGGGTGAGGTGTTACACACGTTTAACAACCATATCTCCTGAGAACTCACTCACTATCACGACAACAGCGAGGAGGAAATCTGCCCTCATGATCCAGTCACCTCCCATCAGGCCCCTCCTCCAACACTGAGGATTGAAATTTGACATAATATTTGGGTATGGACACAAATCCAAATCATATTAGACCTATGGTTATTATTACTTAGTAGTGGTTTATAAGTTGATAACCATTTTGGAATATTACAGTGCCTGGGATGTCCAAATGAATAATAAATTTGTTATAGAGTAATTGTATCTATTTTTATTTCTTTTTAATAATTTTGATGGTGAACTACTTTTGTGCTGCTACATGTATGTTTGGTGTATTCCCTAGTTCTTTATAAATTTTAACATTACTAATTGATTTCTTGTAGTCCTTCATAAATTAAGGAAAAAAAGAGATTTACATAAATTATTTTGATGGGTCTGTGCTTGAGGCATATTATATAATTGAGAGCTTTAGACAAATGTATACCTGTTTTTGCAAAATGAATGTTTATCAACTAGTTAACATATTGAACTTTATATTATTTTTATGCCCTAAACAGTAATGCTTTAGCTTTATAAGGCAAAGTTTTGTCAATTTTAATTCAACCATAGATTCTTAGTGTTCTAAAAAATCCTCAGAAGGAAGGGGAGAAAATTATCAAAACTTTTAGCAATATTGTTTCAACCACATATATTACTTAATCTGAAGATGGAAAAGTAAAATATTTGGCAAATATCAGATATATTTTTCCAAGTATTCTAAAAAATAGCAGGTTTACTTAGGAAAGGAAGTTGACAGGTCTCATTAATCTTTTGTTATAAAATGACATAATTCATGCTTCCACAATTATGCATGGGACACAATTCTAACCCCATTAACAAAGAAAAGCATCAAAATGTTTGAATGCTGACAACTGAACTATTAAAAAATAAACTTTACTTTTTTCTGTTCTATGTGCAATATATTCTTCTTAATTATAAGAATAGAATATTTAAAACCATCACTGAATTCAGTTAGGAAAGGTTTTCAGACATTTCTGGTGTGACCACTAGCATGTCTGTATATATATTCTTAAAGTTATATACATTGAAATCTGTTTTAATCTAGGAATCACTGTTAACCTGTGTTATTTTATATGTTTATAACAAATCATATCAGCACGTCTATATACTTCCTTTAAAATCCCCAAACAATGTACAATTACAGGGAAGCCACACACAGAAGGTATATAATTCTAGCCCACTAAGTACTACCAATATCCAGCATTCACTGACTTAAAGTGTAAATTACTTTAATTGTATTTATTCACAGAGCCTTAGCACCCCTCCAAGGTGCCTTACAAATTCCCGGCTTTCTATTGAGTTCTTAGCCCTAATTATGTTTCTCTTTGTTACAGTAGTTCCCTACATTTGAGCTCAGGATCCTTTGCCCCTGACCATACACTTTGCCACACTATGTTTCCTCTATTGGCATCATCGTGCACATGATAGAGCTTCTGAAAGGAAAAACAAGGTCATGTCACTGTTGCAGCCTGAACAAGAGAAGCATGTCTTACACACAGCAGAGTCAAACTTCCTGTTGTATGTGGTCAAAATGCACCCATGGTACTCAGAGTTTGACAGTGTTTGACTCTAAGGGGCTGCACAAATGCAGCCAGTTACTGATTATACTTTATGAAAAGCTCAATAACTGAGGAAATACTGCAATTTGTTTCAAGTACAAAAAAGGGGGATGGTCTGTGGTAAGAAATGATGGATTTTTTTTTTCTTTCTGTAAAATTTTATAAACTCCTTCTATTTGTAAAACAGTATTCCCTTCATGTGAATGTATGTTAATGTTTTTAGAGCAAAACTATTTCAAACTCATCCAGGATCAAATCATGCTAGCTAACTTTCATCCTTTGATAAAAGGAAACATAATGAATTAGTTTTTATTATTCATTTTAATAAGAAATGGTTCTAAAAACTGAAAATAATATATAAGCATATACATTTATTTACTCAGTGAAAATACTCAAAAATTTTAATGCAAAATATGTACTATCGTTACATCAACTGCCAAGTGCCAAAATACCTTCTTTTAATGTTTTGACATAATTGCATCTCAATATCACTTCTATTCCAGAAAACATAAAACTCTAACGTATTCATAATATTCTGAAAGTACAACAAAAGCTTACTCTTTGTAAAGCATTCAAAGCTTTGAAACCAGCTTTTAAAAAATGTGTCAAATGATTACAAATATATATGATTGTGTTTACATGCGTACTATAGATCACCAGGGAGAAGATTGAGAGTTTTGTTTTTGTTGTGTTATTGTTTCAATATTCCTTCTCCTAAAGCCCAGTCATTTTCTCCTTGTAAATTCTTTCGGACGCATAATTTGGTGATAACTTCCTTAGTAGTCATTCTTCAGTGTCTTCCTCATCTACTTCATCCTGAATGCTTCTGTGTGTTTAATATGCACAGAACATCATTGTAACCATAAATTACTTGCTGTGAAGCTTATAATTTTTGTCTATTCATTCCCATTCTCTTCCATTTTTTTTTTTTATTCTCCAATCTTTAGTGTCTGTTACAGTCAGAAAGATTTTCTGTACCCACCTTTTTTAGGTCTACTTTTGAACCTATCAGAGATGTTTACACACTTTAAATGTCTCCCTAGTTTTATTAGTTAGGGTTCTCCACACAGATAGAAGCAACACTATGTAGATAGATATGTAAGAGGAGACTTACTGTGAGAATTGGCTCACCTGATTCTGGAGGCTGAGAAGTCTCCAGATATGCCTTCCACAAGCTCAAGACCCAGGAAAGCCAGCGGTGTAACTCATTCTGAGTCCCAAGGCCTGAAAACCAGAGGAGCCAATGTCAGACAGGAGAAGATGGATGTCAAGAAGAACAAGAGAATTTGGGCCAAGTGTAATAGCTTACACCAGTAATCCCAGAACTTCAGGAGGCTGCTGCAGGTGGATTGCTTGAGCTCAGCAGTTGGAGACCAGCCTGACAATATGGACAAACCCCATCTATACAAAAAATAAATAAGATTTAAAAAATAAAATAAAATAAAATAGAATAAAATATATAAGTGGGCTGTGATGGCATGTGCCTGTAGTCCCAGCTACTCAGAGGCTGAGGTGGGGGGATGACCTGAGCCTGTAGTAAGCCGTGATCCTGCCACTGCACTCCAACCTGGGTGACAGAGTGAGAGAGACTGTCTCAAATAAACATAAAATAATCAAAGAAAAAACAAAAATAATTTTGTTCTATCTGGGCCCTCAAATGATTGGATGATGTCCTCCCACGTGGGTGTATATGTAGACATATATACTATATATATGTAGTGATGAATTCTGTAATTTAAACATAGATGCTGAGAATCAGCATTTTCATTGAATTTTAGGACAAATGTAATCTTCTCTTATCCATAATCTGTGGCAAATAGGATACAGCATTTCTATTCTGTGAAGTCTCTAGGTACATCTGCCACCGCGCTCCTTCCACACTACACAGGTACAGCTCCTACATGAATCCTCCTTCAATCACTAGGCCTCACATGAGCACACTGATCTCCATTACTTTGCAGACTAGTTACGAATTCTAGAAAATTTCAACTTGCTTTAAATTGCAAGAACATATATTAGTATTTTACCAACACTTTCCAAACAGCTTTTGTTTTCCTGAGTAACATGAGATCCCTCAGTAGGACAATTATAATTATCTTCTTTTGATGGATTAAGAGATTGAGATCTTAGAGTAGTGATGTCCTCAGGATCACGTACGAAATAAGGATTAAAGTCAGATTCTGTCATGTAGAAGGCTTTTATTATTATCATTACCCAGATGCCTCCCAAAGGAGTAAAATTTACTTGGGTAAACTGTAACTCTTTTTTTGAGTAGACAATTAATTGTATACATATCTTTAAATTTCAGTTATATCAGTAACAATAGTTCCTTGCTTTAAAAATTGTAAAATTGTTCTATATTCATTATCTCTCTACTTGTATATCATTCTATTAATATGGATTTCCCAATACCTGGATGTGTTTGCACTTATATTAAATAATATATTAAATATAGTCAAATATAGTCAAAATCAGTATCTTCTTTTAAATCATTGTCTGGTTCTCCTTCAATTGTTTCTCATTGCTCTTTTATTGTTTCCTAGAGTCTCCACTAGATCATGACAGTATTTTTCATAACAGTAAGTCACTAAGTTTATATAAAACTTACTCTCTAAAAACTGAGAATTGTGCTTGATAAATGACTATAGAAGAACATCAGAACTATTAGACATTAAGAAAAAGTAAAATGTGATGTTTTCGGGGAAAAAACCTTGATTAAAAAAATCGATCAGCAACTGTTCGCTTTGTACCCGTACATTTCACAGACTTTGATAAAACTAGTATAGAGAATTTTGATGAGTAGAATGTAAGATTGAAATGCAGCAATAAAACCGTTGGGAAGAAACATATTTTCTTTGCTAAAACGCTGGTACAATAGCTTACAAACCACACAAAAAAAGTATGACTTATCAATGCTTTTTCTGGGTGAAACTTATCCGCACTTCTAAAGGGTTTTCTGATTATGATCTGCATATGACAAAAACGTTTCATGCTCATGCTCTCAAATACATAATCCATATTAAAATGCATGACTTTATTCCTAGAATAGCAACGAGTCATAATCTCAAAGTTTATTGAGGCAATTCCAATTTCTTTCAAGCAACAAAGTGAATTTAGATAAGTATTTTCTAAACATACAATGAGAAAACATCAAAAAATTAACTCCTGCCCCTGTCATCATATTAACCTTTCTACATCTTTAGTTTTCAGAGAAAAAATAAAAATAAAAAACACCACTGACATGCCTCATAGAGCAGCGTCAAAATTAGAACAATTGTGCTTTAGCAAAGAGAAGAGAAGCACGTAAGCACAAAAATCCTCAAGCAATTGCTTAATAATCCTATTTTAAGAATATGTGTGTGTATTTGTGTGTTTGTGTGTCTATACATGCATCTATAAATTAGATCTAAGTATATGTATAAATGTACATATGTGTATGTGTTTATTGTCTTAGACTACAAAAACAAAACATTGCAGACTGGGTGACTTAAAGAATAGATATGTATTTATCACAGTTCTCAAGGATGGAAAGTCCTGAGTCAAGATGCATACCATTTGGGTTCCTGGTGAGGGCTTTCTTCTTGATTTATAGACCGTGGTCTTTTCGCTGTGTCTCACATGGCAGAATAGGATAGAGCTCTCTGATGTCTCTTTTTCTAAAGATATTAATTCTGTCAAACCAGAGCTCTACTCTCAATGACCTCATCTAACCCAAATTACTTCTCAAAAGCTCCATCTCAAAATACCATCACATTGAGGGTCAGAATTTTGAGGGTGGGAATCCATAGGAGTTATGTATAAATATGGATATACATGGGAATTACACATATTTATATGTGTACATGTTTGTATTCATCATTCATTTATTCAAAAATAGCTCAAATAATTTAGTTAGCTTACCCTGGCAAAAGGCCATGATTTTTTTTTTTTTTTAACAGAGTTTTGCTCCTGTTACCCAGGCTGGAGTGCAATGGCATGATCTCAGCTCATTGCAACCTCCACTCCCGGTTCAAGTGATTCTCCTGCCTCAGCCTCCCAAGTAGTTGGGATTACAGGCGGCCACCACTACACCCACAAAACGCCATGTTTTAATTCTCTACCACTATTGTCCAATTGGCCAGGCATGGTGGCTCCCACCTGAAATCCCAGCACTTTGGGAGGCCGAAGCGGGTGAGTCACCTGAGGTCAGGAGTTCGAGACCAGCCTGGCCAAAATGGAGAAACCCCATCTTTACTAAAAATACAAACATTAGCCAGGCCTGATGGCATGTACCTGCCAGCTACTTGGGAGGCTGAGGCAGGAGAAACACTTGTACACAGGAGGTGGAGGTTGCAGTAAGCCAACATGGTGCCACTGCACTCTAGCCTGGGTAAGAGAGTCCATCTCAAAAATTAAAAAAAAAAGAAAAGAAAAGAAAAAGAAAAAAAGAAAGGAAGAAAGAAAAGAAAGAAAAATGTTGTCCAATAGAATTATAACAAATAATAAATGCAAGCCACTCTAACAAATTTTTAATTTTCTGGTAGTCATTAAAATATAAAAAGTACAAGATGAAATTAAATATAATATATTTTTACTTCAATAGATACAAGTATTATTTCCATTGTAATCACTGCCAAAATTATCGATGAAATATTTTACATTATTTTTCATATTAAAGCTTGCATATCAGTGTGTATTGCATATCTGCAGCACATCTCAATTAGTATTAACAATATTTCAAATTTTCAATAGCCATATGTGGCTAGTTGATATCATATTGGATCACATAGCTCTAGAACGACTTAAGGAAACATTTAATCCATTTCCACTTTAAATTGTTGCTTTAACAGAATTATCTTCCAGAAAATCTGTGTCCTTTGAGAACAATATAAAGGAAACTTCACACGTAAACTCTCAGCTGCCTTTACCAAATAAACATTTTCACTAATTTAGGATATATAGGATAACATAAAATATCCTATACAGATATCTTAAAGTTGGTGTTAACACAAATGAATGTCTTTTGTGAAAAATGTGTAAGCAGATCATATATTGTAAAACGAAACTGAAAATGTTTCAAGTGCCTCATTTTGCTCATAAGATTGACACAAAGCAGGTTCAATTGTATACAGTTAAGAAGAAAAGAAACCAGGGGAGAAAAGGAAGCGGAAAACCCGGGAGACTTTAGAGCACTGAGTGACTGAATCCAGAAGCCTCAAGTGTTTGAACAAGGAGAGTTTAAAGAGTGGTTTGAGCTTGAGAGACTGTGAATGCCAGGAGCTATTAAAGCTATAAAGATTGCATTCTGAAGCTGTTTATTCCTGAAAGTGAGTGGGGAAATCTCAGGGCCAAAGGAAAACAGAACTGAATGAGCTTCTGGAGTGCCTCGGGATTATGGGTTTGCTTTTACAATGCTATATTTTCCTATGGTTGAAGATGAAAATATGGAGAGAAAAATACAAGCATTTTTCTCAGATTCAGAAAGGAGGAGTAGGTAGCAACAGTTACTGAGAAAGGTCAAAATCATGACATTGGGAGTTAGTTTAATGCATCCAGAGTTTGAAATGTTTTTTGGTTTTTTTTGTTTTTGTTTTTGTTTTTTTTGATTAATGAAATTCTTCAACCTACAAAATTGGACACCAATTGGAAAAGTTTCTCTCACAAAATTGTCACTGTTGTATAACTCTTGGTTTTGATATTTCTGTTTTCAAGTATCGATACTTACATTTTCAAGGTTTTTTCTGTTTATATAAGTATTTTATAATTGGCAACATTAGTATTTTTAAAAAGTAAGTTGTTTTTGAGACAGAGTCTCGCTCTGTCCGCCAGGCTGGAATGCGCTGGTGCAGTCTTGGCTCACTGCAACCTCTGCCTCCTGGATTCAAGTGATTTTCCTGCCTCACCCTCCCAAGTAGCCAGGATTACAGATTACAGGTGAAGCTGCCACCATGCTTAATTTTTTTTTTTTTGGAGAGATGGAATTTCACTATGTACTGGTCTCGAACTCCTGGACTCAAGTGATCCTTCCACCTCGTCCTCCCAAATTTCTAAGACTACAGGTGTAAGTCACTGCATATAACCTTAAAAAGTAAATTTTTAATTGTATTATTTGGTGCAGGGAAAAATGGCAGGAAAAAAAAAAACAAGTAAATTTAAGTGGAGAAGCCATTTTTTTTTAATCCTTCTACTTATCTCTGCGAAACCTTTGTCCGGAGTATCCAGGGTCCTGTTGTATATGAACTTACTCTCTCAGTAATATGTACATTTAAAAATACCAAGGGAGAAGAAACAAATGGATTTATTTAATAAAATGTAAAAGTTTTGAAATCTGAATTCAAAAACACTATTTTAGACAGCTGAGATTTTTCCCATTACTCTTCACATCTTATCAAACACGTAATTGCCAATATATGACACAGGTCCAGAATTGATCATCCTATCTTTAGTAAGTTAGGAGGTAGTAGTAGTAGCAATGGAATAGTAATTAAAATAGTGATGATCAGAGAGGGGAAAGAAGAATTCAATCATCCATATTCCATGGACATAACAATAATCGTAAGCCATTAAAATTGTAGATTTTGTCATTCGAAGTAGTTGAGGTCAACACACATTCCCACAGTACTTTCTTCTAGGAAATGGTGACAACTGTCAATCCTCCTGCCACCTCCTCCCAAAGCACTGTAAAAATAAAAATGTGATAATGTAATTTTTGTCCTAAGACAAGCTGGTTACATTTTCTATTTGGAAACTAATTTTCAACTCTGCAACAAGAAGCAATTTATTTCTAACGATTCTCATTCTTTACAATAGCATAGTCTTTTGATAAGAATCATTGATTGCGGAATACATAGATGTTTTTTCTGCATGTGGTCATATGGGCATCCTGTCCTCATCTCCCTTCCTGAATAAGGAGGTTCCATCTGCTCATTGACCACGAAGTTTTTCTATTTCTCCAAATATTTTTCTAAAATGGTACGTATATTACTGCTGATTCAAAGTACAATTTAATTGGGCTATTGTGTCAATGTTAAATGTCAAATGTGTGAAAAAATTAAACAATAAGGCACTTCCTGTGTTTTGTTGCTTCTGTAAGAAAATAAAAGTTTAAAATGTTATTGTTTGTCAAAACTAATATCCTAAATTTTTTATAAGCTCCACCAAGTATTTGAATAATTGTGAAAAATAAACGTCATGATGCACTTAACCCATGTGTAGGGTATTTGCTTTCAATGCTTTTTGGTTTGTATAGCAGTATAAGACAGAAACCAATCTTGAAACAGCATCTATCATGGAGCTGTCATAATATATAAATGTATTGTTTTAGGGGAAAAAAGTAAAATACATTGAATTTTATGGAATGAGTTAGAGAATAAATAAAATTTAGACATAAAAGTTATTAACGGAACTGAGAGTCTTAGAATATTGCTTTTAGGGATCTTCAAAGAATAGCCAACCCAATTTTTCTCCATCAGCGTTATCAGTTGTGTGTGTAATCCCAGTATTCTATTTTTAATCACAGTTTGGATAGCTATTCACTTCGCACATTCTTAAACAATTTGTTCCCTGTCACTCTAACGAAAAGAAATCTAATTCTAATTGATCAACGTGTAATTATGAAGACAGAACTTGTTTTATTGATTTTATAATTATTTCATAAATAAATGTCAATATTTTAGTTTATTCATTCATATCATAAATACTAGTTTTCAGAAATCCAATGCCAGGGAAATAATGAAGAAGAAAATATAGAGAACAAATGGCTAAAAGAGTTGAAATAAATGTCCGACAATGTCAATTCCAAAATGAGTAAACAGCAGCCACTTTTCTTGATGACTAGCTAAAAATAGTTAATAAGCTGCTGTAAAAATTGGCAAGTGTGGGAATGTGTAAACCAACATATCCAAGTTTTCAATGTGTAAAAACTTACATATTGGATCTTTAAGTATTTTTGATACCTTGGAGCAAGTCTACACTAAAGAAAAGTTAACAGAGTTCCAACAAAAGTCAATCATTAATGGTGACTTATTTAGATAAAGGACGCAAGGAAGAAGTATCTCTATAAGTCAATTATTGATGCCTTGCTTATGAAATAAATTAAAAAGGGCCACATTGCTCTTCTTTATCGCTTCTCAAATAAAATAATGCTTGCTGACTTTTTAACATGTTGAAATGCCAGGATAATTTTAAGTGACTTATATCAATATTATAAGGCCAAGATAAATCAAGTGGTAAATGGGTAATCTGTCATCAAGTTTTATGAAGGATACTTACAATCTGAAAGTGAATATTAATTATATTTCCATTTGATTTATGACATTGAAAGTTGAAATGTCACACACAGTTGTGAACTAATGAATCTATATTTGCTAGAAATTCCTCTGGAAAAACATTAGGCAGTGATATGCTCTTCAGTATAATAAATATATCTTTTATAAAAATTCAGTATTTGGTGGTATATATAAATGCACAATTCATTAATTCTTATAATTTTATGGACAACGTAGATTCAAAAATAAGTAAGCAACAAGCCATTTTTTCTTGACTATTAGGTAAAAATAGTGAAGAAACTGCTCTCCAAGGAAACTGTGATTATTCACAGCGATACATTTTCTAGGTTATTCAGTATAACAATGAATTAATACAACAGTGGACTTGATATTTGCACTCATTATAGTAATTTGGCTTATTTATTTTCTCTAGCAGAGTTCCATGTATAGAGCTGTAATTTCTCTAACTTAATCGTTTTGCAAAATGTGCAATCATAAGATCAATCGAAGCTGCCAAATGCAGGGAACGTTGGCCTCAGACTTAACACTAACTCCCCAAGCCAATTAGATTCTCCACCTCTGAGAACTGTAATTTAACTCTTTGTACAACATAGGGGGAAACAAGCTGGGGAGGGGTTGACCTTCACTGTCCACTGTGGGACAGGGATTGTACTATTTCCTGAGCAGTTTCTCATAATTTTCAGAATGCTTTTTGGAATTATTAATAATTTGTTATAATTCATTACACCAGTCTTTTAAAAATGAAAGTTATACTCAGGCATGTAAAATCAGGATCTGTATCAAAATAAGTATTGTTGTTCCACTCATTAGGGTGTTTACATACATATTTAGTTACTTATCCTATAGCTATATTAAACAAAAATTATGATAGTGAAAATAAAATAACAGCTATGTGTTCTAATTTAAAATATTCTCATAGTTTTCATAGATCATTTATTTTTCTGTGATTCTGTATATTGTAGACTAATTTATTTTTTCACTTTACAGAAAAATTGCTGTGCAGTGAAATTTTCCAAAACCACAATGGTAATGTGCAGCAGAGTAAAAGCTTAAACCGAGGATATTGGTCAATAAACATTGTGCTTTTTATACTTTAAAATGTTGAGAATTATATTAGGATTTCATGGAGACATCCCACATGCAAGTCTCCAAATGACCAACACCATGCTTTGGTAAAGCCATTTAGCTAATATTAGAGTGCAAATCTACAGGTATGAAGAAGCACTTTATCTCTCTCCATGCAAAAAGGGCTCTTCACTGTAAGATTTTAGTTGGTTGCATGGTTTGCTTTATTCGGACAGCATTCTCTCTGACATCAGTAACTTGCTCGCCGCCCCACCCCCTACCATCATGTCTAACATCAGCAGGCCCTCGTGGGATAATCCATTCTAAAAATTGCATATCCGATATTCCTGTAATCGTATTGTTTAACTAGTTTTAAATTAAAATCACACACGTCTCACCATCTATTTTTATGTATAAATAAATGTATTATTTGCTCTTATAGACACATTTAGGCAATACGTAACATTCCCAATGTGGTGTATGGTTACTGACTTTGACTATTTTTATTACCAAAGAACACACAAATTCAACACATTTGGGGGGTTAAAAAATTGAAGTCTACAGCTTGTAAAAATTATTCTCATATATTTTTTAATACTTTTCTTGGAACATGTCTATATGTTTTTCTGTTAGAATAAAACTCACATATTTTGGCAAGCAATCAAATCTGAGTACATTTTCAGCTACATCTCGGAGAATAAATGACTTAAATCGTTTTTTTAAGATATGAAATATTTCTGCAGGTAAAAAGGTCTCTTAAGGAGGAGAAACCTAAAATTATATTTTTAGTGAGCTCAGAGTAGAGCTGAGTGTGGAAATCAGATAAAATGTTCATATTAACTATCTAACAAACAATGCTAACAAAATAATTGTGTGCTACTTACTTTTCTAAAATGTATAGCAGACATAGATTTTTCTTCATGCTAAAATATTTCACAGATACCAAATAACTAGATCCTCAAAAAAGAAAGATATATAGTAAAGATACTGGTTTAATGTATCCCCAAAACCCAGAATTTCCTTATAGAATAATCATTAAACATTGTGTTTAATGTTTAATGCCTGAAAATAAAAATCTTAACTCTTATACCTGGTTTTAATTTTCGTAAGTAGTAGATGTATTGGGTCTCTCTCAGCTCCAGCAATTTTCTTTCCTACCTTTAGTAGTAGGCTGCTTATTCAGATCAACAGAGCAAGAAATAATAAATAAAGTAGCTTAGATAAGTCCAGGTATCCTGTTTCTGCCTATTCCTTTCATATACTCCAGCTATATTTTCTTTTAAAATTGAATGACTGATTTCATGACTTTCAAGTAAGTCTCAATTATGAATTGCGTTCATAATGAAGGACCTACATATAGCTCTTTATTAATTATTTTGGCATATATTTTCTAATTCAAATTAGTCCACACTCTTGAGATTTAGATAATGATTAATGAGCAGTTAGATATGTATCAAATGCCTACTAGGTCAGTTCCTATGCTTAGAACTGGGGAAATAAAGATGAGTAACAGCAACAGAGCCAAACTCCTGTAATTACACAGCTACGAATTCATAGTAGAGTGAGGTATTAAGTACATAATCAAACAAAGTAAAATTGGGTATATGAAAAATGACAATGAGATATTTGACCCAATCATGCAGGTCTTAGAGGGGCTTTAGGAGAAATTCATGAAACTGAGATTTAAGGACGATAGAAGCAATGAATGGGGTGGAAAAATGATTCAGGCAAAGTTTTCTGTAGCTGTTGTGCCTGGCTTGGTGCATGTAGTAAGGTAAACAGGGTTGGTGTGGTTCACATAGATAGAGTTGGAAGAATAATGATAAGAAATTAATGTGGAGATGTAGGTCATGTCTTTTTGGCCATGCTAACAGTAACTTCAAGTTAGGGCAAACAGCTAAATATGCATTTTAAACTATTTCATTGGCTGCAGTGTTTGAAATGGTTGTGCATATGTGTCCAAGGATATAAGATGGAGAAGAAAGATGTGGGGACATGAATTATTAAGCTATTGCAGCCACCTAGGGTAGAAATGAAATGGCTAGGCCTAGTAGGCAAATATGGAGAGATGGATAGACTTGAGATACAGTTAAGAAGATAATGATGGAGTCTAGAAAAAAGATAAATCTGATGGTAAAAAGGGGTGATGTAAAACATGATTCTTACGTTTCTGGCTTGCACAATTAGAAGAATGATTCTATCTTTTAGTGAAAAAGGGATCATTGGATCACAGTCAAGTTTTGTGGAGAATATCATGAGTTTAAACTTGTTGCATTTAGTGTGGGGTGGCTGTGGATACCCAAGAGGAAGTGTATAGGTAGTTGATTGAGTTCATAAGAGAGTTCTGAGCCAGAGCAATAAACTCAGGTTTCAACAGTGTCATATTAAGCAATAGAAGCTTTGCTTTCCATAAAAGCTTATGTTTCTAAAATGTGTTTTTAAATTTGCCATAATACTCTGATAGAGCCATACAAAAATATTGCAAAGTTTGTGTTTTGCAATTTTGTTGTAAACAGCAATATCTCCATGACACCTTGGGAAATTAATTTAGAGCTTTTAAAAGTTGCTACAGCCCTGGCTTTGTGGGAACTTAGATAAGACAGAAACAGAGAAAAAAAATCAGTCTTTGTTTAAAACTCAGTGCATATAATGGACAGTCTTCAATAAGACAGAATTTCAGGCCAGGCCTGTAATCCCAACACTTTGGGAGGCTGAGGCAGGCAGATTACTTGAGGCCAGAAGTTCAAAACCAGCCTGGCTAACATGACAAAACCCCGTCTCTACTAAAAATACAAAAATAAGGCAGGCGTGGTGGCATACGCAGTTGTCGTCCTAGCTACTTGGGAGGCTGAGGCAGGAGAATCACTTGAACTTGGAAGGCGGAGGTTGCAGTGAGCCAAAATTGTTCCATTGCACTCTAGCCTGGGTGACAGAGTGAGACTCTGTCTCACACACACACACAAAAAAAAGAGAGAGAATTTTAAAGTATTGCTAAAAGAGGCTAGTTTAATCACCAGCAAAGTTGTTTGTTGTGCATGTATTTGGGTGTGTGTGTGTGTGTGTGTGTGTCTGTCCATGTGATATAGTAAACACTTATGTATAAACACTCTAATTAACACTTACATATATTATATCATATGAAATGTTCAAGGAAGTATTCTATTTACTTTGTTTATGTGAACTCAGTTAATCCTCCAAACAACCCTATGAGGTAAGCATTTTTTGTTTTCCCATTCTGCATATGAGGAGAACAATCATAAGAAAGCTACATGGCTTTTTAAAGCTCCTCCAGCTAGTAAAGGGATAGGCTAGAAATCAAATGTGGGTGGCCTGCTTTAGTGTTCCACTCTTGTGTAAATTCCATTATTGTTTTCCACTATTCACTCATTGACTTCCTTGTAATAAGCTTCCATGCCCCATGTCATTGTCATGACTTGCATTGACTTCCTACGGGAGGAATATTCCACCTCCCCCCATCCCATCAGATCATATTTGCTCATTTGATTTATTCTGACCAATGAACTAGAAGCTGAAGTGACAGATACAGTGAAAAACCGTTCTCAAGGTAGCCTTAGACCAACCCAGTTTTTTCTCCCTTCCTGCTGTAATATTCAAGAAAAACTAAGAATACGCTGGGAATACAACATCCTGAGCTAAGAGGGGAACTATTCAGAATAGCCCGTGTTCTGTTCTTCTCTCTGCTAGAAACAGGAGGTCCTTCAGTGCTTTAGCCGGTCTGGTCATGTTTCCCCTGAGATATATAACCCAGGTTTGGTTGCCTTTAGGAGTCCTTTAGCTGCCACAAGTGAGGACACGTCCAAGTGAGACTCTATTCGCCCTGGGCAGCTAGCCTGAGTCCTGGGGAACCAGCTCACAATAAATCCTAGGATTTTGTTGTCCCTTGCTGCCTACCTGAAGTAATAAATCCACTTTATGTAACTTGTTGCATGTAAGTATGTTCTGTCTCACTGAACTCAAACAAGTCAGTAACCAGTGCCCAGTGAACCTGCTCCACAGCCCTTTCTAAGCATAGGGCTTAAGAGACATTGAGTGCATTTACCAGCTTTCTTACTTTCTCCTTCAACTACAGTATGTGACTGGCAGAGGCTGCTCCTTCCCCCGGGTCCTAGAATAAGTCACATGAGGAGAGACACTAACAACCAACAGCTCCTAATATAGCAAGTAAAAGGAAAATAAACGATTCTGATTTTAAGACAAACATTATGAATGAGGAGAATTTAATTTATTTTTTTCTTGTGGAGTGATAATGAATAAAAAGCAGGGAACCATTGTTACCTAACAATGAGATGTTGAAATTTTCTGTCACCACAGCTTCATCTATTGAATCTTGACTGTTAAAAATTTTAAATACTGTGTAATGACTCTTCATAAAAAATAAACGCCCAAAACCCACCTCTTCAATCATAAGAAGAAAAATGGTGTACTCAAGATGTTAAATGTTTTAATGCCATAGTATCATATCACCACAGGTAATTTTTTTTTTTAAGTACACATTGCTTTACTGACTACATTTTCTCATTAAAACTATAACTTTTGCAATATATGTTAGACGACTTGATATCCTCTGATTTATTTGACAGAGAATCACTCATATAAAATATACTTAACTACTAAACGTCTGGCATATTTTAAATTTAACAGTTTTATTTTACTACAAGTTTAACAAGTGGAGAAATCTGGAAGAAGCTCTCTTAAGTTAGTATTCCAAATCAGTACCACAAGGTTCACGCCTGTAATCCCAGCACTTTGGGAGGCCAAGGCAGGCAGATCACGAGGTCAAGAGATGGAGACCATCCTGGCCAACATGGTGAAACCCTGTCTCCATAAAAATATAAAAGTTAGCCGGGCGTGGTGGCAGGCACCTGTTATCCCAGCTACTCGGGAGGCTGAGGCAGGAGAATTGCTTGAACCTGGGAGGCAGAGCTTGCAGTGAGCCGAGATCGTGCCATTGTACTCCAGCCCGGGCGGCAGAGCGAGACTCGGTTTCAAAAAAAAAAGTCACATCATGGAATCTTTACAAATGCACTAAGTAGGCCTCATCATAACTTCTGGGTTTTTACAGAAAATACATAACTTCAGTCTAATATGAAAAAATGATTAGATAAACCTAAATTGAGACACATTTTTTTTTCTTTCTTTCTTTTTTTTTTTTTTTTTTTTTGAGACAGTCTCACTCCATCCCCCAGGCTGGAGTGTGACCGTGCAGACTTGCCTCACTGCAACCTCCCTTCTCCCAGACTCAAGTCGTTCTCCTGCTTCAGCCTCCAGAGTAGCTGGAACTACAGGCGTGCACCACCACTCCTGGCTAATTTTCGTATTTTTAGTAGAGAGGGGGTTTCACCATGTTGTCCAGGGTGGTCTGGAGCTCCTGAGCACATGCGATCCTCCAGCCTCGGCCTCCCTAAGTGCTGGGATTACAGGCGTGAGACACATTTTCAAAATGGTCACCACTTTCAAAAAGTATCATTGCAACGAAAGACTGGAAAGATGGAAAAACTGTCACCAGTCGAAGGAGTCTAAGGAGACAGAGCCACTGAATGCAGTGTGGAGTGCTGAATCCAGACATATAAAAAATGAATTAGTGGGGAAATTTATTATAGTTAATAGTATTTGTTCCAATTCTAATTTTCTGGTTTTGCTCATCGTACTAGCTTATGTAAGTTATTAACTCTATGATAAGCTGGTGAAGGTTATACATACACAGTGATATATTTCTGACACTTTTCTGAGTCTAAATTCATTATAAATATAATAAAAGAATAAGTTTTATAGTAGCTAACACTTCTGTCTCTTAATTCTATAAAATTTATAAGCAAAATATGGATGTTTCCATAAAAACCTTATATTATTTCTGAACTACTTTGTTTTATGTTATATAACGAGCCATCCAAAGTTTAATCCCAAAAACTATTTTTCAGGAGTTTTTGGCTCAACTATTGATGGTTTAGACCTGCCTAGTGGATCTTTCTGTCAGGCTCAGACGTTATCTAACAGTTGGCTGATTATATCCTATGGTTGAAAGGCATTTTTGGTTGGGCATGGTGACTCACGCCTGTAATCCCAGCACTTTGGGAGGCCGAGGTGGGTGTATCAGCTGAGGTCAGGAGTTCAAGGCCAGCCTTTCCAACATGGTAAAAACCCATCTCTACTAAAAACACAAAAATTAGCCAGGCATGATGGCGCACACCTGTAGTCCCAGCTACTCGGGAGGCGAGGCTGAGGCAGGAGAATCCCTTGAACCTGGGAGGTGGAGGTTGCAGTGAACCAAGATGGTGCCACTGCACTCCAGCCTGGGTGACACAGTGAGTCTCCATCTCAAAAAAAAAAAAAAAAAGAAAAGAAAAAAAAAAGAAAGAAAGGCACTTTTTGTATTTATGTATTTTTGTATTTATGGAGTACAAGTGCAATTTTGTTACAGGTGTAGTGGTAAAATCACAGTATCCATTACCCAAATAACATAAATTGTACCCACCAAGTAATTTCTCATCATCCATCACAGTCCCTCCTTGTCATCCTTCTAAGTTTTCTTTGCCTATTGTTCCACATTCTATGTCAATGCATAAACCTCTTTGAGCACCCGCTTATGAGTAAAAACTTGTGATATTTGTCTATGTCTGGCTTGTTTCACTTAAGATAATGAACTCCAGTTCCATCCAAGTTTCTGCACAAGGCATGATTTCATTCTTTTTTTAATGGCTGAATGGTATTCTGTTGTGTATATATAACACATTTTCTTTAGGTTTTTGAGATGAAAACATGGCCTTTCATGCTCCAGCAAGTTAGCTCAGGGTTTTTCACATGGTGCTCTTAGGGTTCCAAGAACTGAAAGAGCAAAAGTCCCAATGTGTAAGAATTTATCAATCTGCTTTTTAAATCATTTTTGTTAATGTCATATTGGCCAAAACAAATTGCATAACTTTGCCCATCTCTTAATGGGAAGAGCTACAATATTATATTGAAAAGTGTTCTACATTCAGAAATAAAAAGAATATGTGGCCATTTTTCATGCAATTCACCACAATTGCGCAGTTTATCTCAGTTGTCTATCCTTTTTACTTGATGATGTTTTCCTTTGTATTTTAAAATAATTATCTCTTTAATTCCAGGGAATATGTCTAATGATCTTTGAATTATATGTATCACAAGACTGGCAGTTTTCAAGAATCTAGTAATGGCTAAAGAATTATTAAATTAATGATTGATTAAATGAAAAATGTATTAACTTTAAATTTTAAAATCATATTAACTTGGAAGACTTGACATTAAAATGTAAAATATATTATGTATGAAACTTTATTTGTATTCAAAATGCTACATGTAATTTTCTACATGTTTCTTATGTTTCAGTTTTGTCATTCATTGCTAATTTTTCCTTCTAATAAATGGTCTAATTTGGCTGTACTAACCTGTCACTCTTCTGTGCTGCTTTTTTTCTTCAAAGGGATCTATGTTTACTGATTTTTTAAATAAAAAGATCAAATACATATTTCTTAAATTTTTTTTTTTACTTTTGAAATACCAATCAGAATTGCTACTTAATATAATTGCTTAGTTCCAAAGACATTTTTTGAATTCCTACTATGGGACAAGTGGAATGTTTTGTAATTGTTAAAATCAATTTTCTCTCCTTTTAACAATTGCTAGACTACCATTTTCTTGTTGTTCAGGTGTCATGTGGGCAATTTTGCTTTCCTTTTAAACATCAAATGCCTTAGATTTTGCCATCTGTTTAATATCATCTTCATCAGCAACAAAAAGAAAATTAATGAATTGTTTCAAATTTGAAGAGTGAATATTAAAAACTATGAAGAGTAAAGCTTACAAACAAATACAATTCAGATTTCTATTAAAATTGTACTAAATTAAATGAATTAAGGTGTATTTGTTTTTAAATATTACAATATAAGTATTAATGATTTTTTAAAACTGAAGGACAGGTTTGTCTTTAGTAATTTCAGAAAAATACTCGGTTTTGTTCATTAGTTTATAGCCAGCACCTAGTTAGTGACTAATAAATTACAAACAAAAACAAGTAATCCAGTTACAGCCATGAAGTAAAATAACTGTGGCTCTCATCTCCAACGGGGCAAGTACATCTCTAGGAAATTCATCATTTTTAACTGTTTATCTCCTTCACTGACACTAAATTGTGAAAAAAAAAATGCCTTTATTTGTAAATGTCTTCTGTCCATGCATAATTTGCCTAAGCAGATTTTAAATGGAAGGAAAAGAATCCTTAGAATTTTTGGATAATTTTCTAGAACATTAAGATGATTTAATTTTATTTTAATGCATTACCTGTTTTGTAGTCCCTTTCATGGTCATGGCTTATGTATTTTTCTTATGCTTCTTCAAAAGCATCAGAGGAGCACTAATTGAGGATAGCTGTAATTTTGGCATCTCTTTGAGAGCAATAAAGAAAGTTGTGTGCTAACACAAGCTCTTGTCCTTTGTTTCTGTGGATTCTCCACATAGGCTTTTAAAAAATCCTTTATTAGGAAAATCAGTATGTGGAGTGGTTACTTCTAGGTGACTTTGTTTTTATAGGCGATAAAAGCATAATTCTTGTACTCTACCTTACTAGTGCCCCAGACCTTTCCATATTTAAGAAAAAAATAAAAAATTAAATAACTTCAATTTAAAACGAAAATATGAGAAAAAGAGAGAAAATATTTACTTTTCATTTATGTCTGTTTTTCTTCTTCGTTTTCTACAACAAATTCATTTCTCAATAATTGATAATAACACTTGAATTAACCAATGTCCTTCTAATCAAGTTGAGAAAATAATAGAACCATCAGTTGTTTTCAATTTCCCCTTCCTAGAATCATCAGCATTCTCTTCCTGATTAAAGCAAGCTAGTCATTAATTAGTATAAACACTGGTTACCCTGAAATTGAACAAGCTTCTAATACACAATCAAATCCAGCAATTTACTTAGAATATAACCTATAATCAAGACAGAGCCATTGTGCATAGCAAGTAAGAAATAAGCAGAAACTTACACCAGAAATTTGTCAAACCACACCATCTAAGATTTTAGAGTACAAACTATTTTTTCTTTTTTCTATCAAATCATGCAGTTACAATAGCAAAATCAAAGCTACCATATTATTTAAGTAATACACAGTCTGTAGAGTCTGTAGATTAAAGTAGGTAAAGAGCTTTCAGCCATTTCCCAAGATATCTGTAAGACCCGTGGATCCCCCCAGGGTGTATCATAACAGCAGGAAGCATATTTGAGAAACAGTTCGTCCTCTACTTTTAAAGCTCTCACCAATATGAAGTAGTACTTGAAACTGTGTTTTTGTTCTTAACCCTATTGTCTCCTATATTTTCCTTCTACAGTTTGATTTTACCTGCATAGTAAATTTGTTTTATTTTGAAACAGTTCTGAGAAACGTAGAGGACTAAAAGCATCAGGTTTATGAACTCTCTTGGATGAATTCTCCCTTGTTTCTTTTGAATATTAATAACAAAAGAACACAATAATTCAGTCAAATAAAATAAACCTGCGAAGTTACATTAATCTTCAAAATAATTTGTATTTCTTCTATATTTCATGAGTACAGCATGGCATCTGATTATTCATATAACAGTCTTATCTTACACCTTTATCTATGACAAGCAACATAATAGTCAATACTAATTAACTGGGGAAAAGCCATATGACCTGTGTTAGTCCATTTTCACACCACTATAAAGAACTAGTGAGACTGAATAGTTTATGAAGGAAAGACGATTAATTGACTTACAGTTCCGCATGGCTGGGGAGGTCTTGGGAAACTTAAGGAAGCGGAAGTAGGCACCTTCTTTACAAGTTACATAATTGATCTTTACAACCCTATGCTTTATAACTACCTAAATCACAGATTTAATGGACGGAATGAAATGATAAGGCTAGACTCTTCAATTTTTTTTCCATGTTTGTGTTTTCACTCTTGCCTTATTTTTGTGATAATATAATTTTTGCCTGCTATATCATATCCACTGTCTTTGATGGCTTCCCTGAAAGTTCTAATCTCTACTGATCTCTTTTTCTGGAATAGTAAAATACTTATCATATGTGCATCGATGATTAGCATAAGTCTAAATAATTGATAGTAGTCAGAGGAGTTTTTCTTCTCCTAAATGGGGTTACTGGTAATTGATAAGAGTTCTGGTTATATTCTCTCAAGAGTTTTCCTCATCCCCATACACGTTCAAGAGTGGAGAAAAATAACCATGCAATACATTGGGATGTCCTCATTAGGTATGAATTAAAATGAACAGATTGGCTTAAAAATATTTCACTACAATATGATTTCAAAAGCACCCAAACTTTTCATGGAGAAACCATGTCTCATACAAAACCACTGTAGGAAATTGCCTTCATCCTTTTTCAAACACTAAGATGTTATGAATTCCTTCTTCATCTCTTCCATCCATACAAAAGCTTACAAAAATAAAACAGGGTATATTTTACTGCATACATCCATTATGTAGTTTTATTTACTCCTATCTTGATTTTTAAACCTTTAAAAATCTTCCTTTGTAATATGTTTGGATGTTTATAGCTTTTAAACCCTATGATAATTTTTTTAGCTTATGTTTAAATGTTTGTTCCAAACTTAAGTTCATTGTTCCACTTATAGGACATTTATTTTGTTGTCTTTTGATGGGAGAAACACTGTAAGTAGGTATTACATTTTCACCAGAGACTATAAATTTCCCACTATAACAATACTCTGCATAGAAAAGTGTATCCACTATACCACAATAATTTTCACTAATTTATAATTGAAAACTCCATCTTTCCATTCCCACTAGCGTACTGTTGGTCAGCAGTTTTAGTCTAACACCTAAAGCACAGTGGATAAAACAGCCTTTTGATCTTTTCAGAAGCCATAATCATTTGCAGAAGAACTGATCCCTGAATGCAGGTCTTATCAGGTAAAGAGAAGACAACAATCTACTCATTTTTAAAAGCTCAAAAATAATAATAATTTTATGTGCCTTTTTCTCCCTATACTGAAATTTAATATAGAATATGCTAGTGATTTCAGTTGGCAGGGTACACTTTATGGAGTGGAAGATTTTATTTATTTTTTATTTTCTCATAATGTTTCTTCTGTTACTAACTTCTGATGTTATTAAATCCCACAGTGATGTTTTTTCTGAATAGAGCCTATGGTAAGTACAGTTCTTCTGAAATTTCATTAAGAGTAGCCCATGAACTGCTTCTTTACACATCCTGCATGAATAGTGTTACTCTCTTCTTCCCTCCTCAGGGCACTCACTCTGCATTGTGTCCAAGGGGAGAAACTAGATTTGAAACTTGCTGGTCAGTAAGGAGAATATTTCTTTTTTCAAGAGAGCCTAAAGTCCTAAGTATTATTTAACACAAGTTCGAATTAATATAACTTGCTGGCTACAAATTTTTAAAGTGATTCATGAACAAGTTATTGAATTACAAAGTAGACCTGTCATGATTATGTTCTACAAAGCAGTTGAAACATAAAATATATTTGTACATGAAGAATATATCTACCCACTTTTGGAGAAAGAACTGAATTGGCAAAGCACCTATACATGTTACTTCTTAAAACACCTTCTTTACAAAATAAATATTAAGGGTTACATTTTACTTCATACAGAAAATATACTTCCAATGTTAGAATATTATGTTTGCTTTATTCTAAGCTACTTTTAAACATGTCTATTGCTGTCCGGAGTTAAAGTCTTTTTAAGAAGAGGCCAAGGACATCCAAATATCCTGCTAACATTAAAATGATAGTTTTCTTTCATCTTTCCATTGGTTATGGTTCGTTTTTTAAGGAAACTTTTGTGACTTCTGTCACCATCCAATTCTTCCTTGGATATGCCACTAACCTGATTGGCTGCCACTCAACCCAGGTCACAGACCACCTAGCTCCCATGGCTCACGGCACAGGACCTGTGAGAGTCCCTGCCCTCTAACAAGACTGCTGACCCCATATATTCTGGAAATCACAAAATTATAGAAATGGAGAGCACAATAGTAATTTGGAGGAATGTGAAGGATGGGAGAAAATTAGGTGTGATTCTAAAACGACAAAACCAAGACCCTTGAGATAATGAGACTCTTCTGTATCTTGAATGCGGTGATAGCTACTTTAAATCTACACATGTGATAAAATTATGATGAGCTAAATACAGAAGCACATAAATAAATGTAAAATTGGGGAAATTTAAATAAGTTAGGTGGATTATATTAAACTCAATTGCCTGGTTGTGATATTGCACACAATATCATATTGGGAGAAAGTAAGTAAAGGCTAGATAAGATCTCTATGCAATATTTATGGTAACTGCATGCAAGCCCACACAAAATAAAAACTTTGATTAAAAATTAAATAAATTTGACAAAGAGTACATGGTACACTGTTTCACTAATGAAATATAGCATATTCACCCACAAATTTAGAATAAATGCTATAGACATACTGTAATTGGCAAAAGTGTTATTTTAAAAACTGTATTTCAATGTTTTTCCTGTTATCTCCTATAAACTTAAAGAATATCATACCCTATTTAGATGGAGCTGAAATGCAAGAATCTTCTGATTTGTAAACTTCAGAACTTCTGGAATGTAAAGGAAAATATTAATAATGTAGAGGTTACACTTAATGCACACAATAAAAAAATATGCTACAGCTAATAATATTGAAATCCTAACAACAAGATTAGTAACAACAAAAATAATTCAACATCTACTAAAAATCCTACTGCTTATTCAGGAATATGGGCATGTGGAAAAAAATCATAAAATTTTGAAAACTCACATAGACATTGCAAACTGCTATAAATAAGGTGTTGAAATGTCACCCAATTATTTCTTCCTATTGTATTATTTTGTTCCTTGAATAAGAACATAACTTCAATATTTCCATGTACTTGTTTCTAGATTTATTTGGAAATATTGTAGGTACTTGATACAGATTTTGGATGCTTAAAATTAACTATATTTATATTACAGCTTTCCTGGCTACCAATAATTTAAAAAAAATTATTTTAAACTTAGCATATCATATGGTTTTATTCTTCCTTGAAAGTAATCAATGATGCATTAAATTTTTCATAATAATCATAATAATAACAAGAAATCATGCATTCTTCATTAGTAACAACCTGAAAATTTTTGGATTAAATATTTTCCAACATTGTCCGATTAACTTTTTAAAAATGCTTCCAATCTTTATAACAAAAAAGTATGACATTTCTATTTCCTTCTCTTGACTTTTTATTTTTCCTCATCAGTAACACATATTGAACAACTTAATTTTAAAATGCTCTCAAACCTTTTGCCAATACATGGAAACAGACAAAGAAAAAACATATTTTTATTAAATGTATTTTTGCATGGATGAAAAAATACTCCAGGACAACTTTACATGAATGTAAATATAGTGACTCAAAAACAATAAAACAATATGAATTAACCGAAAGAGAACTAAACACCATAAATTTGAGACAGGGGTCACCTGCATATATCACAAATATATATATATATATAAAATATAGTGTATAAAATATTTCTGAAGCTCAATAAATTTCATATAAATTAGTTAAATATTTTATTGACATGCACCATAATGCTCATATGTTTGTGATTTTTTTAATTAAAGTGATGACAGAGGAACTCACTTTTAATTTTATTTTTAATTTAACTATTCCAGTAAATAATATAGTCTGATTCTGTATTAGTTTGCTAGTGCTGTTGCAATAAATTACCACAAATAGGCTTAACACAAATTTGTTTTCTCACAATTCTGGAGGCTAGAAGTTTGAGATCAAGGAAGGATTGGTATACTCTAAGGTTTCTCTCCTTGGTTTAAGATGGCCATTCTGTCTCTCTGTCTTTACTTGGTCAACTCTCTGTACATGTTTGTCTCCAAATTTTCTCTTCTTGTAAGTACACCAGGCATATTGGATTGGAGTCTACCACAATGACCTCATTTTAACTTAATTACCTCTGCAAAGATCTGCTCTCTAAATATGGTCAAATATAGTCACATTCTGCAGTTGTGGGGGTTAGGATTTTGTTATATGAATTTTGAGTAGATAAAGGTAAAGCCATAAAAAGAGTCCAACACCATTCTGGTTTGACTTCCCTCCCCAAACTCCCAAAACAAAACAAAACAAAACAAAAAACTTTAATTACTAATATATTCATGATACATCTTTCATGTCACTGAGATTCCAATTCTCCCATTTCTGATACCGCTCTATGCCCTAATTACCACCCCAGTAGAGAACTTATGAAAACAATGGGTAGTCCAGTAAAGGGTTGTGTGAGATCTAATTTAAAAATAATGGCTTGGAACTTTATTTTTTTTTTTCATTATTTTTCCTCCAGCAATAAATCCAAGCCCTTGGAACTTTTTAAATGATACAATTTCATGTCTATGCTTTTATAATTAATAAAAAGTTACCATATACATATTAATACATGTGTGTTTGCGTGTATATATATGTATATTTGAAATGTACTGCTTACATTTAAACCCTGAAGAGAATGTAAATGGTCTCATTAAATGACATTTTATTACTGATTAAATTATTTGATTGAAAGAAAAAACATATTGTCAAACAGGTCTATCTTATGAGGAAACTCATGAGCTATGAAGAGCCCAAGAAGGGATAAAATAATTCAATCTGTTTAATTCACTTCAGATAAACTGTTGCTGAAAGAATGCTAAATATGGCTTCACCTTTGATGTAAGGGAGTTGGCACTGGGGATGATACCACTGAAACAGAAAAGAGGAATACGACAACAAAATCAGGCTAATAAAGGCAGAGACTCACGCAAGCTGCCTTTCTTTTTTTTTTTTTTTTTTTGAGTTGGAGTTCGTTCTTGTTGCCCAGGCTAGAACGCAACGGCGCACTCTCGGCTCACTGCAACCTCTGCCTCCTGGATTCAGGCAATTCTCAGCCTCCCAAGTGGCTGGGATTACAGGCTCCTGTCATCATGACCGACCAATTTTTGTATTTTTAGTAGAGACGGAGTTTCACGGTGTTGGCCAGGCTGGTCTCGAACTCCTGACCTCAGGTGATCTGCCTGCCTTAGCCTCCCAAAGCGCTGGATTAGAGGCATGAGCCACCGCACCTGACCAAGCTGCCAATTTGGAAGACGCTGAGAGCAAACTTACTTAAATATAATATCAGGGAGGATGTAAGAAAAAATGTTTTTATTTATGTATTCGTTTTTTGTTATGGCTATAACAAATTACAAAAACTCTGGCCTAAAACGATGTAAATTTATCTTATAGTTCTAGAGGTTCTGTGTCCAGAATGAGAACTTAGGTACCAACATAGAAGTGTCAGCAGTAACTAATATATTTTTTTCTAGAGGCTCCAGGGGATAATCCATGCTTTGCCAGCTTATAGGGGCATCTGGCATTATTTAGCTCATGGCCCCGTCGCTCCAATCCCTGCTGCTTCCTTCACATGGCCTCTTTCATCTGCTGTGTTCCAATACTGTTCTGACTCCCTCTTATATGGACACTTGTGATTAGATTTAGGGCTCACCCAGACAACACAATAATCTCCTGTTCTCAAAATCCTTTCCTTAATCATATTCACAAAGGTGTTTTGTTTTTTCTTTTCTGCCATAAAAAGCAACAACCACAATTCCAGGAATTAGGAGCAGAATACCTGTGGGGGCCTACCGCAATCTATATGCCCTCCAATTTCTAAATGTGACGTCAGAGAATACTGGAAATTAATCAGCCTACAGTAACTTTAACAGAGTATTTTGGGAACAGAGTTAGCATGTCAAATTACGGGCTCATCTAATTATACATAGGAAGCTGTAGACTTCCTGTGGAGCACAAAGCAGCGATGCACATATGGCTATTTCTCGCCCAGATTAGTCCATTCTCACACTTTAAACGAAGAATCTGATGTCTAAATATATAGTGCTATATGCCTTGCTGGTTATGCCATGAGCATGCTTAAAATTGTTATAGATATCAAAATATAAATAGAACCCATTGCACTTGAAAACTATTTCCAGATTAAATTGGCTTCCATGTAATCAGTCTTTTCCGCTGAATTATCTTCTCCGGTATGCACCTAAGCAATGCAACCGTCTCATACACGAAGATGCATCACTCTGTATTTCTGGTGATTTTATATACATTCATCATGTCTCTGTAGCTAGAGTGAAAACTCCTTAAGGGCTAGAACCAAGTATTCCGCTTTACATTTATTTTGCAAGCTGGAATAGCCTCTATTCATTTTTTAAGACAGTCCTCAGAATTCATTTCCTTCCCCTACAGGTCTGAGAGAACCATCACATATATTGCATTTAATTCTTAGGGTCCATTGTCATGTGAAATTCACCTATACCCTTTTCATGATGCTGCCCTAAGGGCTCATTTTTGAAATGATATTTGAGGTTAACATTTTCCATATTTTTTTCTCTGAGGACACTTATTTGTGTTAACAATTTTTTTTTAATAATCCAAGACAACAAGGGAACATAAGGATAATGTAATTATTTCTTATGTAACAAGATACACTTAATTAACAGTTCATTTTGCTTTAATTTCAACCTTCTGATCATCCAAGTGAGGTGTGAGTATAAGGCAGTAAGTCATACCAGCCAATATCTGTTCTGACTGGTCGGTTCATTGGACCATACCAGTAAACGTTATGAATACCATTTCCTGACTTTAACTTTTGGGTGTCGCTAAAGGTTCCCCCTTTTAGTATTAAAATACAGACATATTGTCAAACATTTGACAATCTTAGGTCAGTCCTCCCTCAAAATATTTATTTATGCATTATGCAGTTATGCATATATTTACTTATACATTTATTAAAATTTTATAGTCCAGGAAATCCCAAAATCTGCTAACAAGTGTGTTGGATCATTTTGATGTTTCACGGACCGAATCTCCTTAACGGGAGACTAAATCAGGGTATTCATTCACCAGATCAAACAGTTTATTTTATTTCACCAATCGGGGATATTTTGAGAGGATGATTTTACCAGAGACAAAATGTTAGTGTAGTGTGTGTGTGTGTGTGTGTGTGTGTGTGTGAATTTCATGTTGCTTCAGACAGTAAATGAGAAACAAATGTTTTAGTTCCATTTCTTTGTAAAGTTTATAATGTATAGAATTTGAAATAAGAAATAAGCCATAGAACAAGACTAAAATAGTATCATAAAATTAAAATGCACCCAGTTATAAAACACTCCTCATTCTATACAGGTTTATAAAAGCACGACTTTAAAGTTGATAGCACATGTGTTAAATGTGATAGACAGTGAGGTATGATGAACGGTATGTTAAACACAGCTTTCAGATGCTTACAAGAATAGCGATGCTATGGGTAAATAAGGCATAATAATTTTTGATATGTTGAAATATAAATTTTAGAATCCTAAAATCTTCAAGTTGGCAAATGTCTCAAAGTCCTTTTCACCAAATCCCATTACCTGTAGAAATGTCTCCTAATATACCTGGCCACTCTTGATCTTAAAACATGCGCTGTAGGGGCATCCTACCTCAGCCTACTGCTGTCAAGAAAGAAAAGTATTTTAGAGATTTCCCTAAAGCCCAACCTCCTTCCACTTCTATTAATTTTATCTCTTGTTCTTATTTTACTTTTGAAGCTAGAAAGACTACTTAATCCCCTTTCAGAAAGTAATAGAATTTAAATACCTTAAACATCAGCAGGTCTCTTTTTAGTTCTCTCTGTTCAAAGTTATCATGGCCACTGTCTCCTATTTTCACTCATGTAGTTCAATCTTTTATTATGTCTTACCTTCAAACATGCAAAGAACTGAAGAAATAGTTACTTTACCCATTTTTAAATAACCTTATTTATTTTAACTGAATCAAATAAAACATACAAAAACTGCCCAAATGTTAAGTATTCAGTTTGATGAATTTTGACTGGCATGCACCCGGTAACTGTCAACTAAAACAAGAAGTAGAGTATTTGCTTTGCTTCAGGAAGTTTCTTCATACGACTTTCATTTTATTACCATCCATTTGATGCAACCACTACTCTGCTTTCTGCACTATGAATACCTAAAGAGGTAACAGGTTCCCATCTGTCAGGAAGGGAGAACACTTCAGAATTTTTGACAGTCTTTAGGGTAGGCAAATAAGGGAATAACAATCCTGTGTAAGATATCAAAAAAGTAATTTAGAAAAAAAAAGGAACAAACACAAATCACCTCCTCTGCATAGTTTTACAATGAGAAAGAGATATCCATGCAACAAGTGATTTTTCCTAAGAGAGATTTGTAATTGTAAATTACTGCATAGTCATTTAAAACAAAAGGGAGTTTGACAGGAGTGCCTGATTTAGCTTCCCTTTCAACACTAATCATTCCTCCAAGTCACCTCTTCTTCGTAAGGTGGTGGGTGCCTCTGTCACTGTTTTTAAGCAGTGTCTTTATTTATAACCATATATATATGAATGCATTTACCCTACTGAGTAACAAAATTCAGTGGAGTTTCCACTCTGCGCATTTCACTGCCAAGGGGAAATGCTTGTGATATCTTTTTAGATGGTTAAGTGGAGAGGCTCAATCATCATGAGAGTACAAGGGCAATGGAATTGTGTTTTTTAATAAATGGTTGCCTCAAAATCGCATCTCTGGCAAACCAAAAAGTCTGGTTTATTTTAGTCCCTAAATATCTAATCTTCCTAACTTTAGTTCATCTGCATGAACACCACACTCATTCAAACTTTCTTGTTTGGAATATTACAATAGTTTCCTAGCAACCACTATCATTTGTGCATGCTAACCTGCTTCCTATCTAAAAATGTAACTTTTCTGGTAAAAACCCTCTACTGGCATGCCAGATCTAAAATAGGGATCACATTAGTAAACAGTCTATAAGAGCCTGCACTCACTGATCCCGGCTACCTCTCACCGCACTATCTCCAATTCTCTCCATGTCAACCACTGCATCAAATTTCGATGGATCTTATTTATAGAGCCTTTGCACATGCCTGTTGTTCTTATATCTTTCCCATTTCATCTAAGTAATGCCTATGCTTTCCTCATATAAGTGTTTAATGATTAATCATTGCAAAGTATCTTTAAGTTAAATACCTTTATTTTAACCATGGTTTGTAGAACACTCATCATTGTAGCAGTTGCCATATCTGATATTTAATTGTTCTAATTTAATCATTTGATGAACTTACATGTCTCCCAACTGAAAGAACACATATGATTAAGTTATCTCTATGATCTGGTACAATATCTACCATTTAGTAGGCAGTAGGGGGTTAATACATTTATATTGAATTAATTAGTAAATCTGTTTTTAATGAACAAGACACCACAAATAAGCCAAAGGTCATGGGTAGTTTCTGATAAATTGATAAAGACACGGTTGACTAGGTAATAAGCGTATAAGACTTGATTGCACCAACTGAGAATTTATTTAAAACAGCCAAAGAGTAAAATATCTTTACATTGCTTTATTTAGTAGTCAGCTTAGTAGCTATTATGGACACATTAACTTTCACCAACAATGCAAGTTTAAACATTTAATTTTTACTATGTCAAAGATTAATAAAATATAAATGATTGAATTTCATAACAAGTAATATTACCTTTACTGAAATAATATATTCAGTAAGTGAACCACACAAGGAAGGGTTTTTAAAGAATAATATAAAATAAGTATGGATGAATACTTAGAATCAAAATTATACTATACATATTAATCCCATAATATATGTATTTCTAGGAAGGAAATAAAATTATATCCATGGTTTCCCTATTAAGAAATTCAAACATGTTGTTTTCTTGGAAAAGAATCCGATCTACATGTATTTTCAGAATGTACAAATATTAAATGACCTGGTAAACAGTCCGAATATGGATAGAAAAAAATATGTGGAGGCAAAGAGATACTTTAAAATTGATTTGTAAGAGTCCTCACTGAAAGTTTGAATTTGGTGTTGTGCCCAGTTATGTAGATATCGAAATAGACAGACTAGACAGAGCAAAGATAAGACAGATGTCTTAAAAAGAACCAAGTCTTTCCCACGTACATTCTGCTGCCTCTTTCCTTTTCTCTGCAGCTCCTAAGGACATTCTTTCTGTGCAAACTAAGTTTCAGACGAGGCAAAAGATCTCAGCATTCAGATAATATAAACTAAAACATAAGATGCCACTGTTGGCCAAGAGCTGTAGCTCATGCCTGTAGTCCTAAAACTTTGGAAGGCAGAAGCAGGGAGGACTGCTTGAGCCCAAGAGTTCCAGACCAGCCTGGGCAACATGGCAAAACCCCACCTTTACAAAAAAATTTTAAAAATTAGCTGATGTGATGGTGCACACCTGTAATTCCAGCTACTCAGGAGGCTGAGGCGGGAGGATCAGGAGCCCAGGAGGTCAGGGCTGTAATGAGCCATGATGGTGTCACTGCACTCCAGGCTGGGTGACTGAGTAAGACCCTGTGTCCAAAAAAAAAAAAAAGTGCAACTATTCTTCCAAGAAGGTAGGGACCTAGAGTACCAAAGTATCACTCTAAGGGATTGTCGTGACAAATTTCTAAAAATTGGTAGCTCTACCAAAAAAAAAAAAAAAAAAAAATGGAAACATTCTGCAAAATCTCATTTGATGGAGATAACAAACCCTCAGCAGATAAGGGATTTGATGGCATTGTAGAAGCTTTGCAGCCTCTTAGAGAATGCATTTAGTTTTGTTATTGTCCAGAAGGTTCTATTATTTAAACATTTTTATATTATTCTACCCCATATAATGTATAGAGGGAATAGTAGTGTTGCCTGATTCTGTAGGGTACCAAGTGTGATTGTTAATTGTATGTGTTAAGTTGACTAGGTTATGGGATGCCCAGATAGATGGCAAAATATTATTTCTGTGTATGTCTGTGGGTGTGTTTCCAAAAAAGATTAGCATTTAAAATAATAGACTGAGTTAAAAAATATCCACTCTCATCAGTGTGGGCAGGCATCATCCAATCTGTTGAACGAGAAATAGAATAAAAAGGCAAAAAAAGGACAGGTTATTTCTCACTTCTTGAGCTAGAACATCTATCTTTTCCTGCCCTTAGACATCCGAGCTTCTATTTCCCACCTTTGTGTTCAAGTTCTGACATGTACAACGTGATAACTATAGTTAATAATCCTGCATTGTTTACTTAAACTTTGCAAAGAAAGTAGATCTTAAGTGCTCTTACCATCCCCCCCACACACGTATATGTACCAATGGTAGCTACAGGTAGTGGTGGATATGTTAATTAATTTGACGGTGGTAATCACTACACAATGTACACATATATCAAAAAATTACATTGTACACTTTGAATGTATACATTTTTTATCGATATATGTTTTAAACTGAAATTTAAAAAGTAATAGAGAAAGAAAATGGCATGGGGATGGAGAGAGACAAAGGTGGAATAAACAGCTTCTTTTCTCCCAAAAAAATTGCATTCAAAAATCATTATTTATAATATAATATTAAAGTTTATTTCGGTTTATACAGCTCCTCTCCTTTTAGAAATTGCATGCGCCTTTTGCTCCTCTGCTACATCTCATTTTCACTAACTTTATTATGCAAAGCATATCACTTTGTACTCCCTGCTTGCTCGTGGTTTTCCTTCCTTTCTTCACTATCCAAGACTAATTAATACGTTTTGCTATGAATCATTCACTCCAGCTTCTACTCTTCAGCTGTAAACAATTAGCAGTGACTTGGGAATTTCTAATTCTTCCTTCTCATGTATACTAATGTTCTGTACTGAAAGGCAATAGCACTACAGGATTTCTTCCCACTGAGATGAATAATGTCATTCCCTACAGCCACCCCTCTCCCCAACCACCACCACCATCACATACACGGAAGGTAGAAGTAGCTACTATCAATTTAATTTCATGCAGCATTTTCCTGTGCCTAACTCCTTCATTAAGGTTGACATTAAAAATGAAATAAACCTAAGAAGCACTTAAGAGATGGACCTATCCATCAGAGAGATATAAAAATAGATGTATTTGTGTAAAATACAGTAAAACTTTAGCAGTATGCAGTCTTTAATATTTGTATTGTTTATTTAGGAATGAAAGTATATATATGAAATTACATGCCCACTATATATATTGCTAATCAGCTGGACAAAAATGTTTCATCTTCCTTCTTGATAAAGTTCTTACTAGTTGAAGTCAAATAAGCAAACGTTCCTTCTTTTAGCTAACTGAAGGTCAGAGAAACATATAATAATACCAGATTATTTTCCAGCCAATAAACACCTTACTTAGTAAAGACAGTGAAAAGCAGGAACATATAATTAGAAATATGAAGCTGCAGAGAAACTGGTTTTAAAAAGGCTACAGTAAGTAATACGTTGTGTACGTTTTCTGGGTATCATGTCACTATTTCCTTACGGCCTTGGTTTGGGTAATAGGAACTGCTAGACAAAACGGATCCAACCACCTATAATGTTCAAACATGAAAAAAGTGTATTTTTCACTCCCCTGTCTAAATCTTGTTTTCCTGATTTACAGTGAATTAACTCTACAATCCAGGTAGCTGGATTTTTTTCTATCTTCTAATTTTCTGTTATTAAGGCTCCCCTGCCTTTTTTCTTCTATTAGCATTTTGCTAGTGGAAATAATGAGAAAGGCTTTTCAATGGCAATTCTAAACATAACAGTGATAAAATATTTCTCCCTACTAGATGGAGCTCAACCACCACCGTGCCTTTGGTATTCCACTATGGAACACAACTATTTCTTAAAAATCATCATACAATAATAACACATATGACTGCAATCTACATTCCATTGTCTAAAACTAGTCATATAGCCAAACCTAATGGCAAGAGAGACTGGGGAAATAAAGGCTAGATATACGCCCAACTAGAGAAAATTGATGTTTACTCAATATCCTTTGTAAACATGTATTTGCAATTTTTGTTTTTAAGATTGAAGCTTGCTCTCGACTTAAGACTAAAACGGTGAGTTCTCATTTTTACACGGGATAATTTCAAATACACATGTTTAATCAGTGTAGATTGGATTCAATAACTTGTCTTGAGTTTGTAAATATGGGCAATCTGACAGGGACAAAACTTTTTCCCTTGTTTTATTTTCAGACATAATCATCTATTTTGTGTAGTAGTGTTGAGTTGTAATTATAAAGATGAGTAAGATAACATCTACCTTTTAAGATTCCTTGTTATTGTTATTATTCATAAACTGCTTCTAAGAACTTCATTTTAGCACTAATGGCTTCTTTGAGAGCCATTTAAAGCAAATACACCATCGATTTAAGTTCTGTTTGTTTTAATACTTATGCAACTTTTTTTCTGGTTAAATATTTGCTAGACTGATAAACTTTATTCGGAAAATTAGAAATTCTAGTTTATGTAAAGTTTTTCAGATGATGTAATAACATGTTTTTAATTCTACTGGCTCTTGGGAGAAACTGTCGGTTTATTAACTTACTATGTGCATTTGTTAATTTTTAATATTTTTACAAATACAAAATACAAATATTAATGATGTACAATAGGATGTTTTCATATGATATTGAACACTGTGGAATGACTAAATCAATCTAAATAATATATTACCTCACATACTTATCATATTTTTGTGATAAGAATATATAAAATTTACTTTCTTAGCAGTGTGCAAGTGCACAGTTAAATGCATTATGATTAACAATAATCAACATGTTGTACAGTAGATATCAAACTTACTCTTTCTGTCTAGCTGAAATTTTGTATCCTTTGATCAACATTCTCTTAATTCCTTCAACTCCATTCCTGGCACCATTCTACTCTCTCCTTTGAGTTCTACGTTTTTAGACATCACATGTAAGTGAGATCATATGGTATTTGCCTTTCTGTGCCTAGCTTAATTTACTTAGCATAATGTCCTCCAGGTTCATCTCTGTTGTCCCAAAGGACAGGATTTCCTCCTTTTTAAAGGTTGAATAGTATTCTGTTGTCTATATACTCTATACTAACTATTCATCTGATGATGGATGCTTAAGTAGAACTCAGAGCTTTGTGATTGTGAATAGTGCTGCAATGAATGTGATAGTGCACATTTATTTTTGACATTCAGATTTCATTCCCTTATACTTTATACCCAGAAGTAGAATTGCTGGATCATATGATGGTCCTACTTTTAATTTTTTGCAAAACTCCATACTGTTTTCCATAATGGCTGTACTAGTTTATGTTCCCACCAACAGCATACAAGGATTCATTTTATTTCCACACCCTCTTCAACACTCGCTCTTATCTTTTTGATAGTAGCCATTATAACAAAGTATGAAGTGATATCTCATTGTGGCTTTAATTAGCATTTCCTTGATGATTAGTGATTGTGCACATTTTTGTCATATACCTGCTGGCCATTTATATGTCTTATTTTTTTAAATGTGCTTCAGGTCCTTTGCCTATTTTTTAATTGGGATTTTTGGTTTTTGTTTGTTTGTTTCCTTGCTATTGAGTTGTTTGAGTTCCTTATATCTTTTCGATATCAACTCCTTAAGTGCAATTTCCATATGTCTACTAATTGTCAAACATTGTACTAAATGTTGATAATATTGTGATAAAACACAAAAATTTGTCTTTGCCCCACATGAAGTTTATATTCTAGTATGGTAAAACAATAGTTATCAGTTGAACACTTATTATATTTTTACTTAATCCTGAAAACAAAATAGGTATTTATTACCTCCATTTTGATTGCAAGAAAAATAACTTGTCCAGGGTCTTATTAGTCGTAAAAGCTAATATGGGTCACAAACTCCAAAGAGATTGTTGGCACCATGCCAGTCTCTTCATATCACCTATGACAGTGATATTTTTTCCTATATAACAAATACTGCATTCTTTTTCTATAATTTCGTTGGAGAGTTAGTATATTATATTACTATTTCATTTTCCATGCTTAATTTTAAATTACTTTCTATCCTAGTATTCAAATAAATTATGCCTTATGCCATGTAGTCTTACCTCCATTTTCTAATAAACCTGTGTGTTTTCCTTGCAGGTAGCTTTTAAAATTTTATTTTTCACTTAAAGTGGGGAGATTACTTGCTGATCTATACTTTTTTAAACAATGAAGAAATAGTGCCATCTTCTGTCTATGTTTTATTCAACAACTGGGAATAAAGAAACATTAGGTTATTATACATAAGCTAAAAGAAGCAAAGAATTTGGAGACATTATGATTTGGGCATCATGTGCTATATCTTTGAACACTTGCAAAGGGGCTAATTATTTGAAAGGCCTCTCAGGACAAAGGCATGTTTAAAACAGTTCTGTGTGATTCATTATTCAAAACCTTTGAATATCCATTCAAACAATGGAGAAAAAAGGAAGGAGGCAGGGGAGACAGCTGAGAGTAACAGAAACAGGTGGCAAATGTTTGTAACTGTTTGGTGTTTACGGTGTTGAAGGAATAAAAAAGCATTTTTTCTGTTTTTATAACATCTGTGAATTCCCCATTCATTGATATCTTCACAAAAATATGCTTAATACTGAAAAATTCTCCAATCACTTATTTGACAAGGGAAAAGTTGGAAAAATAGGAATATATTTTTAAATGAGCATTTTAATTTCTACATCATTAAATATACTTTTATCTGCATGTGGTTCATAGATTTCAAACTAAAGTCAGAATAAGTAACTAACATAAATAAAAATATTTTTAGATTTATGATGTAGCTCAGAAAACCAATTTCTTAAAAATCATATTTGGAAAAATATGTTATTAGGCCCAACCTACTTTCATCCATTGCTGCCCTCTCAAAAGTAAAACACAAAAACAAACAAAATCTATCAAAGAGTTGTGTAACTCTTACTAGTAATGAAAGAGGATATTTGAGTTGCTTTCAATTTTATTTTTATGTGTCTTGAGAAGATTGAAGTTTTAGTCAAATTTTTATAAACACATCAGAAATTATGTTTAAAAACCAGATCAGGAATTCTTTTTCTAAGAAATTAGAAGAAATCAAAGACAAATCAATAATAACTAATAGGTTGAAGCCCTCTTATCTATAAGACTCTAAAGATACAAAAACAAGAACATAAGTTAAAGACAGTTTCATTTCACACTTCAGAAAGCTGGTCTTTGGCACACAAGTTTGCTTGCCTTGTATGATCATTTTGCATATTCAGAGGTGAATCCCTAGCGGGGACAGGAAAATATGTGTGGGTGAAGCTCAGAGTGCCAACACATCATCAGCAACTTGACATTCCTCAAAGAAAAAACAGCTCCTTGCATTCTGGCTAAATCACTTACAGTTCACTTTTTTGTGTAATTCTCTTTCGGTAAGATTTATTCTAATGGTTTAAAGTGGATTTGTTACCCATTCTTTCTTAGATTAATTCCCATTCTGATGTGGAATCTCCCCGACGAATCTCCAAATAGCTAAACACATTTAAATTCATGTAAATTGAGGATTTTGTCTGATATCAAAGCAGTCAGTGCTAGACAGAGTTTGGAGCTGCGTGAAATTAATGGGGCAACTGAGTACCATAACTTCAGGAATGCTGGTTATCTGAGATCTGAAAGGTCACTGGATTTGAAGACAAAAATCTCTCATCCATTTCTAAATGCGCCACGTGAGGGGCTGCTGGTGCTTCTATTGTGTGCTAATATCTACATCCTATTTACATTACCTTGGGATATTGCATGTTGATTACAAATATGAAACACGCTATAGAAAACTATGCACTTCGTATTTATTTAGTCTATTCAGCCCGAAAAGCTTTTGTGTGAACTAATTTCAGAGTTTCTGGATTCACATTACTCTCCAAATGCATTAATGTCAGCATTTATTCATTTTGTTCGCCACATTTTCATTATATAGTATTATGTGAATGGTGGGCTGGTGTATGGACCACTTACACTGATCTGAAAGGGTATGTGTGTATATATATACTCCTTTGAACATATATAAACATAGCTTACATTTCCATTTTATGACTAAAATTTGCATAATTACCTTTTAACTGAAGACATTTTCTAAGAATATGTCATGTACATATAAATCATTGTAAATAGTTTAAATTTTTTGATTTCTCATGAAACCCATCACCTACTATTATTTATTTATTTATTTATTTATTATTTAGTTTTTTAGAGGGAGTCTTGCTCTGTCACCCAGGCTGGAGTGTAGTGGGGTGATCTCAGATCACTGGAAACTCTGCCTCGCGGGTTCACGCCATTCTCCTGCCTCAGCCTCCTGAGTAGCTGGGACTACAGGTGCCCAACACCGCGCCTGGCTAATTTTTTGTATTTTTAGTAGAGACGGGGTTTCACCGTGGTAGCCAGGATGGTCTCGATCTCCTGACCTCGTGATCCGCCCGCCTCGGCCTCCCAAAGTGCTGGGATTACAGGCGTGAGCCACCGTGCCTTATTTAAGGGATAGACATGGATGTCAAGCTACTTTCTCAATGTCATAAAATCATAACCAGACATAGGCATTAAGGCCAGTTTTTTTAGACTGTAACCATTAAGCTCTTTTATCTCCATATGATCAATAAGATATTAGTTTGCCTGCCTCATGTCTTTATTCTATGACCTACATTTCTTTGAAGTACATTTCTCTGAATCAGAATATTTCATCTGCGGACATTTGCCAACGTTCTACAGAAATCAGTTGTTTGTCCTTGCTTTTATTTCCAATATACTAAATAGCCCATGAACTCTATGCTCAGTGGGGGAAATATCTCATTATTTTAGACTCTTTTAATTGATCTTTTCGTAATTCATTTATACCATTCGTAGAATTCTGGTATTAGATTTAGTAGGGAGAGTTTATTGGCTCATACATCTCAGTAATGTCCAGATTTGACCCCTTCCCTGTTTTATTTCTACCTTTTCCCTATATTTTAATCTAGTCAGTTAACTGTATATAATTTGAATTATGTTCTTATGTGTTCATGACATATATTAGTAAATACATTTGTCCTATGTATGAGGATGGAATTATAGCACTGTAATATTTCTGTTGGTATAAAATGGAGAAGATACCATGTAAATCTCAGTAAATGTAAACCTTTAAAAACAGAAATAAAACGTAATTTGCACTTTCAAAGGTTGTTATGACTTGAGTAGACAAAGAGAGGTTGACTTGTGATTTTCTCATGCTGGTGATGAGTTTTTGAGTACATAGGTAACATAAGTGAAACTTCGGTTTTACAATAATGTACAAAAAGGGTGTGAAAACTAAGAAATTGGGGAGACTGGCAAATAGGCATCTGCAATTATGGGTGCATGAAATTCTTAAACTTAATATTATATTCAACTCCATAAAATATCAATCAAAAATATTTAAATATTGGCAATTTCAAATGATTTAAGTAAATTAATAGAAGTAGAAATCACTTCTTTTTACCTGAAGCAGTTCAATGTATTATAGGTATATTTGTGAAACACAGCATAAATTAATAAAACAAAACATGAGAACTTACAGAAGCCAAGAGTAATCATTTTAAAAAGAAAACATTGAACTGAATTAAGATATTTGTGGAGGTCAGTGTTGGGGGATACTTCTAGACCACTGAAAGGACATTATAATAATCTTCTGCAGATTGTTCATGTATTTCATTTCCAGAAGTCAAGACTTCTTTAGTCCTATGATGGTTTTATTGCATCTATACTGGTGAAAAAATAATCCTTGTCTACAGAAAAAAGTCATAAGCCTAGAATGAATAATATACCAATGTCTCATTAATATAAAATATGGAGGTTGAAATTTAACTAGTGTTGTGTGTGTGTGTATGTGTGTGTGTATGTGTGTGTGTGTGTGTGTGTGTGTGCATATATATATATATATATATATATATATATATATATATATATATATTTTTTTTAGATGGAGTCTTGCTCTGTTGCCCAGGCTGGAGTGCAGTGGCACGATCTCAGCTCACTGCAAGCTCTGCCTCCCGGGTTCATGCCATTCTCCTGCCTCAGCCTCATTAGTAGCTGGGACTACAGGCGACCACTACCACACCCAGCTAATTTTTTGTATTTTTAGTAGAGACGGGGTTTCACCATGTTAGCCAGGATGCTCTCGATCTCCTGACCTCGTGATCCACCTGTCTCAGCCTCCCAAATATTATTTTTAAACACGGTTAAACAGTTTCACAGTGATATTTGACTAGAAGCATTTGGTGTCATGTACTGACTAACAGTATGAAAATGATTTTTCTATTTGGGGAAAAGAATCAGTAAGGAAAGGCTGTAGATTTAGTGAGGCTAATGTTTAGGAGTCATTCTTTGAATTTTAAGAAACACATGAATAAAATATAGAAATAGTTTTTTTCCGCACTGAATAGGAAATGATAGTCATCTTAACCAGGATTTTAAAAAAAGGGTAATAAAAATTATATTAAAAAAGAATGATGAAAAATATTCAGATTACTTGATAAGCAAAGAGAAACACTACATTTCAAGTTGCAAAAATAAGATTTACAGGAGTGAACATTTAGATATCCAAAAGGTTCAGAGATTTGAACTATTTTTTAGGCAGTATAAGAAATTTTATTATACTTATGGTTAACAAATGTACTTAAAAGCTATATTTGATGTTAGTTTGTGACCCAGGGACATGCTTTGATCACATTTTAAAACTTCCGAAAATAGCATTGATATTAGCTCGACAGATGGAGTGAGCTATGATGGCAGAAATGACTGCAATAGCCCAGTCAAGGAATGATAAATGATTACACCAATAATGTTGTAGTTAATGGAGTGCAAGTAATGAATACAAGTGATATGAAAGAATATCCTTTGGATTTGTCCATATGTTATACAAAGTATGTGGGAAAGAAAAGACTTGGAGATGATGCTGAGGTTTGTAACTGGCATGGATAAACAGGTGGTGACACTGTTAACATAGAAGAAGACAAATAAATAAAAAGCTGTGTGATTTCTGATGCCATGAAATTACCGCATAGTAAGGGTCCTAAAAACAACATGATTTATTATTTTATAGTTGTGGAAGTAAGATGTCCACAATGAGTCTCACTGGTCTAAAGCCAAGGTGTCAGCAGGACTGCATTCCTTCTGGAGGTTCTAAAAATTATGTTTCCTTGCATTTTCCAAATTCTAGACTCTGTGCATATTCTAGACTCTCTGAAGTGGTCTAGCTTTGTGTCCCCACCCAAATCACATCTTGAATTTTAACCCAAATTGTAATTCCCACATGTTGGGGCAGGATCTCATGGAAGGAGATTAGATCATTGAGGCTGTTTTCCCATGCTATTCTCATGACAGTGAGTGCCTTCTCATGAGATCTGATGGTTTTATAAGGAGCTTTTATTCCTCTGCACTTCACTTTCCTGCAGCCGTGGGAAGAAGAACATATTTGCTTCCCCTTCTGCCATGAATGTAAGTCTCCCAAGGCCTCCCTATACATGCGTAACTGTGAGTTGATTAAGCTTCTTTCCTTTATAAATTACCCAGTCTTGGGTATTTCTTCATAGCAACATGACAATGAACCAATACAGTAAATTGATACCAGGATTGGGGTGCTGCTATAAAGAGATCCAAAAATGTGGAAGCAACTGTGGAAGTGAGTAACAGGCTGAGGTTGGAGCAGTTTGGAAGGCTCAGAAGGAGACGGGAAACTGTGGGAAAGTTTGGAACTTCCTAGAAACTTGTTAAATGTCTTTGACCAAAATGCTGATGGTGATACGGGCAATGAAGTCCAGACTGAACTGGTCTCAGATGGAGATGAAGAACTTGTTGGGAACTGGAATAAAGGTGCCTCTTGCTTTGCTTTAGCAAAAAGACTGGAGACATTTTGCTCCTGCCCTAGAGATCTGTGGAAATTTGAACTTGAGAGAGATGATTTAGGGTATCTGGCAGAAGACATGTCTAAGCAGTAAAGCATTCAAAGGGTGACAGGGCATAAAGGGTTGGAAAATTTGTAACCTGATAATGCAGTAGAAAAGAAAACTATATTCCTTGGGAGAAACTCAAGCTGGCTCCTGAAATTTGCATAAGCAACTAGGAGGCAAATGCTAATCACTATGACAATGGGAAAAATGTCTCCAGGCATGTTAGATATCTTCAGGACAGACCCTCCCATCACAGGCCAAAGGCCTAGGAGGGAAAAATGATTTTCTGGGCTTGGTCCAGAGCCCCTCTGCTGTGTGCAGCCTCAGGACTTAGTGCCCTGCATCCCAGCCACTCCATCCATGACTTAGGCCATTGCTTCAGAGGGTGAAAACCCCAAGCCTTGATAGCCTCCACATAGTGTTGGGCCTGAGGTTGCAAAGAAGACAAGAATTAAGATTTGTTACCTCCACGTAGATTTCAGAAGATGTATGGGAATGCTGAATATCCAGACAGAAGTTTGCTTCAGAGGCAGAGCCCTCATGGAGAACTTCTACTAGGGCAGTGTGAAAGGGAAATGTGGAGTTGGAGCCCCCACACAGAGTTCCCACCAGGGCACTGCCTAATGAGACTGTGAGAAGAAGGCTACCATCCTCCAGACCCCACAATGATAGATCCACTGACAGCTTGCACCATGTGCCTAAAAATGCCCCAGGCACTCAACACCAGCCTATGAAAGCAGCCAGGACAGTGACTGTACCCTGCAAAGTAACATCAGCCGAGTTACCCATGACTGTGGGAGCCCACCTCTTGCATCAGCATGACTTTTATGTGAGACATGAAGTCAAAGGAGATCATTTTGGAATTTTAAGGTTTAATAACTTCCCTATTGGATTTTGGACTTGCATGGGGCCTGTAGCCCCTTTGTTTTGGCCAATTTCTCCCATTTGGAATGGGCATATTTACCCAATGCCTGTACCCCCGTTGTGTCTAGGAAGTAACTTACTTGCTTTCAGTTTTACAGGCTCATAGGTAGAAGGGACTTTCCTTGTCTCAGATAAGACTATAGATTTAGACTTAGAGTTAATGCTGAAAGGAGTTAAGACTTTGGGGATCTGTTAGTAAGGCATAAGTGTGTTTTGAAATGTGAGAAAGATGAGATTTGGGAGGGGCGAGGGGCAGAATGATATGGTCTGGCTCTGAGTCTCCACCCAAATCTCATCTTGAATTTTAATCCTAATTATAATTCCCATGTGTTGGGGGAGAGACAGAGTGAGAGGTGATTACATAATGGAAGCAGTTCCCCCATGCTGTTCTCATGATAGTGAGTGAGTTCTCACAAGATCTAATGTTTTTATAAGGGACTTTTCCCCCTTCGATCTGCACTTCTCTCTCTCCTGCCTAAGACCTCCCCAGCCATGCAAAACTATGAGTCAATTAAAATCTTTCCTTTATAAATTACCCAATCTTGGATATTTCTTCAGAGCATCATGAAAACAGACTAATGCATTGGCCCATGACACCCTTCCATCTTCAAAGTCAGAAGTGGCAGGTGGTGTCTTTCTCACAATGCCATCTCTCTCGTTTGACTCTTACGTGCCCCTTTCCCCATTTAAGAGAACCACTGGAGTAACAGTGCAACAGCATTTCCCTTTAAGATAAATGGGTTAGTAATCTTAATCCCCTTGCAATATGAATTCCCCCTTGTCATAGAACATGACACATTCAGGGGTTCCAGGGCTAAGGATGTGAATATCTTTGGGGTCTGTTTTTCTGCTGAACATAGGCACATTATAGTGTAGCCAATAAGGGATAGCAAAAGAATGAAAGTAGCTTTCAAACACACTGATTTTAAGATTCTGACTCTATAGCCACATAAAAATTTCTAGGAAGGACTTAAAAATGTAGATAAACTCCATAATATAATTTGCTTTTAACTTTTTAAATAGCGTCATTCTACCTTTGCACAGACACTGCTACAACTACATAAAAGCCTATTTTTGAGAGTTGGCCATTTTCACTCTCTGCTTTATGTATATTAGTTTTCTATTGCTGCAAAAAATTACCACAAACTTAGCACCTTAAAACAATAGCCATTATCCCTCATACTTCCAGGTCAGAATTCCAGCACAGTTTGGCTTATGTGTTCAGAGTATCATAAAACTGAAATCAAGGTGTCAGCCCGGCTGAATTCTCATTGTTAGGCTATGTGGAAATGTGTGTTTCCAAGCTCGTTCTTGTAGGTAGAATCCTTGCAATTATGGGACCAATCCTCATCCCCACGTTTGCTGTCAACCAAGTGCTGCTCTCAGTCCCCAGAGGTTACCTACGTTTCTTGCCCGTGGTCTTGTGGTCTCCATAATCTTCAAGCCAGCAAGAACACATACATGTGTCTGCTTTCAGTCTCTGATTTTCCTTCTGCAATTAGCAGGAGGAAACTCTATGGTTTAAAAGGGCATGTGATTAGGCCTGGCTCATTTCCCTCTCTCACAGTCAACCTTGCCCTACAGTACAAGCTAAATCAGATTACTCAAGTAGGTACATCCATCAAGTCCAAAGTTCAGCGAATTAAACAAGATGTGTACACCTGAGGAGTGGAAGTCGTGAGGCCGTCTTATCATTCTGTCTATCGTCCTGATCATTACTGCTTCCCCATCTCCCGTCACACAACTGCCTCTAATCTTTGCACCTGAAATCCTGATTTTTGTGTCTACCTTGACCCATGGCTCTCTTGCCTGATAATGTCAATGTCTTCAATCCAACTTGATCAACTACATCTGAGAGCAAGTCATTCTCCTGCCTTCCATCGTCCGCCTCCCACTCCATAGCATAGAGAGCTTGGCCAGTCTTCTCCTTTTTTTTTTTTTTTCCCTGAACATAAGAAAACTGCACATTATTGATGGAATCTTGATTTAAAGCCCTAAGTTTGGAGTTGTCAGTGTAGTGTTGACAGAATATGTAAATTAAAACGGGGGATGCAAAAGATCTGAGATTTTCTCTGGAGCAAGTATAGAGGTAAAAAGGGAAAAATATGAAGAGAAAGAAAAGGAAGAGGAGCACGTGTAAAGAAGGAAAAGACAATAGCTGAGAAAGGAACTTGGAAGAATCCCATCACTCACTGGTCAGTAGCTAGAGACGCTGCACAGACAATGAGCAGATACAACAATCTCAACATACTTTTAGGTGGAAAGAACTTAAACATTGTTCACGAGTTAGCTTCTTTGAAACTAAAAAATATTTTTAATTGAAAATTGGAACACATATAGATGTAGCCGTTTGTTAGAAAGCATATTCTCAAATTTTCAGACTGAGATTGGTTAGAGAGGTTTCCCTGGAAAGCTTTTCCTGAAAGGTGACAAAGAGTAGATATTTGCTCTGAGTATGACGGGAAATGTTGCCGTGCAAATGTTTAGAGCTGAATGAAAAACCAAGTCACGTACAGGCAAAATGCGGAGGAAAGAGATAATAAATAAATGATCGAGGATTAGAAACGAATGAGAATTCAAAGTCAGCTTTCTCTTCCTCATGCCAGTGACTAGCTAAGATATGAGCATTTTTTGTTTGTTTTTATAGGAATCCAGACAACACTTTTTCTTGCTTAATGAGGTTTGTCAGAGTCGGGCTGAATAAGAGTTTTAATTAGCTGGTATGGTTAATTTTATCTTATGCTTCTTGAAGTGGAGACAAGTAACAAGGAAATGTAAAGAACTTAGATACTGGCCGGGCGCCATGGCTCACGCCTGTAATCTCAGCACTTTGGGAGGTCAAGGCTGGTGGATTGCTTGAGGCCAGGAGTTCGCAACCAGCCTGGGCAACAAATTGAAACCCCATCTCTACTAAAAATACAAAAATTAGCCTGCTGCGGTGGTGCACACCTGTAGTTCCAGCTACTCTGGAGGCTGAGGCATGAGAATCACTTGAACTAAGAGGCGGAGGTTCCACTGAGCTGAGATTGTGCCACTGCACTCCAGTCTAGTCAACAAAGGGAGACTCTGCCGCACAAAAAAAAAAAGAAAAGAAAAGAAGAAAGAAAATAATTTAGATACTTAGTATCCTGTTGAAGCAAAAGGGAAGCTTATTTTAACAGTACAACATTTTTATGTCACAGCTGAACAGCCCTGTCTATAGGTTGGTTGGGCAGCTTTATTATTTAACAGAATTGTGGGAGTGGGGGTAGGGCCTGGGTGGCTTCAGCCTGGGATAAGCAAATATGAGGCCATGATGAGAAAGAGAGATTTGATTATGTGGGTCATAAAAGTGGTCATTACCAACCTCCCACATTTGTGGAAATGTATCTCACTTTCCACAGGGACTACCTGAAATGAAACAGTGGCTCTTTAGAAACAAGGAAGATTTTATCACTCAGGCGGAAGCTTCATAAAGGCTGCCACGAGATTTGCCTCGAACAGTTAGGAAGGCACTTTCATCACAGAACGCCTGGAAAGTCCAGAGTAAAGTGCCCATGAGAAACCACAGAGACAACCCCTTACAATATTTCTGAAAGGAAATATCCAGAATCCTGGAAGAAGAAAATTACCTTGTTTAAATAGCTTTTAATTAACTGCAAGGAACCATGAGACCTTTTTGAGTGGAGTCAAAAGGGGCCATTTGAGCCGCAGAAGTACTTGGCTGTACATGGCAGCCTCCTTGGGAGATTGCTTTGCTATCCTATTAGAATTCTTTTCCAGGGTTAAGGGTCATTTTAAAGATTCCCATACAGTGTTTCCATACTCACCAAGAAATGACACTAGTTAAACTTACAGGGACTTATTTTGTCCTGTTTATTTGCTGTCAAGTGTGTTCAAAATGTACATTTGATGCTTTGTCAAGTGTGGCTTGACCAAGCTTCACAGGGCTTTATGTTTGCAGCAGTATTTTGAGTAGACAAAAGAGATGAAGACTTGCCCCATTATATATTATTTCATAGCCTCTAAACCTGATTAAGTTGCTCTCAACTGTAGTAAAGAGAAGAACTGTAACTGCCTACCTCAAAAAGCAAAATATGTAGCTTTTGACAGATGGGATAATGAAGACATGTAAAACTAATAGACATGGTTTTATTATCTCTAGTATAAGAAACTTGTGACTTCAGCTAATATTGGCTAAAGTCGTTAATTTTTTTTTTTTCTTTATCAGACACTATCCCATCAACCAAAACACTGAGCTTTTGCAGCAAATTTTGGGAGCACATAGGCCTTCAGCTATTTTACTGTAATGCATATGTTATGTGTCCACAAAGCTATGAACAATTTTTGCTTAAGGAAATTGACTTTTCCTTGTGATGAAAACCCATGAGGACAGGAGAAAAAAAGGAGAAAAGGCCAAGAAGAAGAAAAGAAATGTGTTTCTTACATTCTGAGGAAAATCAGCAGAATATTTGAAGTCTTTGTCTGGTGTGTAAATTTCATCACACCATTCTGATTGAACATGTCTATGAGGCTAAAATGATAGCATATGGGGGAATATCATGTGTTACCAGTTTAAAAAGATACCAATTCTTTATGAACTGCTGCATTCTCATATGAATTACATTTAAATATATGCCTTTTTAACATATATTTATAATGCTTGCTTTAGTCTTAATTGTAAAATTTTCTATAAGTTACAAAAATTCGCAGCTGTCAAATCTTTAATAACAAAAGTGTTTTGAAATGCTGGCATTAAGTGCAGACAAAATTTTTGCCAGCATGAGAAGTGCTAACATGTCTGTAAAACAAAATTAGAACACATGCACTTATAGTTTTTTAAGGAAAGAAATGTATATCCTGACATTTATATTATGAAAAGTAATGTGATAAATTAGTTTTTAGGTATTAGAACGTATAATATAATGTATTTTGCTTCAAAATAAGGAACAAAACACAATTCACCAAGAATATTAAAGATTAGAGGCCATAATCAAAAAATAAATGACTCTTACTTCAATGCTCCAAAACTAAATACATGATGAGGTCTACCTTGTCATTTTTAGTCATGTTAAAATCAGGAGCAAATATTTGCTGGACACCCACTGTACGCATCTATGTTAATCCAGGTTCTTTTAGAAGCAAATGCTAATATGGGATTAAATGTGTGTGGGTGGCTGGGGTGTGGTGGCTCACACTGGTAACCCCAGCACTTTGAGAGGCCAAGCCTGGCAGATCACCTGAGGTCAGGAGTTCGAGACCAGCCTGCTCACCATGGCAAAAACCCCTCTCTACTAAAAATACAAAATTAACCAGGTGCAGTGGTACATACCGGTAATCCCAGCTACTCAGGAGTCTGAGGCAAGAAAATCGCTTGAGCCGGGGAGGCAGAGTTTGCAGTGAGCCGAGATCACGCCACTGTACTGCAGCCTGGGCGACACAGCGAGACTCTGTCTCTAAATAAATAAATAAATGAATAAATAAATAAATAAGTGTTTGAGTTTTATTAGGGAAATAGCTATGTGAAAAATAAATAGGGGGAACCTGGAAGAGCCATGAGAGCCCAAAGCAAATTTGACCCGAAGTGAAAAAGAGAAAATTGACTGGACCCATCCTGGACTGCCATGCAACCTAAAAACTATTCATTGAAAATGCCAAAGATTTTTTTGAGTCCCAGTCAGCTGACAAAGGCATCCCATGTTTCCTAGGTCTTAGTCTCTCTGTCACACACAGTCATCCACAGGGATCAGCCTGTGGATGCCTTGGCACAACATTTTGATTTTTGAAGCAGCAGAAAATAAAAACAGATGAGGTAGATATGTTCAGACTCCATTCATCTTGGAAGAACCTATGTCTTCTGCAAATCAGTTATTTTTTGGTTATGTATAATTACATTTTTTTAAAATTTATTAACAAAGTGCCCTGGACTCTATGCGGAAAGAACAAGGCTTCATATGAGGATATGACTCTATACAATTCCACTCTTTTTAAACTTGTTCAATACCTGTAAATCCAGTGTAAGTTGCACATAGAGGATGCCTTATGTTGGCATGAACTTGCCATTGCTAGATCTGCATTTTCACCATCCTCTTTGTTCATTCTCGCTTTCTACAGCACAGGTGATTCTACGTAGAACAATGTGTGTGTATGTGGAAGGCAAGTTGTGAAGGGAGGTTGGGGAACATAACTGAATCATGAGTCTTTCCATTGCAGAACAACCAGCATATCAGTGAAAAAGGAGTGGCCTAGAGTTTGGAAAAATTCAGAATAGAAAAGGGGTAACTGAAAGGAAAGGGATATTTAGATCAAAGAAGGGTTCTAAAACAGGCATTAAGACATCTGAGTTCAAGTCCAATTTCAATATTTATTAGCTGTGTGGTTGTTAAAAGATAACTAAATTAGTGAATATTTGTGTTTAATAACCCAAAGAATAATTATTAAAGAAAATAAAAATAACCATAAAATTTCCAAGGATATTTAATTTCTGAAAATATTAATTCTGAAACTGCACGTTATGCAAATTAAACAAATGTATCGTAAATGATCATAATATTTACATATACTGTACACATATCTTAATTATCTATAAATTTACATTCCTACAAATGCTACAGCTTAATTATTTGATTAACAATATAGATGCTTTGGTTTGGGTTAACTCATTCACTCATATGCACTGCAGAAGCCAAATTCAAACTAACTCAAAATCAAAAAGTAATTATTAGTTCATGTAACAAAGATGTTTGTCTCAAGGAGCAATAGAATCAACATGAAAATAATATCATCATGGCTTTGTCTTTATCAGTTTTGCTTATCTGCGCTTCTCTTTGCTTCCAGGTTTTTTTAATTCCTGCTGCAGATAAGATTTTTGCCACATTGAGAAAGATGACTCCTGTAAATCATAACCCTGTATGCTAACAGCTAATGATCCAAAATGAAGACAGTTTTCCCCACCATTTCCAGCAGGAGAGTCCGTTGGATGACTCTCACCGGCCTGCCTGGGTCCTTGTGCCCATGTTTCAATCAATCACTCCTCCCAAAGGGATGCAGTGTGATCACTGGTCTAGCACAGCTTAAATGCTCAAGCTTGTTGTCATGGAGAACAAAATACAAAGAATGACGATTCCAGCAAGACCGCAGGTGAAATACATTCCAAAGAAGGTTGAGAAATCTACAGCATAATTTGAATTGTTGAAAACAAGGAAAGAAATATCAAAGGATGCCATTTATAGGATAGGAATAGGAGGTAATTGGAAATTTGATTTTATTAGGGCAAAAGCTAACAATTTGAAACCAGTACAAAGCACTGGGAATCTGGGAGGAAAGGAAGTTGGGAAGGACCTCATTCCTAAGAATGCACAAATATCATTTACATTGAAATTGCACCTTCAATTTTAATACCAATTGATATCTGAGGTTTCACAGATATATTATTATTAATTAGATATGTTACAAAGTTCAGCCAAAGCAAACCCATCTCTCCAGATCAGGTGTATATTTCTATCCAAATTCTACTCCTATGTAAAAGGATATAAAGCAAAATGAAATAAAATCAAGAAATACAAATACCCATGTCAAGTCTCATATTCTTTATCTTTGATCATTTCCTCTCTATTGTTCCACAATTTTCTAACCTCTCTGTTCAAGACATATTTTTTAAAGTGTGAAATTCTTCAATGCCCAGTTTGTTGAAACATGTAAGCTGATAAAAATAATAAAAATAAGAAGCAGCTGCTTTAAAAAGAGATCACTCTTTCGTGCTTTCTAAAGCATGGTGGTGGCTGGAACCGCTTTCTCTTGACCATCTCTTATGTTTTATCCCCAGGTTCCCCTACTTAGTTCAGTGTTTATTTATTTATTTATTTATTTTATTATTATACTTTAAGTTCTAGGGTACGTGTGCACAACGTGCAGGTTTGTTACATATGTATACATGTGCCATGTTGGTGTGCTGCCCCCATTAACTCGTCATTTACATTAGGTATATCTCCTAATGCTATCCTTCCCACCCTTCCCCCACCCCACGACAGACTCCAATATGTGATGTTCCCCTTCCTGTGTCCAAGTGTTCTCATTGTTCAATTCCCACCTATGAGTGAGAACATGTGGTGTTTGGTTTTCTGTTCTTGCGATAGTTTACTGAGAATGTCAGTGTTCATTTCTATAATGATGAACGTATTATGTACTTCAAGGTAGTTTAACTCTAATCAAAGGAATGGGAGTAAGAAACTACAGTAAACCTTAAGTGCATTTTGGTTCTTACAGCTCATTCACTCATCTACTAAGAGAACTAACTACTCATTTGTTATATTCTCCAAACTTGCCCTTTTAAAGCAACTAAATTATGATAATTTTATATACATTTCCTTTCTAATGTACTCATTACCTTAGCTGGAAATGAAATACTTATAGACAACAACATAAGGCGAGTTATACCCTTTAAACGTAAGTAACTATTAAAGTTCAAAATAGAAATTCCTCACCTATATACCACTTCGTTTGCTGATTAATTACTGTAGCTTTGAGTTGTGTCAGCCTACAAAGGAAAGTTGCATTTTCTAAACAAAAGAAAATTTTTTTCAGCTTTTAGCTTTTTTCTGAGAGCCTGGGTTTTTTTCCCTTGAATTGGAAGTAGCGTTTCATTTTAAGGTGGAGTGGCAGGAGTGTCAATATTTGAATTTATTGTCAAAAACAATCTAAATCCCTAACAAAGGGGAAAATACATTAAGTGGTTTCAGTGAGATGTATGTTGAAGAATAAATGGATGAGTGAATCAATGGATTAATGAGATCAGCAGTCTCTCTTGCTGCCCAGAATCCTTTGGGGTATTCCACAGGATGCTGCCTTTGCCCTGCTAGTCAAAAGGGAGACTGGAGACCCTCTCCCTTCAGATCCTCTGTCTCTCTACGTCAGGCCCAACTCTAATCCTCCCCAACACGTGATCTCTGTACATGACTCTCCACCCCTGTCTTAGGAGAATAAAAAGAATAGATGGTGGAGGTTTTCAGATGGGAGTTTGACAGTCCTTAAGCCCTAGTAACATTTACCTAAAGAAGGTGCAAAATCCACTGGATTCATTTTTTAAGTAGTACTGAGTCACTGATGATCAAAGCAAGCTAATGAATCATGATGATATCTTGTTTAATTACCATGGTAGGCATACAAATCTCAGTTGTTTGTCCTATGTGCATGAAAGATCGGTATAATCCAAACAGTCAGTAAAACTAAAATTCTAACTATTTTACAATCTGGTCATTCTCTAGGAGATATACCTGTATTATAGCCTTTCTGGACTAATTTTCCACATAAAAAGATTCATTCTAATCTGATTTTAAGGATGTAGATATATTTTGACCCAAAGTGGTGTCAGCTAATGACAGCAAAATAATCTTTAGCTGTTATTTAATGCTTAGTACATCTTGTATCTAATTGAAAATGTATAAAGGGCAGTTTTAACAATTTTCAATAAAAATGTTATAGCGAAATTGTTAAGGGATATGTACTTATGTATAGACTTACTATTAAAGCCAGTTTAGGCTGAGTGGGGTGGCTCACACCTATAATCCTAGGACTGTGGGAGGCCAAGGATGGAGGATCACTCGAGCCCAGGAGTTCAAGACCAGCCTAAGCAACATAGTAAGATTCTGTCATAAAATAAAATAAAATAAATAAAATAAAATAAAACAGCTGAGTGTGTTGGTCTGTGCCTGTAGTCCCAGCTACTTGGGAGGCTGAGGTGGGAGGATCACAGGGACCAGGGAGGTTGTAGCTTTAGTGAGCCATGATTGCACCAATGCACTGCAGCCTAGGCAATAAAATGAGACGTGTCTCATTTTAAAAAAACAAAACCAAAACCAAAAAAACCATAGTTTATGTTCTATAAATAAAAACAAGTAGTCTACAAATATATCTGATGCCAGGAAAAACTTACACCAACAGTTGTTATGGATAATGTATAAAACATCAAACCTAAATAGCTTGACAGCATGTAACTGTTCCTCAGGAATCATCATTATCATCATCACAATTATCATTATGAGCAGCAGTAACACATCATCGTTATTATGCCCTTACTCACTATATTTAATTCTGTATTTTCCATAATGCTTTGACCTAGGTTTAATAAATCACATTAAAAAAAAAAAAAAGAAGAAAAAGAAAACAGGGGCCAGGCACGGTGGCTCAAGCCTGTAATCCCAGCACTTCGGGAGGCCGAGGCGGCGGGTCACGAGGTCAGGAGATTGAGACCATCCTGGCTAACATGACGAAACCCCCTTGCTACTAAAAATACAAAATGTTAGCCAGGCGTGGTGGCGGGCACCTGTAGTCCCAGCTACTCGGGAGGCTGAGACAGGAGAATGACGTGAACCCGGGAGGCAGAGCTTGAAGTGAGCCGAGATCATGCTACTGCATTCTATCCTGGGTGACAGAGCAAGATTCCATCTCAAAAAAATAAATAAATAACTAAAAATAAAAATAAGAAAACAGGAATCACAGAGACTAGGTAACTTGTCTTAAGCCACACAGAAAATGGCAAGAGCCAGGTGTGAATCACACATCTCTCTTGTTCTAAATTTCCTGTCATCAACCACTACCCTGCGTCCCATGATGTCTCTTAGGACCTCACTTGACAGTGATTTTCCTGATATATCTCGCAGGTCCCTGTGGTTTTATCGCATAGATATCCTCCATGGAAATTCTCCAATTTCTCTACTCTACTGTCTGCATTTTTATTTTTTTTTTCAGTTACATGTGAAATGCAGCTTCGGAATTCCTCACTCTGTCTACTTAGCTAAGACGTATGGCAGATTCTTGGCACATATGTTTTACTTTTTCAGGTTTTTTACTTTTTTCAGTTTTTTCAGTTTTTTTCAGAGTGTTATTCTTGCCACATCATAAATGTTTTTGCTTCCTTACATAATGCAAATTTTCATCACCCAAGCCCATGTATTGGAAAATTTAGAAATAAAATGCTGCTTGAGAATTTGAGATATTACAGTGAGTTAAATTTGCCCCACATAGAGCCCATTCTCTAGGGACCACATCACTTAGATCTTGTTACTAAAAATATGTGAACTGAAGGAGAAGCCAAATCAGGCAAAAGCTGGTTCAAGATATGCAAAGGGCAAACCTTGTTAGAAGGATTTACAACCCAATTACATAAGGTCTAAGAGACTGGGCAAATTATTGAGGCTATTCATATTATTTTACTAGAGCAGAAATTAACTATGTTCAGTAATGGAGTTATTTGCTAGACCTTGAAAGGACAATTAGAGATCTTTGTTCCAATACAATTTGATTTGTTTATAAAGCATTTCTTAGTTACAACTGCCCTGTCTTGTTATAAGAATTTTTATTTTAGAATTTAAATTCAAATACTAGATATTTTAATAAAATCACTACCATTAATATTAATATTTTTGCTAAGTGAGAATAACATTCATTTTATTTTTAATTTTTTAAATGGTAAACATTATCTGAAAATTATAACTCTACAGTTTATTATTTTACAGCTAGATATTTTGCAAAGTTAAGTACTAAATAATAATGCTCTCAAATTATAGCATTTTTTTGCACATCATCAACCAACTAAGCTTTTTTAACTGGTGCTCTTATAAAACCTGTCTAACTTTGTGTGATGATTAATTCTATGTGTCAACTTGACAGGATCATGAGGTGCCCAGATAACTGGCCAAGTCTTATTTTGGGTGTGTCTCTGAAGATATCCTTGGATGAGATTAACATTTAAATGGGTAAACTGAAGAAAGCAGTTGTCCTTCCTAATGTGGGTCAGCCTCATGCAACCAGGTGAAATGCTGAATAGATTAAAAAAGCCCAAGTTAAGAGATAATCTCTCCTGCCTCATTACCTCTGAACTGGAACATCAGTTTTTCCTTGCCTCCAGACTCTACCTAAAATGTTGGCTCTTCCAGTGTCTTGAGCCTGAATCTTGAGCCTGGAAGTACATCATCAGCTCTCCTGGTTCTCAGGTCTTTGGACATGGACTGGAACTAAACCTTTGGCTCTCCCTAGCCCTCAGTTGCTGACTCATCTTACAAATCTTCAGGAATTGTCAACTTCCATAATCACACGAGCTAATGTCTTATGAAAAATCTGATGTGAGTGAGTGTGTGTGTAATTATGTATAAGAATTTATATATAAATATATGTAGATTATATATAAGAATATATGTAGATTATATATAGGAACATATATAAGAATATAGGTAGATTATATATAAGAATATATACAAATAATCCTATATACATATAATCACATGAGCCAGTTTATTATGACACATCTGATATCTGAAATACACAAATATATATGTTAAATATATGTTTATTTAAAGAACCCTGACTGTCAGAGAGAAATTGAAATAGAAAAAATAACTTTGGTGATTGCAAATAGTGATTTTAATTTTGTTCTTCAGTTTCTTTTGCATCTAAACTAATAGATCTTTGGTTTAGCAAAAATAAAGTGGGTGGAGATATTAATGAGGAAGGATAGTTAAATGTTTTAAGAACCTGTTTAGACATGTCTCCTGAAAAATTAGTGCATATTATATATGGAAATACTTGACTGCTAATTAGAACTGCTGCATGGTTCTTAAATAAAGACTGAATAAGTAGTCTGGAACTCCAGTTTCTATCCTTCATCAACTTCTGACTCACTTTGCAAATTTTGGGATTCTCCTTACAAGTTTTCTTGTGCTTCCTATCTCTAATTTTATTGACATGGAAGAATAAGCTCTTTTGATTATATTTTTTCAGTAATAATGATGATTAGTTTTGAAATTGGAGAGTTCCCTGATCAGCCTTGCAGGACAGGCGACAGGGGTGTGGTTCATCTATTTGGTCACTACCATTGCTCAAACCTCTGACAGGAGTGGGAACATGCAGACAGGCAGGCGCAGGAGTAGATGCACTGGGCTCTGGCCCCACAGCAGTGTGCAGGCGTAGGAGCCTGTGATTCCCATGTTACAATACTCTTTTAGCTCTGCCATCCATAGACCACTTAAGCGGTCTCAGGTCTGTCTTTGTTAGCAGTGTGAAAACAGACTAACAGCCCCTGTGCCTTTCTGCAAGGGCAGAGGGCTAGTGTGAGAGCTTTCTACATCCTGAGCTCTTGTCCAGCACCCCGGAAGAATCAGATCATACACAGACTTGAAGGATACATGCAGGGGTTTTCTTTAGTGGTGGAGGTGGCTCTCTGCAGGTTAGATGGGGAGCTGGAAGGGGGATTGAGTGGGAAAGTGATCTTTTGCTGGATGGCCAAACTCCTCTCTGACTGCCCCCGGCCAAACTCCTCTCTGACTGCCCCCAGCCAAATGCCTCTCAGCATTCAGAAATTCCTTCTCTTCTCTCTTTCTCTGCCATGCCATTCTCCTATTCATCTGGCTTGTCTTCTCACCTCTTCATCTTCTCTTCTGTTTGTGTGCTTCTGGAGCCTTTTTATGGATACAAGACTGGGGGGCATGGAGGGCCAAAGGCAACATTTTGGGCATAAAAATGGGAATGCCTGTCCCAATTTAGGGCCACAGGTCTCCAGGCCTGAGGGTGGGGTCTTTGCTGGGGAACCACCCTCTTCTATCCAGTATTTCCCTGTCTCCTGTCTATATTAGTTTAATATGCACATTGATTGATTCATTCATTCAAACATTGATTGATTCATTCATTCAAAATGATTTTAACTAAGTGCCCATGAAATGTCAGTCTTTCTTCTGAGCACTAATACATGGCAGTGAGAATGACAGTCAAGACTTCCATTCTCAGGAAACTTAGAGGGAGTCAAGGAGAAAAACAATAAATTAATAAATGAGTGAAAAAAACAAATGTATATGATATTTTCAGATTGTGATAAAATCTGGAAATAAAATAAATGAGGGTTATGAAAGAAAATGGGAGTTGTTTTATTTCATTGTTAGGAAAGTTCTAAGAAGTTCACAATTTAGATGGAAATATGAGTTGTATAAAGAAACTAGTGATGTCCTGAATTGAAGACAAAGCCAAACAAACAAGTAAATTAGAGGTGAATTTAGAACCTTGAAGAAACAGATCTCTTCCTCATCAGGCCTGATCATCAAGAATTCCTGTTCATGATCCTACATGCCCTTTCTACAGGCAAGCAATGGCAACCTTGAAAGTTATTTGTGGAAGCTAACGGAGCCTTTACTTAAAATACCTAGACTACTGATTTACCTTTTGAGGAGGGTTACAAAATAAAAAGAAAATAATACTTACTATATGTAAGCAAGAAATAATCATTTACTGTATATATCACTGCAATTTTGAGATGTGTCTTTTATATTAGCCAGAATTACCTATATTAACACAGTCAAGAATTTGGGTTTATATTAAGTGTCATGAGAATATGTTAACACTTCAAGCAGGGTAAGTGATATGATTTGGTTTATGTTGTTATGCTACCACTCTGATGAGTGGCAACGGTTGGTAGAGGAACAAGGGAAAGAGATTAATTAGGAATAGGATAATCAAAAGCTGACACTGGCATGGACTAGGGTAGTTGCTACAGAGATAGAAGGAAATGCACATATTCTGGGTTTTTTTGAAGGTAAATATAAAAGACCTGAAAGATAGATAGGATGTGGAGGTAACTTACAGAGAGTGATAAAGAATGATGTTTTTCTCTAAGTTTCATGTTTTGAGCAAATAGATGAATGTTGGTGTTATTTTTTAAATGGGAAGACAGAAGAATACAGTAAAAGTGTATTTTTTGATGGGCTTTTGTGACATCCAGGGCCAGTATTAGTGTATCTTTGTGTTGTGATCCATCCATAGACATTTCTGTTAATGTTGGGATTTGGGGGAAGGTGTTAGGGAGAAAATCATTGATGAAGAAACTTCTCAAGGTTAAGTGAAATAAGACCTATTACTTTTCTTAATTCAGTCAGTATAATTGGACCTAAAAATACTTGCATAAAATGTCCTTAATAAGGACAATAGAAAATTAGCAAGTGTAATTATTTAGGAAATGACTGAAGTAGGCACTAATTAAGACTTAGATTCAAGACTCGTTGCAAACTTTGCCTATGATCTTCACCAGTTTTCTCACCTTGATTAAGTCACTTGCCATGTCTGATTAAGTTTCTTTATCAATAAATAGAGCAGATTTATTTCTCTGAATAAGCTTCTTATAATCATTGAAAATAAAAAGTCATAAGAAAACACTTCACAAATTACAAAACACTATAAAATATAAGTAAGAGTTTCTATTACTTTTAAAATAAATACAAGAATTCAAAGTAACTTCCAGTTTTTAAAATTTACATGTTGTGTTTTTTTGGTGCTAAAATGACATTTTTACCATGAATAATTGTGTAGCAAACAGAATACATGAATAATGGGTGGAAAGCATCAACATAATTTCAGAAAAACAAACAAGCAAACAAATTAACCATAGCATTTCCCAGAAGAAGTTCCATGGAAATAGTAATTTTCAGAGTTAATATCTTTTGGAAGAGTGGAAAAAGCTTCAAGGTATAATTAATTCTGTACCTAAGTCTCAATTTTGCCCAAGAACAATTCATGAATTAACATGAAGAATATACATAACCGATATTTTTTTTTAAAAAAATAGGTAAAAGCGCATACACTCTATTTTGTAACTACTGGGGAAAAATACCTTTGATTTAATATTCAAAAATGGCCTAATACTATAGATGTAACAAAGCATTGTGAATAGATCAGATAGTGCATGCCTGGCATGATCGATGCAAGTACTAATGTTGCTTGCTGTCTGATAAAGACAGAGGATGCACAGAGTAAGTACATGAATGTGGCAGTTGTGACAATACAATGGCAGTTCAGAATCCAAAAGACATTTCAAAATACCAGAAGTTTACAGTTCAATTTTGAGGCATATTTTATATATCTCAAAGTTGAATTGTGGATTTGTGGATTGTATACCTAGCAGAGAGGGAAAGAAAACCAACAAAAATAAACATGCAAAACAATGGACTTGTCTTATCCTCCAAAATAGCTCCCCAAACCCTTTCTGGTATTCACACCCTTGAGTATGGGCTGAACTTTGTGGTGACTCACTACCAGCAAATAAAGTGATGAATTCAAAAGTAATAAGATGTTACTTCTGAGACTAGGTTACAAAAATAATTGTGACTTCCATCTTCCTTGCTATTTCTTCCTTCCCCTTGGAATCCTGCCTCTGGAAGAAGCCAGCAATTATTTATGAGTGGTTCTCTGGAGAGGCCCACATGGCAAAGAACTAATGTCTTCAACCACTAGACAGTCCAGAGCTGACACCAGTTAACAGCCACATGAGTGAGCTCAAAGGGGAGCTCCCTGGAAATGGTTGCCATCGATACTGGAAATGGCTACCATCTCCACCTATGTACTGAGAGCATCCTCAGAACAGACCTTAAATTAGAGGCACCCAGTTAAGCTACACCTGAGTTTTTGACCTACAGATGCTGAGATAATAAATAATTGGTGTTTTAAGCAACTATGTGTTAGGGTCATAATTTATTACTTATAATAAATAACAAATAATGGCCTTTTTAGCTAAAACCATCTAATTTACTGTAAAATTTTGATTTTAAATTATCCTCACCAAATGCTTAAGAAACTATATATGTGTGTGAGTTTATCTATGTGTTTCTACATTCATATATGTTTATGTATGCATAAAACAATGTTTATATCTTAAGTATTTGTGTTCATCAAAATCTGAAAACAAAATTAACTGTTTTATGAAAGAGAAAAAAGGCATACTTATTATACAGAAGAAAAATTGGTAGGCAACTGTTGACACTATTATGTGACTACAGTGATCTTTTTAAGACTTCTAAAATTATCTTGAAGAACATTTTTCCCCTAAACCTTTCAGTTTCAAAAGATTTTGAATATAAAACAATTGCTGAAATAAAGCATTGACATTTAAACATTAACAGAGCTTCAAAACGTAAAGGGGAAAAAGTTGTGCCTATAGGCTAATGTCAGGAGTGCAATATTCTTGCTAAATTCTAAAGCAGCTTTCTGATCTAAATTTAGGGCTACTGGCAGTGGATCCAACGTTAGATGGGTATTTGAGAAAACAGTTGTTTCAGCCATGCATATAAGCCAGGAGAATGTTGGCAAGAGTAACTCCAATGCAAAACCATGACAGAGAAGGAAACAAAAAGATTCCTGACATTTAGACCAGTTGGAGATAATGTGTTACAAACAAGTAACTACAAATAAATGTTTCTAAACAAGGCAGTGATAATTTCTCAACAAGTTGGCTGTTAAAATAAATTCTGCTTTTCCTTTCTATTTTCCTTCACATTCTTTGGGTATTGGTCCTTCCATCTGGCTTACTTTTTTGGACCCAGATCCAGGAGAGCATTTTCCCATAAAGCTTGATAGAGGAAAAGCTACAAAAGCAATCTCTGTACATGGTAATTCCAATAGTCCAATGTGAAGCATGGAAGAACAACTATTCAGCCCACATTTGTTTCCCTGGCAGCTCTCTGAGACCTCTTTCATAAGGTCACTAATTCCATTCATGAGGGATCCACCCTCATGACCTAACCAACAACCAAAAGCCCACTTTCAACATGTTGTCACATTATTGATTAGATTTTAACATGAATTTTAAAGAGACACAACCATTTGGATCACAGAAGGAAGCTTCACATGGCAGCTCAAACTCAAATTCTGGACTTGGACAACCCAAACACGGCCCCACCATGACTTGGCAATCACTTTCTTTACAATTTTGAAGTGTTCTGATTTTTCAGAACATTCTGATCATTCAGAAATAATGAATGTGCATTATTTACAGGATCAGAAAGTGGTAATTCTAAATATTAAACTGTATGTATTTGGAACTTATATCTCTCTATATAACATATAACCATGGAACATGTTAGCAGTTCCTAAAGTTTAACTAACCTAGCTTATGATTTATAAAAAAAATAAAATCACCCTATTGAATATTTTTTATTTAGAGATTGAGCTTTTGAGTAGCACCCTCTTCTCTCACCTTTATAAACATATTCCTGAATATGTTTTGAACAGTCTTTCTTTAGGTTTTGTCAATACCACATTTATTGTTCTAATTTATCTAGTGGTTCCAAATCCCAAAATGGACTGAGTTAGTAGTTTGAATTTAAAAATTTAACTTTATCATGGTTAAATTATTTACAATGCAACATTTTCAAGTTTTGGTATGTGAAAAATACAGTAATAGAGATTCAGTGCAAATCCATACAGAGGGAATGAGGATGTTAGCCAGCTTTGTGAAATCTGTAAATATGTTCAAGAGCTTTCTTTGTGCTATTGTTCCCCCATGCTGTGGAACTCCATAAGCATTTTATGAAACCTTTATCTGGACAAATTAAAAAAGCAGTCCAGTAGTCAGAATCTTGATGTCATGCTCAATAAGGCAAAGTGTGAGGAAAAAGAAAGAAATTAAAAGCTGCAAGAGATTGTTCTGAGTGGGAAAATATGGCTTTTCTTGTTACTCTTCATTTCAACAAGGCATGCTGCAATATAATTTAAAGTGGAAAATTGATGTGGGTAAATAACACTTTTTAACTTTTATGTTTGAATTTTATATTTGAGATTTTTCATTTATTTACTCAGTAAAAATAGTTGAATGTCAACTACACAGTCAATCCAATGCAAGGTCCTGAAGGAGAGTGAATTTCTTTTACTTTTAGCTTATAGACAAAAGGGTTGCTTGACTGCAGAGTGTTTTATTCCCCCTAAGTGTACAACAATTAGAATATGTGTTTTGGAAAGTGAACCATGGTGAAGCTAAGATGTGTCTTCAGTAAGAAGAATACATGGGCCTGGTTTTGTGAACAGAATGATGGGTTGGTTTCTGGCTCTTGAGCGTAAAGAGGAGAGAGAAAAAAAACAGTGGTGGTATTTCAGGAAATAAGCTACATTCTACTAAAGCCAGAAACTGACTTCCCAGTAATTGCAAGAGCACAGCTTGAGATTCAGAGAGCTTGAACCAAAGTATTAATCTGAGCACCTGGAAGACCATAGAGCCAATTGAGTTGATACCAAAACCTGCAAACAAGAGTACTGTATAGTCCTGGGGTTAGCATATTCACCAACACAAATTCTTATCCCTGTGACAACTCTTAACCATGGAGGTAGCTATTGAAAATATTTTTCCCCTGGATTTTAATATTTAATCTACAATTAAATACTTATTAATTTTACTCTAAGTTTAAGTTGAGAGTTTATACAGGTAAGGAGCATTTGGATATTCAATGTATACTTTCTGAGATGTGATTATTGTTACTATAGCTAAGGGAAGTGTTTCTCCATAACGTATTGGTGTGCTAACAAAGCCATGTTTAGTGCTTCCATTCTCAGTGGTGATAATGACTTTGCAGTGTTTCTCCCTCTTTTTTGATTTCTCTGAAATCTGGCTCACTTAAAGTTTCATTATAATTGTTAGATAAAAAGCAAGGTAGTCACTTTTCAGCAAATGAAAGATTTCAGGTATTCATAAAATTTAAGTGTCTTGACAGATATTAAGGTAATATTTCCCTAATTATTATTAAATTCAATTTTTCTAAACCAAAATGACCTTTGGTTTAGAAAAATAAGGGAAACATTTTTTTGCTCCAAGTAAACTTTCTATGCCTTATCACAACACTCTTCTCCCTTTAATTATCTTTCGACATGCCCAGTAAGGTCAAGTTTGTCAGAAAACTTGCATGGATCTTTTTTACATTTACTGATGAAGGCATCGCAAGCATGATGCCAGGAGGAATAACAGAAACTCAGGATATTTTTATTTACAGGGCCTCCTGTCTTGAATTCCTCCTTCTACCCGGTGCTAAACTGCTAATTTTTCACTTCATTCCATGACTTTATCAAGCCTTAAATTGAGTAAATTGTGTTCATTGTTTTAGATTCACCTTGATGTTCTGGGTTATTCATCCTGGCTCTGGCTCCAATAGACCAGCAACTGTGCTCATTTAATCTTGGCTTAACCATTTTTGGCATCTCGCTTCTGTCACTGGCCAGTATCTCTTACTGGAAAGTCTCCCAGCTAGACATGATCTGCCTAAAGCTATCATCTAAAGCTAGTCTAAAGCTATCATCTCATATCTTTTCTAAGTCCTGAAATTTTTGCCTTCTAACTCTGTTGGGCTTTCTTTCAACACTACGCTATGCTTTACTTGGAACAGCCTTTGCTATGAGCAGATCAAATTCTCCTAGGTTCTATTTCTCCATCGTCCTGATGTTACCTAAGAGGTACAATTTGTAAAGTTCTAATTACTTTATACAGGATCAGAGAGTTAGAGAATCCTATGGGAATTTAGAATTCCCCAAATTCAGTTGTTTCCAGAAAACTGGAGCTATTACTTGTTCCCACTCACACAATTTATTATGACAAAAGGTATGTCTCAAAAACAGGATGCAAGATTTCAGTCTTTTTTTTTCTAGAATATTACACTGAAGTAATATGATCACATTAATAGTCATGTTCTGTTTCCAAAGTGGTGAATATTAAATTCAGATACACAGAGATTTCTTATGTGGGAAGTTCTTCAGTAGGGTCTTCCTCCTGATCTCCAAACATGCAGTGAATATTAGTCTACTTCATCTATTCATATGACTGAAGTATATCAATTACACTACCTGTGCCATGGGACAGCTCTAAGTATAAGAGTAAATTTAAAAGGCATTACCTTTTCTGTCTTTCATCACTTTTATATTCCCAGTACCTCTTTGCCATCTAGATGTTTCCTTTAACAAAGCTGATATTAGGCAAAGATGTGATTTCAATTATGGATATTTTAAGAAAAAAGATAAAGTGCCCCCCGACTGCTGTCAGATGGGAGCGCCTCTAACAACAGAGGTGTGTGTTTCTCTTATTGAACAAAAACAATATCACAGGGCGCCAACATCAGACAAATGCACTATGCATTGGTGACAATCAAGACAAAAAGACCACATCATCGTTACATATGATCACACACACACACACACCATACACACACACATACACACACAGAGACAGAGAGAGCGAGACAGAGAGAGAGAGAGAGACAGAGAGAACTGTCTAAACTACAGAGTGACCGATATCTCACTTTCCTGGCTGACATGATAAACTTCTCCTTTTTTGACCAATTACATCTTTAGCTCTATCCTCCCCACCTCCACTACCCCCTTCTCCTAGATTAAAAAAAAAAAAAAAACTATTAAAACACAAAATCATAAACTTGCCTTCACTTTATGACAGCACCAAATACAGAACAAAACTACCCTTCTTTCAAAACTTTTCAAAATATTCTATCATGAATTCAAATCTTATAACAAATCCCTTCCAACATCCCTGACCTAACAGGCCCTGGAATTCTTCATGGAGTGGGACTCTCTCAATGAAAAGAGTTGATCAACCCAACTTTATTCAACCAGAGGTGTGTTCAAGGTGTTTCTGTAGTATAGTAATGACAATCTTACAGTGCATTTCAAAAAGTTACTTCTACAAGAGCTATTTGTGTTTAAAACTGTAATAATTTTGCAATGGCCTTTATTTTTTTCCATTCAAGAGAAGGTATTCATTAACCATAAAAATAAAACAAAACATTTTGACAATAAAATTAATTTAATATTCTGGAAATGAATCATGCTTCTCATTGTTTTACACTGTCTACCAGTTACAGCAGGTTTTTGTTGGATGAGGATGCTCTCCAATAATTCTTTACATATTTTATGTGTAGAACAGACTAGATTCTCAATAAACACCCACTGTCAGTAATGGTGGTTTATTTTTCTATGTGACTAGCAGTTATCAAGTACCTATTGAAAGAGTTAAAAACATACCATTATTTTTCTATTTGGCTGGCAGTTATCAAGTATCTATTGGAGGTGTTAAAAATATACCATTCAGGAATAGTGCCTAGTTGAGTAAAAAGCACTGGAAAGACAATAGGTGCAAATAGATTACTCTGACCTTCATTCCGTTCCTTAAAATCAGGAGAGGAAGTTCCTGCGTGCAAGTTGCCCTCCCTATACCAGAAGGAAAGCAACATTCTTATCGTCAACGACTGGAAGTTGAGATTGAGAGAATTCTGTACAGACTTTGTTAAAGTAACTCTTACTTTTGAAGCCTGCCCGTATAATCTAGTTGCTTTTTGTCAACTTACTATTGTTATAAGGACTCCCATGTCAAGTAAAACTTACAAAATAAATTTGCATACTTGTCTCCTGTTAATATGTCTTATGTAAATTTAATTCTCAAGCCTAGCAGAAAAAGAAAAGAAAAACAAAACAAGGAGAAGGTGCAATTTTGCCTCCCCTATACCTTTAAGGATGAGGCATTTATGGCAGGTAGGTTCTGCAGTAACAGACTCTGGGAGAAGATGTCTGTTAGTGATAACTCTTGTTAAAGGAAGTTGAGCTAAAACAAGACACTCAACTATGTTTCAGGATTACAACATCTTGGCCAATTGGCAGGCAGCTGTGAAGCAAATATTGCCCATTAAAGCACCCCACATTGGCCTAAAATATTTGTTCTTTATACTCCATCTCCCTTAGCTACTGGATACAACATATTCTCGAAAGTGTCTCCTCAGGCAAAGTGATTGAAACTAAAGCATACCTTTAAATACATGAATAGAAGTGAGAAGGTGTCTGTTGGCCATATTTTCTGCAGCTGGGCAGGAAGTCCTTCCTTGAGAGAGGAAGGAAGTTGTCCAACACATATGTATTATACATAAGCAACTGCATGTGAGTTCAAATGGACCAATTCAAAATGGACCTAAAACTAGATAGCAATTAAGAAAATATCTATTAGTTCCCATTTGTCAATTTTTGTTTTTGTTGCAATTTCTTTTGGCGTCTTTATCATGAAGTCTTTGCCAGGCCCTATGTCCAGAATGGTATTTCCTAAGTTGTCTTCCAGAGTTTTCATAGTTTTCTTTTGTTTTACATTTAAGTCTTTAATCCATCTTGAGTTAATTTTTCTATATGGTAGAAGGAAGGGATCCAGTTTCAATCTTCTGCATATGGCTAGCCAGTTTTCCCAGCACCATTTATTGAATAAGGAGTTCTTCCCTCGTTGCTTGTTTTTATCAATTTTGTCAAAGATCAGATGGTCGTAGGTGTACCATATTATTTCTGGGCTCTCTATCCTGTTTCATTGGTCTGTGTTTCTATTTTTGTATTAGTACAACGTTGTTTTGGTTACTGTAGCCTTGTAGTATAGTTTTAAGTCAGGTAATGTGATGCCTCCAGCTTTGTTCTTTTTGTACAATGATGTGCCTCTCATATCAGTCAGAATGGCTATTACTAAAAAGTCAAAAGAAAAAAAAATAGCAGATGCTGGTGAGGTTGTGGAGAAAAGGGAACTAGTTCAGTCATTGTAGAAAACAGTTTGGCAATTTCTCAGAGAACTTAAAACATAAATACCATTTGACCCAGCAACCTCATTATTAGGTAAATATCTAAAGGAATATAAATCATTGTACCTTAGAGACAAATGCATGCATATGTTCGTCGCAGCACTATTCACAATATCAAAGACATAGAAGCAACCTAAATGCCCATCAATGATAGACTGGATGTGATGTTTAATACTGAGTGTCAACTTGATTGGATTGAAGGATGCAAAGTATTGGTCCTGGGTCTATCAGGGTGTTGCCAAAGAAGATGAACATTTGAGGCAGTGGACTGGGAGAAGCAGATCCACCCTGAATCTCGTGAGGCACCACCTTATCAGCTGCCAACCCAGCTAGAATAAAGGAGGTAGAAGAAGATGGAAAGAGCAAACTTCCGGCCTTCATCTTTATTCTGTGGTGGATGCTTCCTGCTCTCAAACACTGGGCTCCAAGTTCTTCAGCTTTTGGACTCTTCGACTTACACCAGTGGTTTGCCAGGGACTCTCAGGCCCTTGGTCACAGACTGAAGGCTGCACTGTGGGTTTCTCTACTTTTGAGGTTTTGGGACTCGGTCTGGCTTCCTTGCTCCTCAGCTTGTAGATAGCCTATTGCGGGACTCATCTTGTGATTGTGTGAGTCAATACTTAATAAACTCCCCTTCATATGTACATCTATCCTATTATTCAGAGTTCTGTCCCCCCAGAGAGCCCTGACTAATACATTGGATAAAGAAAATGTGGTACATATACATCATTGAATACTATGCAGCCATAAAAACAAATGAGATCATGTATTTTGCAGCAACATGGATAGAGCTAAGCAAACAAACACAGGAACAGACACCCAAATACCACATGTTCTCACATATAAGTGGAAACTAAACATTGAGTGCATATGCACACAAAGAAGGAAACAACAGACATGGGGCCTCCTTGAGGGCAGAGGGACGGAGGAGGGTGAGAAACGAAAAACTACTTATCAGGTACTACGTGTATTACTTAAGCAATGAAATAATTTGCTCACCAAACACCCGCAACATGCAATTTAGCTATATAACAAACCTATACAGGTATACCTGAACCTAAAATAAAAGTCAAAAAAACAAAAAACAAAAAAACTGACAAGTCACATGGCCACCTCTCCATGCATAGAAGACCAGGAAAGTTATTGGCTGTGTACATTGCAACAGGGTTTCTCTTAGCAAGGAAGACAGGGAATGTTACCATGCCAAGTCTTATCTTTCTGATAATTGTATTCTAAACATAATAGTGACAAATTCTGTACAACTAATATACTCCTTTTGCTATTTGAAATCTAGGAAACTAAATGTCTCATAAATAGAGAATTAGAAAAGTATCCAGGACCGTGCATGGTGGCTCACGCCAGTAATTCCAGCACTTTGGGAGGCCTAGTTGGCTGGATTACAAGGTCAAGAGATGGAGACCATCCAGGCCAACATGGTGAAACCCCATCTCTACTAAAAATACAAAAATTAGCTGGACGTGGTGGCACGCTCCTTAGTCCCAGCTACTTACTTGGGAGGCTGAGGCAGGAGAATCGCTGAACCCAGAAGGCAGAAGTTGCAGTGAACAAGATTGCACCACTGCACTCCAGCCTGGCAACAGAGCAAGACTCCATCTTAACAAGAAAAATAAAAGTATCCAGTATATTTTAGTCTAGATATGGAAATTGAGCCACTATTAGAAGGAGTTTCTAGGAGGAGCTTCAGGAAAAGCCAAGAATCTCTTGACAACTTATTTGGTGTTATTTGTTCAACTATTAGTAAGCTTGGAAAAATAAAACAAGTATTACAAAAGAAAAAAAAAGATAATATTGAGAAATGATAAGAAATGCCAGAAACAAGCTGCTAAATTAATGTGCAAATAAATGTCAAATATGACATTTGTTTTACTTCTTTCTTCAGTAAGTACTACTTTAAGTTCTTGCAATGTCTTCATCTTTCTCAGTAGAGCTGCCAAAAATCTGATAGTTCTCCATTCACTTTTACTTATTTCAGGACAGCAGTTGTCGATTTGTTAATTCCTTTCTTTATCACTCTTAATCCCATTGTGATTGAGTATCTCTGAAATTTACGGGCAATTTTCATTTTATTTAGTTGCCTCAGATTAAATTGCCCCAGGCATTAAAATCCATGACACAAATAATCAAAAGTAAGAGAGCAGAGTGTCCTCAGATGTCACCAATGCAAAAATAGGCAAGTAAAATCTGTGATGGAATTTTAACATTCACAAAGCACTAGAAAATTATGAATTTGCGTAACTTTCTCTATGACCTGTCACTAGCTTTTTTCTGGAGATTGCATTATTCATTCATCAAATTATGGCAAAGGAAGATATTTTACTCTCTCTTGCTTAAAACTATGAAAATTATATATTATATGCAAATATTGTTCTACACACAAATATACACATAGACACTCATATAGACTCATGCTCACACACACAGTCATCACAAATATTGTGCTTACACATTGTGAGAGTACAATTATAAACTAATTGCTTTAGAAAGGAAAAGAATATCAAAGTGTGTGCTGGAGGTTGTGTGATCCAAGAGAGAAGAGAAATGGAAAGGAAGCTGGGGTTACAGGAACATATTTAATGAGTCCTGAGGGGGTGGTGGGGCGGGTGATATTGTGCTTGGTACTATATATGAGTTATTTCATTCAATTATCAAACATGCATTTATTAAGTAGATGTTATTGATGTTATTATTTTTGCTTTAAAAGCTAAATATCAAAGATGTCAAGTAACACAGAGCCGAGATGCCACAAACACAAATTACCTGATTCCCAAAACATATATTTTCTGTCACCATGTTGGTTCTAAAGGCTACTAGAGTTGTATGCTACCTAACTGCGAGAGCTTTAACTTTACATTCTCTTTTTTTCTTTTTCTTTTCTTTTCTTTTTTTTTTTTTTTTTTTTTTTTCGAGACAGAATCTCTCTCTGTCACCCAGGCTGGAGTGCAGTGGCAAGATCTTGGCTCACTGCAACCTCTGCCTCCCGGGTTCAAGCTATCCTTCTGCCTCAGCCTCCAGAGTAGCTGGGACTACAGGCACTCATCACCACGCCCAGCTAATTTTTCTATTTTTAGTAGAGATGGGGTTTCACCATATTGGCCAGGCTGGTCTCGAACTCCTGACCTTGTGATCCGCCCGCCGCGGCCTCCCAAAGTGCTGGGATTACAGGCCTAAGCCACCGCTCCCGGCCTAATTTTAAATTTTTAAATTTGCAATTTGTTAAAAGATCTATTGATAGTATCTCACCCCTACATTACCTCAATTTCATCTTCTTATGTGTGGCAACTTTCTCTGACCTTCCCCTAAAAACCTTCCCTAAAAGTTTTGACTGTGATCCGCTTCTATTTGCTTTTATTCACTCTCCTTCAAAGAGTTCATATTTATGTAACTAGCTGCCTCTTAAATAATGAATTCAAATTCTTTCAAAATTATTAGTCTGAGTTACTGTCTAACATGTTTCTTGAAAATAACTTGAATTTTATTTGTCCAATTTTGCTCACAAACACTACAATGAAGGCTAATTATATCTTTAGACAGTTGATCTTAAAAAATGCATTTAAAATATTAGTTAGAGATTTCCCTTTATTTTCATTTCTGCAAGCATCATCAAGGCCAAACCATTATTATAGCTTGAGTCGATTGAAATAAATCTGTTTTTTCTAGTCATTCTTTAGCCAATTTGTTCTACTCAACACAGTTCAGTTGGTCTTTCAAAATACATCACATGTAAGTACAATATTCCCTTTCAAAACCTTCTGGGATTCCTTCTTGCTTAATGTTAATTCCAAATCTCCTATCCTGGCATTAAAGGCCCTTCTAGTCTTATTCACAGTATTTCTTCACCCAGAATACTGTGCCTCTTTCATTATAAATCAATATTTTCCATTTGTACATGTGCAACTGAAACCCCATCTCCTCCCTGTCTCGCCCAGCCAAAACCAATTTACTCCTCTCCTCTCACACAGAACTTTGTTTATACCTGTCTTATGTAGTCATCAAATGCTTTCTTAGCGAATGGATGTTGGAATCTCTCTCAGTTTGTTTGGGCTGTCATAACAAAATATCAGAAACCAAGTGACTTGTAAAGAACAGAAATTTCTTTCTCACAGTTCTAAAGGACAGGGGGCTCAAGATCAAGGAAATGGCAGATTTGGTGTCTAGGGAAGGCCTGCTTCCTGCTTCAAAAATGGCAGTCTATTCTCTGTGTGGTAGAGAGAGTAACCAAGTTCCATGGGGATTCTTATAAAGACATTAACCCATTAACCCATTCATGATGCTTCTGTCTCATGACCTCAATGAATCCTGATTACCTCCCAAAGACCCCACTCCTTAATACCATCATATTAGGGAGCAGGGTTTCAACGTATGAACTTTGGAAGAACTCAGCATTTGTAATGCAAGAGCTTCTACTCTGCAACATACTTAAAGGAATCCTCTCTCAGATGGATTTTCCCTACATCTTGTCATTAACATTAATTGCCCCGTATTAGATTGGGTTCACCAGAAAGCCTGAGAAAAGTGATGGACTGAAGGAGTACTTTCAGATAAAGGACGTGAGATCAAGGGGACACAATACTAAACATACATGTTGTTTTAACTAAAGATTTGATTTGATTTGATCCCACAAAGAGCTCTGGAGTATAAATCACACTATCAAATTCCTGACCAGGGGTCCCCTCCTACTCCTGGAGGCAGGGGTGTAACCTCTTCCAGAATGAGGCAGTTCCCTTTGGGCTGTAGGCAGGCTCCAGAGAAGATGGCAGCTATGTGTTATTAGCATAGCTAAAGGGTGTATGCATAAACCTGGCAAGGTGATCTGGCCAGGACACCAAAAATAATATCGATAACAATGTATCTTTTGCACATTCAGATCAACTTCCTTTTATTTAATTTCAACTTATTTATTTCATTAAGTTTGCTTCATAAAAACACTATTTTTTCTGGATTTTAGTTAATTACAGTTTCTAGGAAAACTCACAAAAGTAGAGTTTGTGTGTCAAAGAAAGTTCCCTGCTGCCACATTTGATCTTGAGGTTAAAAATATCATCTCCCTCCTCCATGCGTCATTCTAGGTTCCCCTTCTCTTGGCTAACACTTCCGGTCTTCTGGTCTTCCGGCATGAGGGCTTCAACATGGCTACCACAGTTTTAAGTTTAATGGAAATCTTACTATGCCCCCTGTCGGAAGGGTTGCTTTATGACAACCAAGACCTTGAGCTGTACGGAGCCTAAAATTACTGGGACTGGATGCACAGACACATGAAATGGATCATTGAGATCACTGAGAGGGATGCTGAATAAAACACTTCCACTCCTACCCCTTGGTTTCCAGAGCTGTGTATTCTTCCTCTTGGGGAAAGATCATGATACAATGATTGTTTCGAAGGTGTTAGCTTCAAGTGAGCAACACATATGTTCCTTTAAGATGACATTTCTCTTTTATGGCAGGCCAGCAGCTTTTAGATAAATACAGGAAAGGTAAGTCTATGCTTCCAGTAGGTCAGGCCAAATACAAACCATAATCTTTGACTCCTGAATTTCTTTCACATACTCTACCACATTCTATCGGTTATGCATTCAAAATGTATTCTCAATGACTCCATTGTTAACATTATATTTTAAACCACAGTAATCTCCCACTTCTAGGCCATTAAACTGGATCTTGTTTATTCTATTTTTGCCCCACCACGAAACTACACTCCTGCTAATAGGTTTCATTAAGAATGACTATTTTTAAAACATGCCTGTCTATATCGTTCTTCCGCTCACACCCTGCCGAAGACTTTTCCATCTTTCTCAGAAAAAAATCTAAATATTTTCCTAAATGTTTGCAAGGCATACCTGTAATCAAATGTCTTATATTTAAATCTGCCTCTTACCATTTGTGTGAAACAGACAGGCTAATGGAATTATTCGTGTCTCAGTACAGTATTGAGAGAATTATGTGAGTTGGTATATAGCAATGTATTTATAATAGTCCCTGGCACTGAAACAACACTACGTAAATATTAGCTAATATTTTCGTTGTTTCAGTTCTTATTATTGCAGGGGTATTTCGTGCTTATATTTTTATGAGTTACTTAAATATAAATACTTTTCATGTCACATGATGATTCTCAGATACATGATATCTAATGGCTATGTAATATTCTATCCTATATTATGCCATTTTTATTTCTTTCATCTATTCATTCATTTATTCATTGAATCATGCTTTCTAACAGAGGTATTACAGAAACTGCTTGAAGTCACTTTGAGGAAAATAAGTCTATATGAATTAGAAAGCAATAACGCAAGCCAACACATGCATAAAATGTACGATTGAATATGTTCATTATTTCCTTTGGCAGTTCCACCAAAGGATATACTTTTTCTTCCTCATATGTTTAAACATTTAATGCTATCGCAAAAATATTACCTCAAGAAACTTTCTGTAAATATGGGGAAGAATACAGAGGAATCCTTATCCACCCCTTTCTTCTATGGAAAATGCTGGGCATAAAGAGAGAATAGGGTCCAAGTAGAGGTTAAATTTTAGTTCTGTCTATATAACCTTTACTTGTGTCAAGGGTACAATGTGTAGAAGTAATGCTGCCGTTTGTAGAGTCCAGTCACTTCTCAACTACCAGTAGTCATACCTAACAGTAAATTGCATGAACCTCCAAAGACATCAGAGACTAATATATATGAAGGATATCAGTACCGTATGTTCCACTGGTCACTTGGTAACATGGAAACAGAGTAAATATTTCACACATGGAAACATTCAGCAAATCCTATGAAAAAAATCATATTTATTTTTAATCCTCAAATATATGGTCATTTTAAACAATTTTATTTCTTATTTTAATAAGAATAATTTCCTTTATTATCAGAGAAAAATTAAACTAAATTCTATTTTCATCACCACCTTCTCAACCCTGCTGCAGTTTACCTCTTTGGCATTTTGTTATTGAAAAATGCCTAACCATCATATAAAATTATTTATCCAGGACTATAGCCGAAGAACAATAATTTTAAAAGCTACAAAACATTGTAATACTAAAAACACATGAAATAAATTGTCTTCCTTTTTAATCTCATAACGTTATCAAAAAAGTATTAATTTTCACCAAGAATTGGGCAAAAAATGTTTTTCACTTTTACAAGGGTATGTTGTATTTATTGTCCATATAATGCTGTCTTAAAATGTTAGATTTGTTTACTATTTATTCCCGTAAAAGCTGGGAATTGGAAACAAAAGGAAATCAGACCTTTAAATCTTCTCATCTAATGGGAGCCTTTTTTTCTGAGCTGAGGGAAAGAATCATCATATAATAAAGCAAATCAGCTAAAAGAACTCTCCTTCAACAAGTAAGCTGTATATAGTTGGATCATAAAAGACACGTGGCCGCAGAACAGTCCCTAGGCCTGGAAACTTAATTAACTTACATTTTACCATCATAAGAAACAAGGTTAGGATCTCCACCAAGCTCTCTGCTATACACACACAACCCTTTTTACCAAAACTTCTGAGACTTGATCTTTGGCAAACCAGATTTCAGTGTAACACCTCCCATCGTATCTTTACCAACAAGCATATAACACATTTTCTCATTATATTTTACTCTCATAATGCAATCAAATGTTTTATTAACCTTTACTTTGTATATAAGATTATTTGAGCACTCACCCACAACAAACTGAATATAGCATCACTATTTTCTTAAAACCTAACCACTCATTGTGGAGAAGAGCAACTTTTTCAGAATTCCTCCCAACTCACCATCATTGTTTGTGAAAAGTAAATCTCTTTCCGCTCAGGTGTTGTGATATGAAAAGCAATTAAAGAGAAAGAAATACAGCGCTGGGATAAACAGCAAAAATGAGAACAATTTTAATTTGCCGTGTGTGAAATTAAATATCATATATCATTTCCCCATTAGAGAAACTATTTCCAGAGTAACTAAATATAGTTTTCCTGATTGTTTCTGCTTGGAATCTTACTCATTCAGCACTTTTTTCTTCTACATTTCAGGAATTAGTTTCAAACTTTAAGTTTCAGCTGATAGATTGTGTAATAAGTTATTTTAATAGAATTTAAAAAGCTCAATTTTCATTCAGGGGAAAAAATGCATAAGAGTACTGAAGATATCTTGAATGCCAAGAAGCTCTTGGAAAATTAACTTTTTTAAGTAAAATGAAGAGAAACAGAGAAAACTCAAAGCCGATAAATTGGATATGGATTTTAAAATTAGAAGCCACCACACTTATAGAAGCAGGATAAAGTTTTTAAAATCTGTGATGTATTTGATAGACTCAATTTTTTTCCATTTAAAATTTTAATATTTCAATAAAGCTAAATTCATAGGTAGAAAAATATCATTGGTACTGGTATATGGAAAAATATTATTGTATTTACTTGTATGTTGCAGCCAAGTACATTGGTATATATCACAACTTTATAGGACTGGAGGGAGCTCAGAAAATATGCCTGTTTTGTCATCCAAATTAAAAGTGTCAATAATAAGCACAGAGACTCATATCCCCTTACTAATTTGTTGGCAGTTTTCCCAGATATATATTTTATGTAGATAAGTCTTCACTTTGCTCATACATTTCATTATATAAATTATTTTTACAAATTAATTTTTCATTAGGCACAAGAATATGGTTCACTAAATATGCTGAAGATTTACTACATTATTTGCTTCTGAGGAATATATGACATGCTACTGACTTTTACTAAGACGGTCTAAACATTAGAGTGCGTTATGGCCCCCTGTGTTAATACATTTCTGAAATGTTTCCAACACTTGCAGCCTGGCTTTCAGCACCCCCGATGATCTAGCTCAAAGACATCTGTAGTCTTATCCTGTGCTACAGTGGATCCTGCAAACCCAGTTGAACCACTGTTATTCACTAACATGCCTTGTGCACTTTCTATTCTGCTTTTATTTGTATCTGCCATTTTCAATAATTTTGACCTCATGACCAAAAAATATCTTAAAAATTTTTGAGGAGGGTCCCCAAAAACTTATTTATGTAGGCTAAATCTGTTAATACCAGACTAAAAGTTAATTTTTTTAAAAAAATAGTATTTTGATTAATACTTTAAAACATAATCACCATAGATCTATTAAAGTTTTACATAATATACTCATAAACGTAGTTTCTAAAACAAAATAAAGTAGTGAGCAGAAGAGTATTATTTTACATTTCTGCAACTTTTTTTTTCTTTTTTTGAGATGTAGTCTCACACTGTCACCAGGTTGGAGTACAGTGGCGTGATCTCAGCTCACTGCAAATTCTGCCTCCAGGTTGAAGCGATTGTCCTGCCTCAGCCTCCCCAGTAGCTGGTACTACAGGCGTGTGCCACCACGCCCAGCTAATTTTTGTATTTTTGGTAGAAACGGGGTTTCACCATGTTGGCCAGGATGGTCTCGAGCTCTTGACCTCGTGATCCAGCTGCCTCGACCTCCCAAAGTGCTGGGATTACAGGCGTGTGCCACCGCGCCCAACCTTTTTTTTTTTTTTTGCTGGTTTCTTTAAAATCTGGTTTAATAGTCTGGTTTAACAGAAGACAGTTAAATAATAATATCTGCTTTTGCATTCAGTCAGTTGTAATATATTGTTTTGGTAGAAGTGTATACTGAACATTGAGCATCATACAAAGAAATAATAGAAAAGGCAAAAGTATTTTAAAAGTCTTTTCAGATAATTGTGAATATTCTTCTTCAACATTACACCAAAACTCTACAATGTACAATGTGAATTTTTTTTTCCTCTGGCACATTAAAATCTCTTGGTTTATGTTATGCTTTCAATAGGTTTATATCCATGTATGATTTTGTGCCATCAGGAATTAGTTACTTGGTAAATATTGGTTTATTAAACTATGCTGATCTTACAAATGTTGGAATATTTCATTATAAGTATCTTTTAAAATGATCTTATTAATGTCCTCACCAATTTCGTCAAAATTATCTTTAAGAATTTGCAACCTGTAAGCCTCCTGGTAGCAGATACAAGTTTCCTAAAATTCTAATTTTGGTTCAAAATATGAGTTTTATCATTCACAACTTATTTGACTAGTTTTCCTTTAAGTTTCAATAAGCAATTTTTTAAGATCTCCAAATTTAGTTTTTGACTCTTTTTCTTCTGTATTCGTTTGCACTCTTGAAATGACATTACTCTCGGCCAGGCGCAGTGGCTCACGCCTGTAATCCCAGCACTTTGGGAGGCCGAGGTGGGCGGATCACGAGGTCAGGAGACTGAGACCATCCTGACTAACAGTAGCTGGACGTGGTGGCGGCGCCTGTAGTCCCAGCTACTCGGAGGCTGAGGCAGGAGGATGGCAGGAACCCGGGAGGCGGAGCTTGCAGTGAGCCGAGATCGCGCCACTGCACTCCAGCCTAGGCGACAGCACGAGACTCCGTCTCAAAATGAAAAAAGAAAAGAAAAGAAAAGAAAGAAATGACATTACTCTCACAGTTTTCAAAATCATCTATATACTTATAACTTTTTTCTCTTTTTGAGGTGGAGTTTCACTTTTGTTGCCCAGACTGTAGTGCAGTGGTCAATCTCGACTCACTGCAACCTGCTCCTCCCAGATACAAGTGATTCTCCTGCCTCAGCCCCCAGAGTAGCAGGGACTATAGGCACCCACCACCATGCCCGGCTAATTTTTGTAGTTTTAGTAGAGACAGCTTCTAACCATGTTGGCCAGGCTAGTCTGGAACTCCTGACCTCAAGTGATCCGCCCGCCTCGGCCTCCTAAAGTGCTGGGACTACAGGCATAAGCCACTGTGCCCGGCCTGCTTACAGCTTTTACATGCATATTTCTAGTTCATCTTATTCATTTTCAAGGAAATTCATTATATTTTCTAAGACCAAAGTTTATGTACCAATGATTCTTTTAAACAAAAATTGTTTCTTGAAAAAAAATGTCTAGTTCAGCTCAAACTCAAACCAAAGTAACGAGTGCTTTGATATGAAGAACAACAGCAACAAAAAAGTATTTTGGTAGGTAGCAGGACTTTCTGTTTTGTAACAAAATATTTAAAAGACATACACTCAAGTGTAGAGATTTAACAGTATTGATAATTTTATTTTTTACTGTTTTATTTAGATGATCTTAGCTCTTGTCTTGTTTTAACTTTGGTGGTGAAGAATACAACATCAATGGGTACATCTTGATACCACTGTCTTTATTTGGACTGTAGGATGAGCTGCTTTACACATTATAAAGGATGAGCTGTTAACACATTATAAAGGGCACAAAACAGTTTAGTATTATTGTGAACTAGTTATTACTTTGCAAACTCCGTGAAAGAATCTCGTTGACCGCTGGGGTCCATGGAACACACTTTGAGAACCACTGGCTTTACTATTTTCTCTGCCTAGAATGCACTTTCACCTTATCATTTCCAATGCAAATTCTCCTCGGTTTTCATTTTAAAGGCAGTTCAAATAGCACTTCAACTATGGTATCTTTCCTTATCCCTTAAGTTCATAGTAATGTATTTTATGTAAAAATTCACAAATCTTACACTGTTCTCCAAAAGCAAGGAGATTAAATAAAAAGACAAACACAAGATCCCTATTCTTGATGAGGTAGCATTCTATTACATGAGATTCATTTATGAAACAATATTTCACAACACAATGTGATATATGCAGACGTAGATATAAAAACACACCAACGTAGCATGGAGAAACAGTTTAGAAGGTGCCTATTTTAAAGCCATAAATTCCTCTGTAAAGTAGAAAACATAGTTTTAATATTTAATTTTCTTTTTCTTTTTTTATTTCAATCGTTTTGGGGGTACAGGTGGTTTTGGGTTACATAGATAAGTTATTTAGTGACAATTTCTAAAATTTTAGTGCACCTGTCACACAAGCAGTATACACTGTATCCAACATGTAGTATTTCTCTCTCACCCCCCTCCTAACCTTGCCCCTTGAGTACCCCAAATCCATTGTATCATTCTTATGCCTTTGCTTTCTCATAGCTTAGCTCCCACTTACAAGTGAGAACATATGATCATTGGTTTTCCATTCTTGAGTTACTTCACCTAGAATAATGGTCTCCAGCTTCATCCAAGTTGCTGTAAAAGACATTATTCTTTCATTTTTTATGGCTGAGTAGTACTCCATGGTGAATATATACCACATTTTCTTTATCCACTCATTAGTGGATGGGCGCTTAGGTTGGTCCCATATCTTTGCAATTGTAAATTGTACCTGCTATAAATATGCACGTACATGTGTCTTTTTTATATAATAACATCTTTTCCTTTGGCTAGCTACCCAGTAGTGGGATTACTGAATCAAATGGCAGTTCTTTTAGTTCTTTAAGGAGTCTCCATTAAGGTAGGTAACATTAGAAACTAGTGGGATTGTGGTGTGGAGAAGGGGAGCTACAAACAAAAAAGGGAGTATGCAAAGCCATGGAGGCAGAAATAACAGTAATATAGTAGGCATAGTTCAATAGTTTTGGATAAGATGTGAGGGGTAGGGCAGCTTGTGATCCATTGCTAGCGGAGCATCAGTTTTTAAGAATTAGTTAAAGTAAATAAGGGAAATATAAATTAATGTAATAATTTAAACTAAGAATAAAAATAGGCTCCAAACAGTGACCTGTGATTGTAGAGCTTATATACAAGGGATACTATTTAATTTATGGTGTAATGAGTCACAGAATCTGAACACTGCAAAATTGTGAAGTGACATTTGCATAAAATACACAAATACTTGATAGCTTCATTCGTTGTCCTAAGATGCCAATAAAGGATATTTTTTATTTGTTCATTTCGTTCTAAGGTCTTGGATTTTCCAGAACTCTTTATGGTAGTAGAATATCTAAAATATCTAAAATAGAGGTCTGCACTTAAGGAAATATATCTTAGTTTTCTTACTAAAAATATCACATATTTTAGTTCTTGCATGCTTGCATGGTATATCAGAATAGCTACTTTTATGATGCTTGAATAGTATAAGACTATATAGCACATTATCTTTTTGTTTGTTTGTTTGTTTGAGTCGAAGTCTTGCTCTCTCACCCAGGCTGGAGTGCAGTGGCGCTCTCTCGGCTCACTGCAAGCTCTGCCTCCCGGGTTCCCGCCATTCTCCTGCCTCAGCCTCCGGAGTAGCTGGGACTACAGGCGCCCGCCACCACGCCTGGCTAAATTTTTGTATTTTTAGTAGAGGCGGGGTTTCACCGGGTTAGCCAGGCTGGTCTCAATCTCCTGACCTTGTGATCCACCCACCTCGGCCTCCCGAAGTGCTGGGATTACAGGTGTGAGCCACTGCGCCCGGCCTATAGCACATTATCTTATCCAGATAATTAAATACATCAAGTTAACAGAGACTTTTGACTTTGCCCATCTAATAAACAGAATGTATCTCCAAAGCACTATGTGTCCTTTTCATCTAATGGCTTCTTTTCCTTTGGCTAAATACCCAGTAATGGGATTGCTAGATCCAATGGCAGTTATACTTTTAGTTCTTTAAGGAATCTCCATTAAAGTAGGTACCATTTGAAACCAGTGAGATTGTGTCGTGGAGAAGGGGAGACACCTCATTTGGCGCTAACCTCAACCTATCAGAAACTATAGTTTACATTAACTTTATATTGAAAAAGAAAATGTGTTATCTAATATCTTTGTTTAAAATACGATTTTACTGTTAAGAGCAAATATGTTTTGCAAATGCTACTCAGACAAACTTTGTAATTAGGAATCTGATAAAATATTATCAGAATTTCTTAGACCAATAAATTGTTTATTGATTCTTTTAAAGTTATCCTGCAAAATAGTAGTCAAATATTACTTTACATATTTTACCAACATAACATCACTTACTAATAATTTTGGATATTCACAAATACTTAGTAAGTTAATTCCATGTTGCATCCAATGTCTACTTTTTATTATGAGAAAAAAGTGCTTCACATTAATTGATTTTATACATCTGGAGCATCTACTTTGGAATTCTTTTGTTTAATTCTTCCTCATGAACTTACATAGGAAAAAAGAGTTTTTGGCAATGTCCTGTTCCAATGATTTCAAATGTGTGTGTGTACATATGTGTATGTGTATATGTATACATGCATATATGCACATGTGTATATGTATGTATATGTGCATATACACATGTATACATATGCATATACATACACATATATCATATATATGCATGCATATACATACAGACATATATACATATATATACATTTGCATGTGCATGTATATGTATTATATATATATTTTATATATATATATGTTTAGATGAAATCTTTTGTGGTGATGGACCAGTGATAGGGAGCCATGTGGGGACATGACCACCAAACGATTTTACTTGTTGACTGATTACATACTTGAATTGTGTACTTAAAGTGTCTGCTTATGTTACTTAAATGTTTTATAAATAGTTTGCTATAGAGAGTGTATTTTTCATAATTCTTAGAGAGTCTACCCATTAATCAAGATATAAACCTTTTCTCTCTCTACTAAACACTGGTTATGTAGATCACCTTTCCTTGTTCCCAAGCACTAAGACTTCTTTCAGGTATAATCTGTCCATTCAAGTAAACTGATTTCCTGTCTTCAAAATGGAAAATATTCTATCAACGTCTAGCTGGCTACCCAGTACCTACTGAAACATATGCCCTGTGACACTCAGTGTATTGTGAAAATATCACATATATTTTTTTAAACCTGTAAAATAATGCAATAAAAATATATCAATATGTGCTTAACTAGTTGCCATCCTTGGCCATTAAACTTAGCTAATTGCATTCTGGCAGCCTGGGTAAAAACGGAAACATGATAGATTATACAATTCTCATTATCTGATTTAAAAAAAGAGCTTATACTAGTTATTTAAAGGAGCTCATTTTTCCTGGTACTAAAGGATAAATGCAATGTATCAATCTAATGGACACTATAATATTGAACTGAATTGTTAAAACACATCATGACAGTTTTTTGAGGGGAACTATCATGGAAATTAATCTATGGAATTGAGGTCACAATCACATCAGGTTAATAAAAGCTTAGCCCACTTGAGGACACAAGAACTGCCATTATGGTTTAAGTAAACTCATATTGCAAGTGATCATTTAATAAAATGATATTAGTGAGTGTATTCAATATTGGAAAAGAAATAGATGTGTAATGCATGAAGTAGCCACTTTCAAGAGTGCAATCTAAATTCCCCTCAACAATACTTGTTCTTTCATTATTTTTAAGACAAATTGCAACATTTAATTTACTGAAACTTCATAATTTAATTCAAGAAACATTTATAAGCAGCAAGTAGTTTCATCAGACACTTTGCTAGGACCTCAGGACACAGAATTTATGCTCTGTTCATTTTTATCAACATTATAAAGCTGGTCTTAGTTGCTCTGTGTGATGACACTCCAATTGCAGTGAATCTGTCATCTTCTGCCAAAATCAGTTTTTGCTGATAGACTCACTGTACAGTATAGTAGCCAAGTAGAAGATTTATACATATATTTCATTTATCAAAAAAGTAGTGAATATATTCAATATATGTAGACACAGTCTAGGAGAAAAAATTCTGTAGTGTATATGTCTTCCTTTTATTTTATTTCTGAGTAAGTAGTATATTCATAAAAATGCCAATATGACATTCCAAATGTGACATTTACTACAGACTGCACATAGCTTTTCTCTCTTCTGCATGATTCCAGTATATATTAGATCTATCAGAATGAACATTTCTAAACTCAGAGCACAGCATCATCAGTATTTTCCCAGTTCTCAGGTGCACAGCTGGATGAATCACTCATTTTTCTGTTTCAAAAATCATTTCTTCTAACCTGGTTGTTTCAGTGTATCAACATCAGTCATTCTTAATCCCCAAAAGGTAGCATTAGGAAGAATGAAATAAAAAGGAAACTATAATCCCTCTTTCTTTCATATCTCTATTTTGAGAATAGGGAAATCACTCGATACCACACGTTCTATTTGGAATGTCACAAAGTAGATGTAGCACAAAAATATATGCTTCTGATCTGTAAACAGTACCAGCTAAATCCATATTCCCATTAATCTCCTGCCACTGCCGCAGCACTGCATGTTCTCTTCATCATGCAGCCAGGTTATTCTAATTCTCTTTTAGCATCGCTTCCAAGAGTATGCATCTGTCATTTGGAGCTGAGCAACATGTAGATTCACCATCGTTCTGGGCAATTGGATCTTGGTAACATTACTGCATTTCCTGAACCAGATACCAATAAATTATCTTTAAATGACTTTAAATTATCTGATTAGGTTTAGCTCCCTTAAAGGTATGCCTTTCTACTATGAGTGAGTACTGCCCTTAAGCTTTAAGTGACCAGCCTGAGTATATGCACTTGGTACAGATGACGCATTTGATCTTTAGAGTTGACTTTCGACAGTATTTCACTATTATGTCCAGATGGAAGCAGAATAACATTAGATAGATGTATTCATTTTTGTAACTGCTGTATTCTTTGGTAGGTAAAGAAATAATCCTCTTCCATATTCATTCATTCATTCATTCATTCATTCATATACATAACCTGATTCTGTTCCAAGTAAGAAAATTTCACTCAGTGCTATCATTTCAGTCTAATTGTATCAATCTGAATTCTGTATATCCAGATGTCTACTGTATCAGTTCATTTCACTGGCCAAGTATCTTTGAAAGATAAATGTTTCATTATCACGTCCAAATTAGGAAAATGATTTCTTTAATTACTTGAATTCATACATGTAGTATAAAATATTTATCAATCATTGTTTTATATCAGGACACTGTGCTTCTTATCTACTAGCTATTCAAAGATGAATCAAATGACTTTCCAGTCATCCAGCAAGTTTTGCAGTTTATTGGACAAGGTAGATATATAAACCAATACACCTAAGGAATATGCTATAAAATAGAAGAATGAACTAGGAATACTGTGAAGTACTGAAGGAAAGTACCCTTTCTACTTAGAAGACATGAAGTCTTTCCCAGGGGAGTTGCCATAAGCTCCTAATCTCATTATTTATTTATTTATTCATTCATTTGTATTGAATAAATAAATAGCTTCAGTTTCTTCTTTAATTATATTTTATATATAATTTTATAATTATATTTTATTTATTATTTTATAATTCTTCTTTAATTATATTCATAGGGATGCCACATATTCAAAGCTGAAAGTTGAGGTTTACTTAACCTCAGGTGAGAGGCGAAAAAAGTCAGACTCAAAAATTATCTGTCATTCTTCAGCTTTGAATTTCAAAGAATACATCTGACCATGTTAGCAAGTTGCAGTAATGAAAATCAAGTCTAAGGGAAGAAGGGGTGTTACCTAAGGTGATATACAGACTCAAGAATCTAAGTAATGACGTCACTACGTACCCAGAGTAGAAAGAGAAAGAAGAATAATGAGAATGGAAAGAAGGTGAAACATCATGGGACCCCTCCCCTCTCAGCACACCTGAAGTTGAGTTTCAAGACAGGAGTCATGGCCAGGCGCGGTGGCTCACGCCTGTAATCCCAGCACTTTGGGAGGCCGAGGCTGGCGGATCACTAGGTCAGAAGATCGAGACCATCCTGGTTAACATGGTGAAATCCCGTCTCTACTAAAAATACAAAAAATACAAAATAATTAGCCGGGCGTGGTGGCGGGCGCCTATCATCCCAGCTACTCAGAGGCTGAGGTAGGAGAATGGCATGAACCCTGGAGGTGAAGCTTGCAATGAGCTGAGATCGCGCCACTGCACTCCAGCCTGGGCGAGGCACCCCGTCTCAAATTAAAAAAAAAAGGGGGGGTGGGTCATTTGAAACATTCAGGTAGGTGTGTGTGAAGAGTTGGGTAAAAGGTATTAGAGAGGGAATAGCCAGAGTCATTCCTCATGGAGATAAAAAGAAAATGTTGCTAGACGCTAAAATGCCAATAAGGCACAATAGAATGGTAGAACAGAAGCTGTTGGAGGCAGATAGACGAACCTTAGAAGTACCCTGGATTCCTTAGGGTTTTCAGAAAACCTAATGGTGTCTGAATATCTAAGTGAAGGGATACAGGTTTCTAGGAAGTCTGGTAGATTCTCAAAGGCTGGGGTCATGACAAAGAGAACATCATCAGCAGGGTGCTTGCAACCAAGAACTGAGACCAGAAGCTCCAGCCATGGGTGAAAGCATATCAGCCCCCAAGGCTATTTAGGACAAACCCTTGGTCAGCCCATATAGGAAAAGCATCAAATTAGCCATCCCACTGAGACCAATGGGAATGAGAGGTCGCTTCATGGACTAGAAGACCACTTTTTCCCAAATGCCAACCAGGACTCAAATTCTTTACATGGATAGCCACCATCATAGGGAGGAGATGATAAAATGTGATGTGCAGGGCATGAAGACAATTAGTTATTTGAAGATGGTATTAAAACCAGCCCTGGTAGGGCACTAAGCAGACTGAGGAATTATATTTAAAAATGAATGAGGAATTCTTAAAACGCAGGCTTAAATCTGGCTGTCAACCAGTGGAATGACAACTCTTAAGAAAGATCAAATTAGTCATAAAGAATAAAGAAGCTGCACTTTATTTTATTGATCTGAAGGTAGAAATGAATCTGTGATATCACTTTGCTTTTATTGAACTAAGCACGCAGTTTGAGCAGCCGGAGATGCAATCAATGGGCAAGATGTTTCTTATGGATTGCAGATTGAAGTGGGAAATGTAGACAAAACAAATACGATAAGGAAATAACCATGAGACTTCAGGGTATCTTATGTAAGTATATATGAGGTATGTAATCAACTTTTTTTTATTTTATTTTTTGAGATGGCGTCTCGCTCTGTCACTCAAGCTGGAGCGCAGTGGCACAATCTCGGCTCACTGCAGCCTCTGCCTCCTGGGTTCAAGTGATTCTCCTGCTTCAGCCTCCTGAGTAGCTGGGGTGATAGGTGCCCGTCACCACACCCAGCTACTTTTTTTTATTTTTAGTAGAGACAGGGTTTCACCATGTTGGCCAGGCTGGTCTCAAAATCCTGACCTCGTGATCTGCCTGCTTTAATACTGGATTACAGGCATGAGCCACTGCACCCAGCCCTAATCAAATATTATGAATAGGAAGTGGCCAGGAGATACTTTTAGAAAGTCATTTCTGAGAGGAGACATGCAGAAGACATGAGAGGAGACGTGGAGACCTGGCGCCATCAGACTGGCCTCAGAACTGTGAGTACGTAGACTGCTGTATCTCATGTGTAGTTACTTCATTAATCCCATCTAGAAACTCACTAGAATGCATCAGTTCTTGAGCCATCTCTCAAGATTATCCAGTTTTCCTCATTTATCTAAACAGTGTTGACATGAAAGCAAATCAAACATATTGATTGAGCTGTCTAATTTATTATTCTATCACAGAGAAAGATGTCAACCAGCTCGAGGTCTTGTCTGTGAGGACACAAGGTTCTCTCCTTGGACATGCCCAGTTCAATACGTTCATCAATAATCACAGCAAAGATACAAAGGGCGTGATACCCGACTAATGACAACCACAAGGTGGAGGGATAGTGAATACAATACAATAAAAGAGACGAGATCCAAGGACTGGTAACAGCCTGGAGCCATTTTAGAGCCAGAAATAATTCCTCAGCTTTGATTCTAAAACACACAACTATACAAGTGGAACTATCACAAGATAAATCTTAGCAGGATCATATGAAGGATAAGAATAATAACATTTGTTAAAGATGTATTCAATAGTATACGCAATGAAAGCCAACAGTGTGACCGTTGTCAGATTAATTTCATGTAAACTTGTGACTATAAATATGATATTGGCAAGGAAGAAACCAAGCCCTTTTACGCATTCTGTTTTTTATGTTACATTTGGATGTTAGGCACTTCTGGGCTCTAAAATTACAGAAATTGAAATATCTATTCTGTTAATAAATGTTTTATAAGTGCTTTCTATGTATAAGTAGTTGTGTAATTAATTCAGGATAAACAGTTTCCTGGTCTTCAGGAGAAGGAATTAGTAGTCTTTATTAATATGTATCCAGGGAAAGTTAACTATACTGGACAGGTATAGGAAGGAGAGTTCAGTACAGTTCAAGTGTCTATGAAATACCAGAGTTAAGATGGGAGTTAGTGGCAATTTGGAAATAGGTTTGCAAGTGAAGTTAAACAACCAAAGATCACTATGGTGCCGAAGGGCTTAAACGTTGAACTAGTATAATATTATTTTTTAAAAAATTATTGTGCATATAGCTGTAATATTTTTCTTTCCTTATGTACAAAGTTATTTTAAAAGAACCATTTTATTTGACCTTGGAAATTGATTCATAATATCAGTAAACATACTTTTAAGATTTGCTCTCAGTTTCCAATCCGTTAGTGGGGTATGACTTTAATGCTGTGCACTGGAGGAACAAAGAAAATCTATTAATGAAGACGATTTGTGAATTACATGAAGTATAAAAACCTGACAAATTTCTCAGATTCAGTCTACTTCCACCAATCATCATTAAGTCGGGAAAATATATTCAAAGACTTTCATATCCTGGATAAAATTTCCCCAGTACCACTTAGAACAGCAACACTTCACAATTTAAAAGATGCCACATTGTTTTTCTCTAACATAGGAGCTTTGTTTGAATGTTTGTGATATAATTATTCTAACATTATTTTAACAAATATGCATTCAGCATTATTAAATGCTAGTAACTTTGTGAGTTACTGTAGATACAAAAAAAAAAGTCAATTTGCCCTTAAAGAGATCACATCTTGGTGTAAAAAAAAAAAAGCAAAAAAAACCCTTATCATCTCAAATGATTGCAATATGACATAATAAACTTTATCTATTTATTTACCTTCCTAACACTGTATCTCAAATCTGGTAAGCAATAAGTAACTGATTGTTTAATTGGACTGAATATAAAGTTCCTTTGATTGGAATTTAAAGTGTGTGCTGTATACCTGGGATTGAAAACCTACTGTAGAAATGCTCTTGCTGTCTTTCCAGAGGCTTTTCCTCTCATATTTATCTTGAAGCTCTCCCTTTTTTGTGACGCCTCCCCAAATCTTTCATGCAGAATGAGTAATCGATCCTTTCTTGTATAGTTATGTGTTTTAGAATTGATTGCTACTATCAACTAAACATGTTCTAGGCACTTCACATGTATGACACATTTAATCTATACAGGAATGGATTGAAAATGGAGACTTTCTTCAGCTCATGGACCATGGAGTCTATTGATGGAAGGAAGGCATTTGAAGAGATAGGTCAAATAAAATAACTTTGAAGCAGAAGAAATACAGCATGATGATCCCTGATTAACCTCCCTCAGATCTTTCCAGGCCCTTCTTCAGGAGTCATGTGGCCAGAGAAACACAAGCTCAGAGGGACCTTAAAATGCAGCAGGGCGTTGTCTGTTCCCCACATTCCTTTACTAAATCTGCAGGGAATTTCATCAACTATGTATTTATCATTTCAGCAAATATTTGTAAGTTTCTCTGACATGCTAATACTTACCAAGGTATGGAATCAACAAGGAAGAGTTAAATGGCCTTTGCCTTTAAATGTTTCACAGACTGGTATTCAGGCAACTAAATAATTATTATTTAAATTCCATACCACAATTTAAATATTCAGGAGGATAGGAGATAAAAGATTTTAGAAGGAAACCTAACTCAGTCTGAAAGACAATTGAAGACTATTTCCTAGATGATCTGACAAGACCTAAATATTGAAACATACAAGGTATCTATTGAGGGATCTGGCCAGCAACCCGCAATGCAACGGGGCTCTCTCTTTGTTCCTAGGCGGATGGGCAGGTCAAGAAATAATAGACACACACAAGATAGTGAAAGCTGGGTCCAGCGGGGGTCACCGCCTTCTGGTCCTGCGGTGCCAACGATGCACTGGATATACCAGCATTTATTATTAAGTTTAGTGAGGGTGGGGGTAGGTTAGTGAGGGTTTAGGGTCATTTGATTATGAGGTGAGATGGTCACATGGGGATGAAGTAATTCTTTAACATAACATCTTTATGCAGAAGTACAGTATACAGAGGTAAGAATTTACAACATAGTGTGTGCATCAGTAATTTCTAACAGAGCCTTAAAACAGAAACACAGTCTTTCCATAACCTATCATTAGCAAGATATTAATCAGCAGTAACAGTTGCAGCAAAAACTGGTTACAAACAATCCATAGAAACAGGATGTGAAGCTAGACAACTGGTTAGACCAGAAATTCTCAGAAGGGAGTATGCCTTAACCCTAAAGACGCCTAGAAGGGCCATGGCAAGATGAGGGCGTTTAGGGCCCTGTCTTATCCATATGGAGAGGCGCCCCCCATGCGTCCATTTATAGACTCTCCACAAGGGTCGCATTCCATTCCCAGAGCTATGAACATCTGCTTTTCTGGGATAGGAATCTTGGTGATGTGAAACCTCCCTGACTGCACGTCCATTCATAGGCTCTCTGCAGGGGGAAGCACATCACATGCTGTTGGCTCATTCTGGGAGCCCAACCTGGCATTGTCTTTACACAATCCTGCATGCAATTTTGTATTTACACTAATCAGGAGCATTTCATCTTTTATTCCGTAGCAATAGTTTCAGGGGGTCTTCCTACAGGTATCCAGAAAGAACTAGTGAAGGAAGTCACTAAACAAACAAACACAAAAACAGAAATTGCAGTTACAGATGGATATGAGGTGGCTGAATACTCAGTCTCAGAGTAATGTCTCTGGATTCACACAATTCACCTCAATCAAATCATGACTGAATGTAGAGAATGAAATATGACTCATGGTACATGTGAAATGCAAATGGCAGAGTTGTAAAAACAGGAAGGACGCAGATATTGGAGACTAGCCAGAGACTGAAGTTGTCACTTCTACCATCATTGCTGGATTTTTTGTTTGTTTTTTGTTTCACATTTTTTACATAATTTTAATACTCCTGAGCAGATTTTCAAAATGGTAGGGATTAGTGAAAGAAGGGTGATCTATATGCTTTTTATAGAACTGCTAAAAATTTCCATAATGCAAAATAATAGAACATAATGAAGGAATTTACTCGCATATAAAAGAGCAGTATTGCACTCAACCAATTTCCCATTTTTCAACTACCAGGGTTGTTTCTGCCTTTTCCCATTTATTTATGTAAAAAGAAATGCAAAGTCTGCAGAAGCAGAGTAAGAAAACCTTGTTAAATGTTTTCAATAATCTCTGTTATAATGTTCAAAGCAATTACTTTTGCTGTCGACAGGAATAAAATTTACTGCCATCAGAGAGTGCAAAGAGTCAAATGTATTACTAAAAATTACAAAATAAACTGCATGCAAATAACCCCACAAGTTCTAAGGGCTCATCATCCCGTATTTGTACAGCTGAGGCTTCAGTCATGTGTTATTAAGGCTTTCAAAAAAAAAAAAATTCCTAGACGCTGCCTGTCAATTTCAGGGAAAGCCAAAAATGTAGTAATGCTTGCTATCTTGAGGAGCACTATTATTAGTGTGCTTTTTAAAATATAAGTATTTCTTTAAAAACAAACCATATAACATGAACATTATGCAATGAAAAATAATGAAAGCTGTATAAACAATATTTTATCAGATAAATATTTGAACTTTGCTCACATAGGCAGATTTTGCATAATGATAATTATCTATTGTACTCCAAGGACATATAAGCCTTTCGGTGAAAACTCTTAACATTGTATACATTTCACTTCTGTATAAGAGTATTATATGATCCTGGAAACATAGGCTTGGCTTCCTGGCATTACCATCTTCTCAGCTGCAACCACTTCATCTCCCAAACAGCAAAATCGTACCAAAGTCAGAGCTCAACCAGTCTTTAATGTCAATGCTGGTTAAAAAAAATGAATAAATAACATGTGCACATAGCATAACAAGCAAAATAATGATTTGATAGTTATTAAACAAAATACAGCAATCCTTTATTTTGTCTTTCTTCTCCTTTCAGTTTCGTCTATATTTATGTTTGTATTTTGTATTTCATATATCTTGTATTTGTCACATGATCCGGAAAACAAAATCCAGTCTACAGCCCACATGTTCCATATGAATAGATTAATACAGGGAATTAGAGGCTCACATAATCGTTACCTTAGGGAATAATTCGGTAAGTGGCCCCAAATATCTTACCCTGCAGCATAGAAGTGAGTGGTTTTCAAAAGTTCTCCCTAAAGCCACTGGAATTCTGAAGCACCTCTGGAAAGTTTCCATCAGACAGCCTCAATCTACAGTACCAGGACAGAGGATTCTCTCATATTTCACTGGAAAGCTAGTAATCTTCAATTGTGTCCTGGTAATGAGGCCTGGTAAGGAGATTCTAGAAACTATAATTTTAGCCCTTTCTGCAAAACGGATCTTAGAAACCATTTATGAGTACGTATGAGTAAACTACTTATGAATATGTTTCTATTTTTTATAACTTTTTTCCAAAGTTAATAAGTGTTTCTTTTTTGCCCCAGAAGCTTAAGTTTCTATAATGATCACATCTGGAGTTCTTAAACACTTCGCAACACTGTTTTGTACATGTTCAATGGCATCAGATAACATCACTCCCACCAGTTACTCCTGGAAAGATATGCTGGCGCCCTCTTTCTTCAAGCTGGAATAATGCCTCTCCTAATCACTGTCAAGCTTTCCTTTTCTCTTCTCCCATCCTGGATTCCTGTTTCCTTTTAGAGCTTGACTTTTATCTTTCTTCTTTGCTCTCTCATTTTGACCAAGCAGATTGTCTAGTAGCTTCCTAAGCCAAGAGTGCAGGAGAGGTTAGCTTTCTGCTACTTACCTATCTCAAAATACTTTTAATCTCCCTGATCTTTGATTAATAATGTGGCTTCATATAGACTTCTAGGCTGAAAATAATTTCCCTCAGCATTCAGAATACATTATTGCATTTCAGCGGTAAACATTCATCTTTAGAAGTCATAGAATTTTTTTTCTTGATTATTTTGTTTGATCTTTCAGTCATTATTGTTATTTTGTTTAATTTTTTTCCTCTATGTAAGAATTTGGGGTTTCCTCCCTATCACTGGTGTTTTATAATTTCACAGAGGCACACGTTGTTGTCTGTGTATTTATGAATGTTTGGCATAAAAGGGTGATGGGGAGTAAACTGCTTTTCCTGGCTACTTGGTCAACCATTGCAATCTGCAGACCATGTCCTTTTTGTTCAAGGCAATGTTCTTGCTCTACTTGATGATTTTCTCTACTTCAGGTTTATTTCCTTCTGAAAGTCTGAATTTCTAATAGTAATTTTGCTGAATTAGTTACATTGTTTTAACCTTTTCTTCTTCTTCTTTTTATTTTTTATTTTTTTGTTTTGACAGTCTCCATCTGTCGCCTAGGCTGGAGTATGCAGCGGTGCCATCTCCACTCACTGCAAACTCCGCTTCCCGAATTCAAGTTATTCTCCTGCCTCAGCCTCCCGAGTAGCTGAGATTATAGGCACACACCACCACGTTCGACAAATTTTTGTATTTTTAGTAGAGATAGGGTTTTGCCATGTTGTCCAGACTGGTCTCAAACTCCTGACCTCAAGTAATCCTCCCGCCATGGCTTCACAAAGTGCTGAAATTACAGGCGTGAGCTACCGCACCTGGCCAGTCTTTTCTTTTTTAAACCTGCCTTTTCGTATTTTATAAATATATTTTACAAATATTTTAATTTAATTTAATTTCATTAATTTATTTTTTTTTGGAGACGGAGTCTTGCTCTGTTGCCCAGGCTGGCGTGCGGTGGCGCGATCTCAGCTCACTGCAAGCTCCGCCTCCCGGGTTCCCGCCATTCTCCTGCCTCAGCCTCGGAGTAGCTGGGACTACAGGCGCTGCCACCACACCCGGCTAGTTTTTTGTATTTTTAGTAGAGACAGGGTTTCACCGTGTTAGCCAGGATGGTCTCCATCTCCTGACCTCCTGATCCTCCCACCTCAGCCTTCCAAAGTGCTAGGATTACAAATGTTTTATTCTTAACTAAAATAAAATTATTAACTATTATGATAAAGTTATATATTTATACATAGTTTACATATTATGTTAGATATTAAGTATTTACATATTATAATTTTTATGTGTATGTTATAGTATATTTGTTCTTATTTCTGGTAGATTTTTATAGTGACAGGAGACAGACGAATTCCTAGCAGACAGGGACGGGTCCCGGTGAAACTCAACCTTCAGGACAAGGAGAGTCTGAAGCCTGAAATACAAGCTGCCAGTTCCGGATAGAATCCAGGACTAGAGTGAGAACTTCCGTTCCCATCCTACCCTCTCTCTGACAATTGGTTCCTTTTGAATGATGCCTTTTAACCAATCGAATGGTGCCTTTTCCAAGCCCACCCGTGGACCAATCTGCATGTATTCCCTTATTCTAAGCCCTTAAAAATCCTGGACTTAGCCTCACAGACGGCAACCTGCTTTCAGGACCGCTCTCACTGCTGAGACTTTTCTGCTGCTCAGTATAATTCTACTCTGTCTCACTCACTCTACTGTGTACGTGTACCTTACTCCTCTTGGTTGCAGAACAAGAACCTGCAACTTGCCGAATTGAGGAAAAAAAAGTACTGTAATGCTCCTGCTCGCCAAGCTGCAGGCGGCTGGAGTAAAAGAGCTGTAATAAACTTTGGGAGGTTGAGGCGGGCGGATCACGAGGTCAGGAGATCAAGACCATCCTGACTAACACGGTGAAACCTCGTCTCTAATTGTTATGATTTTCTGGTGCAACTACACTCGTAAGTTATTCATCAATTACAGATTACTCGGTTAAAAAAAATTAGCCAAATACAGAAGCTTTGTTTCAAACATAACAACTGCAGCAGAACTCTTCATTTATCTTGGTTTGCTACCCCTAAAATTCCCTAAAATAGAATTTCTTTTTTTTTTTTTTGGTTAGAGACAGAGTCTCCCTCTGTCACCCAGGCTGGAGTTCAGTGGCACGACCTCAGCCCACTGCAACCTCTGCTTCCCGGATTCTAGCAATTCTCCTGCCACAGCCTCCCAAATAGCTGGGACTACAGGCACACACTGCCACACCCGCCTAATTTTTTGTATTTTAGTAGAGACAAGGTTTCACAATGTTGCCCAGACTGGTCTCGAACTCCTGAGCTCAGGCAATCCACCTGCCCCAGCCTCCCAAAGTGCTAGGATTACAGGCATAAGCCACAGTGCCCAGCCAAATTAGAGTTTCTAATTTAGGCAATCAATCCTCCTCAGCCCTCTTTAAGGTAAGAGAAAATAATACAGAGCAGCTAAAATGCTTTTATTGACATTCATCCATTTTCTTATCACAACAAAGTTTTTGACATATTTGCCTCCTTTTCTCTCTTGTTCTAGTGTATTAGTCTGTTCTCACACAGCTGAGAGATACCTGAGACTAAGTAATTTATAAAGGAAAGAGGTTTAATTGATTCACAGTTCCACATGTCTGGGGAGACCTCACAATCATGACAGAAGGCAAATGAGGAGCAAAGTCATGTCTTACATGGTGGCAGGCAAGAGAGCTTGTGCAGGAGAACTCCCATTTCCAAAACTATCAGATATCATGAGACTTATTCATTACCATGAGAGGAGTATGGGAGAAGCCACCCCCATGATTCAAGTATTTCAACCTGTCCCCGCCGTTGACACATGGTGATTATTACAATCCAAGGTGAGATTTGAGTGGGGACACAGTCAAACCATTTTTTTCTGCCACTGGCCCCTCCCAAATCTCATGTCATCACCTGTCAAAAAGAATCATGCCTTCCCAACAGTCCTCCAACACTGTGAGAGTTGGCACCAGCATGAGACCATCCTTTGCACTCCAGCCTGGGCAACACAGTGAGACTCCATCTTAAAAAACAAAAAAAAAAGAAAAAAGAAAAGAAAAGAAGGAAGGCTATTCTGATATAACCTGTCAAGATTAGAGGAAAAATAAGGAAATCAAGGATATTTCTGATTTAACACCTGCACAACTCTACTAAACAAATCATAAGTGGAAAACCAACAATCCAATAAAAATTGTGTGTAAATCCAGCCAATATCTTTGTGCCAACTCTCACAATGAAGTGAATCAAATGGACCACAGAATTTCTGGTACTTAATGCTATTTTTCTTTTACAGATATCTTAAAAAGCTATAGGACAATGGCAAGTTTTCTGTTCACAAATAAATGAAAAATAATACCCATAATTGATTCAGACTTAATTATGGACATCGCCACAAATTAAGTATTATCCTTGAATATTTTCCTAAAATACCCAGTTGCATGTTGCAATTTTAAGAAAATCCTAAAGTTTCCATTTGCTAAAAATCATATTTCAGGAACAGTGGATGCTTGGCAGAAGACATACAAAAGCCTTTGACAGCCAAAACACATTACTTAACAATTAACATTATGTTTTTAAAACATGTAACATAAATGTAGAAAATAAATATTTCTAATTTTACAACTGGATCATAACAAATGAAACTAATCGGTTGAACTAATTGATCAAAACTTTCTGTTTAATAAAAAGTAAATTTTTTTTACTTTTTATTCCAAATATCCAAACTGCCAAGTTAATGAGTATGACATAATGTCCAATACTCAGTCTCCAAATGCGATTTGAAGAGTCAAACTCTGTAGTCAAACTTTACCTCGAAGCAAAACACATTCTCACAAAAAGTCACATTTGGAGAGTCTGTATTTAATAAGAACATTAAAATTTAAATATCCCTGATGATGATTCAAATCATTAAGTTTTAGAAAACTCCAAGCCCTGTGATTGCAAATTTGTCAAGGCAATTTAGCAAAACACAGCAGAAACCTGTTAAATAGATTATTTTATTGTGCCAATGTTTTATTAGCTTAACAGATCTATTTATTTAAGAGGACCCTGCAGCCTTATAAAATACATTTTATTTGGTATGCATGATGCAGCTATTTGCGAAAATTTGCATACTGGCGTCAACTTCCACCAAGCACCTTAGGAATTAGTATTTTCCTTCATATACAACTTCTGTGAATAATTTAGTATAGTACTAGGTAGGCAGGTAAGATTGAATTTGCTATGTGGATCACTAAATGGAATTAGCCAAACTATGCAGCTAAGGGAATAGTCTTCCAGGCTGCCAAGTGTATCAAGAATGCTTAGATTTTAAAATTTTACTAAATACAGAATCTTTAAATGTGAATTATTGCCATAAAAGTTTATGCTTTAAGGTAAAATTAGTTTTTCGGTCCACATCCTATTTTTCCAAATTCCGTTAGTTAGAATTCTCCCCACTAATTTGTATCAAAGCCTTTGGCACTTCTTAGCGGAGTATGTATAGGACATGCCAAACTTATCATGATGATTGCTTGAGGGAGAGAATGAAATTGTGGGCATTGGTCAAAGAAGAATTTAGCTTAGTTTTTAATGTTTTAATATGTAAAAGGCACTATGTTATTCTATTAACTTTAAGTGTTGAATTGTTGAAGTTAGAACAAAATCTGAATTTGAGTGGGGCCCTAAACAGAATTAAGATTGACAGATGTGTGGGTCAGCCCTGGGACATCATGACTCAGCTGCTCAGATAATAATAGAAGTATCTGCAAAGGAGATATTAACCTGATTTTTTGACAGAAAGCAAATTTCATGACTCAGGTGGGCCTCTTGGGTTTTGAACCTGAAAACTCTTGAGGCAGTTGTCCATTAAAACCTATCTGAAAGACAACTTGTTCTGGCTAAGACTGTGAAATCCTGTCTCTACTTTAAGAATACAAGAAATTAACCAGGCGTGGTGGCATGCACCTGTAGTCCCAGCTACTTGGGAGGCTGAGGCAGGAGAATTGCTTGAACCCAGGAGGCGGAGGTTGCAGTGGGCCAAGATCTTGCCACTGTACTCCAGCCTGGGTAACAGAGCAAGTATCCATCTCAACAACAACAACAACAAAAAAGAGGAAAAGAAAAGAAAGAAAAGAAAAGAAAAGAAAAGGAAAGAAAAGAAACAACTTGCTACCTTGTTACTGGCAGTTTTTCAAAATTGTCCCAACTACCATAAGATAACAGAAGATTCTGAAGCCACAAATATTGATCACATCTTCTGTGTATGTCCAAAGAAAGACATTCAAATAAGAAGGGGATGGCCAGGCACGGTAGCTCACACCTGTAATCCCAGCACTTCGGGAGGACTATTCGGGTAGATCACGAGGTCAGGAGTTGAAACCTCGTCTCAACTAAAAATACAAAAATTAGCTGGGTGTGGTGGCAGGCGCCTGTAATCCCAGCTGCTTGGGAGACTGAGACAGAGAATTGCTTGAACCCAGGGGCAGAGGTTGCAGTGAGCCGAGATCATGGCACTGCACTCCAGCCTTGGTGACAAGAGTGAGACTCTATCTCAAAAAAGAAGAAGAAGAAGGAGAAGGAGAAGGAGAAGGAGAAGGGGACAACAGAAACACAATAGTTCACTCATAAATTTGAAAAGGATAGCCCATGGGATAACACCATCGCTCTCACTGGTGTTATCTAAGCACTAGAATTCCCTCCCAGGCAAGGTTAAGCTTGACTGGATTACTGATAAGAATGTTGGCCATGTTGCTATTTGGAAATCAACTGCAATTCACCTTGCAGAAGTAAAACCTTAATGGAAGAAGGTAAGGACAAATTTACTAATAGGTAGTTAAAAACTATAAACTGAGCAGAAGACATGAGTTCCAGCCTTCATGAGGTGACATTTGGAAATTTACAGATTTGGGAGCTATAGTCAGGGTCTTTGTTCTATGGTCAAGAAAATAAACCTACCAGGCATGGTTGCTCATGTCCATTATCCCACCTCTTTGAGAGGCCAAAGTGAGATGATTGCTTGAGCCCAGGAGTTCAAGGCCAGCCTGGTCAACAGAGCAAGACCCTGTCTCTATAAAATAATAATAATAATAAATTAGCAAATATGGTGGCATACAACGGCAGTCTCAGCTACTTTGGAGGCTTAGGTGAGAAGATCTCTTGAGTCCAAGAGTTTAAGGCTGCAGTGAGTTATGACTGTACTTCTGCACTCCAGCCTGGGTGACAGAGTGAGACTCCATCTGAGAGAAAATAAGATAAAAAATAAAAATTAAAAATTAAGCTCTAGATATATAGACAATAAAGATCACCCCTGTATAATCAGTTATGAAAATCTCTGTGGGAATTAGAGGAAGAATTAAAGTGGGCTGTGTGGATACACACCAAAAAATAAAACAAAACACAGTTCCCTGCTTAGTGGGTATAGTAGGTTGGAATCTGTGAATCAGACTCTGAGATGCATGTTCAAAAGGTTTATCGGGGAATAATATCTAAAAATGAAAGTAGAAGAAGAGGAAAGCAGGACTGGCTGGGGAACCATCAGATCACAGTGCAGATCTGACAATGTTCCTGCCATTCCAACGGTTCTCTGAAGCAGAGACACACTGTCACTGTCATAGTCCCATGTTGAGTGGCAATGGTCATGCTCTGTCAGTATGTGACGCAATTGCCTTGAGAAAAACATGACCTTGGCTCAAAAGCTGACAGGGGTGATGAAGGAACAAAAGCAGGAGACTCTCAAATAGAAAGCAAATAATTCCTTAAAGGATGATTTCAGTGACCTACTGCCATATCTACCACAATTTACTCCTTTTACTGAATGTAGCCACTTTTCTCTCCACACCTGGGAGCAACTTTGCCAGGGTTCTAGAGGGCTTCTCTTCCTGATAAGAAACTTTGAAGAGAAAGATGAGATGAAATACAGCCCACCTCACGTGGTTATTCTCAAGGCTGCGGTGGGACTCATCTTCTTCCTTATGCACTATTCAATACAAACCCACTTTTCCTCAGCTACAACTTCCATTGCTCTGGGTGGCTTACTCCATGGTGAGTGGGAAAATGAGTGACTTAAAATATCACTCCTGAGCTGACAGGTCATCCAGTAACTAAGATCTTTTCAGGCTAGTGTTGTTGCTCTTATAATTCACAGTCACCAAGAGACACTCAAGAAGATCACCTTACTTCCATATGTACTCCTACTGCCCACATTATGTAATAGCAGCCCTAGTTTCTTCCTCTGATCAGAGTCAGTTGCCCATGACAAGCTTGAACTCAATTTTTTTGCCTACTGATTCCTAGAAAAAGGAGCCCAAGGTGTCAGGCAATAACTTGTAGTTCAGTCACAACTTCCTGTTTCCATGGATGAGAATATACCCCTTTGAGGACTAGAAAGTCTCATCCTGAAGAATATATTGATGAGAAACGGTAAGAGAAATACTCCAGTGGGCCTCTAGGGATGATGGTGCAAGGGGCCACTCCTGCTTCTTCCCTTGGTTCTTGGACCCATGCCTTCTTACAGTTGGAGCACCATGTTGTGTAAAGGTCTTTGAATGAATGCTTACACTACAGCCTAGAGTTTGGTGCCTTTTGACGACAGAGTGTTGCAGAAGGAGCACTGATGTTTTCCTGTCAGTTTTCTCAGGTACAGGAAAAAACAGAAAAGGGGAAAGATGGGACTACAAAGCTGTCAGTGATCAAACATCAATAACAGAGTCAAATTCTTTATTACATTCACAAAGCAGATGGAACCCAGTTTACTGGACAGCAGCCTAGAATTACCATCCTAATCATCGGGGCTATGTAGAACATGAGGACATGTAATTTACTTCAGGATTTTAGTGTAATTTAAATTGATGTGTGTTATACAAATATTATTTTAATATTTTAGTTCTATGTACAACAAAGCATATGTCAGCTCCTTTACTGTAAGCAATAGTTTTCCAGTATGAGAACAATTTGGAGATACTAAGTTGAAGTCCCCAAGACTAATTGGCTAGGGAAAAAATTGAATTTAGCCTTAGAAAAAAATTATATATATAATGAAATATCTTTATCAAGACTAATAAAATAGTTCAGATAATTGTGTAATTGTGGATGGTTAAGAAAAAGGAGCAATTGAGCTGTCTCTCTCTATATATATATAATTAGAAATAATTTTTCATTTATATATTTTATATATAAATTATATATGTAATTATACATATAATTATATATTTATACATATAATTATATATATAAATATATAATTTATATATATAATTATATATATAAAAATAATTATTTTTGAGGCAGAGTCTCACTCTGTGGCCCAGGCTGAAGTACGGTGGCACAATCCCAGCTCACTGCAACCTCTGCCTCCTGGGTTCAAGCAATTCTCATGTCTCAGCCACCTCAGTAGCTGGGATTACAGGTGTGCGCCACTACACCCAGATAATTTTTGTATATTTAGTAGAGTTGGGGTTTCTCCATGTTGGTCAGGCTGGTCTTGAACTCCTGGCCTCAAGCTAACCACCAGCCTCAGTCTCCTAAAGTACTGGGATTACAGGCATGAGCCACCACACCTGGCTGAGCCATTAAAAGAATTTAGATGAGGGAAAAGATACAGTCATGGGCAAATGCTTTGTAGAGGGAATATCTTTTCCTCCAATGGATGTTTCAATGATGGTGGTTGTTGGGGTATTAAGTGGTTGATTCTTCAGTGTGAATTATTGAAGAAAATAATCGAAGTCAGATGTTGAAAGAAAATATGGGCAATAAGATACTGACAAATCTGAGAGCGTGAACTGAAAAGGAAGGAATTAAAACAACTGGGCTATAATAATTCATTTCTCCCCCAATTACTATGGATTGGATGCTCTGGGGAAGGAAGACAAATTCTAGTCTTATAGTCTTGCAAAAATGATAACTGAACCTCTAGACAAGCAGTCTAACAAAGTTTGTTAGGAGAAAATTCCTCATCTGTTGGATGCTTTGAGCACTGATTTTCCTGTTTTAGAATTGTCTACGTTAAACAAACTTCCACTATGTGAATTTATGAGACATGGCTCCTTGAAGAATGTTACATAATTAAACAACTATCTGGGGAAAAAAAGTGAAGATATGAAATAACTTAAGAAGCCTGTCCTGTTAGGTGACCTATAATCCTCATTTAAAGATCTCTTTTATTTGAGTCTGATAGCTTGTGTTCCAATGGAAACATAACATGTGTCCAACGTGAGAAGGAACAACTTGTGGAGTGAGCAGGATGTGCAAAGCTTCTCTCTGCATTTTGTTTGTTTGCATCCTTGTAATAGTAAAGCTCACTACTGTGAAAGTCTCTGATTTGTGTGTTTCCTATTAGACAATCAGATCTTGGTGTTAGATTCGTTTTCTGTTGTTTTATGTGCTTAACTACAAATGATTTTTGTAATATTTGAATGAGAACTTTTTCATCTCAATTCATAGTTAAATTGGTTTATAGTTTTAACTTCTACACCAGCTTTTAAAATTTGGCAATGAATTTGCATCACAATCATAAAAGGAATTGAGAAACACTTTCAAATTTCTTTTTTTAGGTTTAAGTATGTTTAAAATAACATAAGTTAGATAAGAACTTTAGCATATATCCATTGTGTTTTCTTATCACTCAGTATGTAAAATAATACAAATAATTTTCAATTTTGGAACATCCATAACTATAGGTGGACCAGGGATATTATAGGTGGACCTAGTTTTCAGGTATACTTACCCCTAGTTATACTCAGGGGATTAATTCCCACAGTATCTCCTTAGTATACCAAAATCCGCTGATATTTAGTTCTTGCTATAAAATGGTGTAGTATTTGCATATAGCCTATGTGCATCCTCTTTATATTTTAAATCATCTATAGATTACTTACAATACCTTATATAATGTAGGTGTTATGTAAATGGTTGTTATATTGTATTGTTTAGGGAATAACGACAAGAACAAAGGTCTGTACATGTTCAGTACAGATGCAATCATTCATTATTTTTCTAAATATTTTCAATCTGCAGTTGGTTGAATCCACAGATGTGGAAACCACAGATGCAGAGGGCTGCCTATGTAACAGTGTTTGCTTTCTGTTTGTTTGTTTGTTTTTTGTTGTTATTTTGTTTTTGATAGCACTTCAAGCCTACATGACAGTGTAGGTTTGCTTCCATTTAAGTCCTGGAGCAAAGCCTAACATTTTATTATTTTTCAGGAATTCAGCAGAGGCCTGGGAGTTTGCTTAATGAGGAGCTGTAACACCTGATATCTATGACTGCTGAGTTCTGTTCACTATAGAGAAAATAACATCTAATTGCACTTGAAGGATAATGTGCTTCCACAGCTGCGCAATCGAGTGAGAACTGAACCCTTGAGTAGTGGAGGATAGGAGCATGAGCAGATAACTGAGAATATGGGGAGGAGAGGCTACAGCATGCAATTTCGGTGTTTTGGGTTAACATTTCAACACAGAAATCAAGATTTTGCTTGCTTTTTCTCAGGTAGCCCCCACTAGCTGAAACTAGTGTTGTGTCACCTTTACTAGATTTTCCATTGTTTGACAGTACCAAATTACTTGAAAACCACTGGAATGTAAATTATGAGCAGATATAGAAATTTACCACTCATTTGAGAAGACTCAGAAAACTGAAAGAAGATCAAGTTAAATGTTTGGAACGAGTTGTTTCCATCATGAGAAGAAACAGCACATGAAACAGACTTTAATTAATGCCAATCTTGGTTAGATCATTTATGGAGTTAAGATTGGCTATGAAAAAGACTTTCTCACATTTTTAAATGATGATTTTAAACTTTAAAATTGCACTAGACTAATTGAAAACAGCATACTTAGTTCTATGAAATTTGAATCATATGGTAAGATCAGGCCTTAAGATTTTTTTTTTTTTTTTTAAAAAGGAGTTTTGCTCTTCTTGCACAGGCTGGAGTGCAATAGTGTGATCTCGGCTCACTGCAACTGCCGCCTCCTGGTACAAGCGATTCTCCTGCCTCAGCCTCCTGAGTAGCTGGCATTAGAGGCCCGTGCCATCATGACTGGCTAATTTTTTTGTATTTTTAGCAGAGGCTAGGTTTCACCATGTTGGCCAAGCTGGTCTCAGACTCCTGACCTTAGGTGATCTGCGCGCCTCGGCCTCCCAAAGTTCTGGAATTACAAGCCTGAGTCACTGCGCCCAGCCAAGATTTCATAATCACGTGTCCACCTTAAATGTTTTAAAGCTGTGTGCCTTCTTGAACATTTTTATGGTTTCTCTCTAAAATGAACTGCTCTAAGCTTAAGAAATTAAATATTGTACAATTTTCACATAATTGTAAATATTATAAAATGATATATTCATGTAATCATTCATATACAAAAATTTGCTATTGTATACCAAAACACCAGCAAAATCACTTTTAAAGAACATTAGAAAGGTATTCTTTAACAGAAATTTTATAATGACCCTTTTCTTGAGCTCACAATTTCATTCTCCTTCTTTCAGATAATTCTGTAACAAAGTAAAATATTACATAATTGTAATTATTTTTTACAAGTATTATGTAATATTTGTTGCTGTCAGATATGTAAAGTATGAATGTAAAGTGAAATTTTATTTCTTTAAACTCTTGGCCTCATAAGGCATTTAGCATTATGAAACCAAACATTATTTTGGTTTGATGTGCCATTTTAGTTATTAATGTAGGCTACTGATCACAGCATAAATATATTACATAACTTTATGTATGATTATAGATTATCAACACCTTAACATATTAGAAACACACACCACTTACAATAGTAAATGAACTCTAATTGTCAATAGCTCATTTGGTCCCATGTGGCTATCAATTACTGTTAGTGTGAGACAGACTTCAGAACTAAGTCTCTCCATAATTTCAGTTTTTACTAGCAACACTGAGAAATTTTGTTTCATAACTAAGTGCATATGAATGGGAGGTGCCTTACTCTGCAATGTCACTCAACGAAATGTCAAAGAGAATACAGTGCTGTATCATAAGAATTATACAAAACGGTTATTCAACTGACAAATCAAGTCGGTCTTCCTCCAATTATGTTGAAAATCATGTACCAGAAATATCTGATAAACAAGGCAATTTATTTCTCAGTCACTAGATGTATCCATTGGACAACATTGCTTAGGAATAAATGATGAAATTGAAAATAAAAACCAGAGAATGATTAGCACTAAAACCACAATGATGGGTTCCCTGAGGAGAATGAAGATTATTATCTTTGCAGTAGGACACACCAGGGAATCCCAGAGAGGAAGGAGCTATAACTGATTAGTAAATAGTTACTCAAGCTATATTTATTTTTTTAGATTTTATATGTGTGTATATACATAGACATGTATCTATGTATGTATGTGTCTACACATACACATATAATATACAGTATTTTATGTATATGCTTGTGTGTGTGTATATATATATTTACACATAATGTTAAAAAGCCAATAAATTTTAAAAAGGACATAATTACACAGGCTAAAATTAGTACTAAGAATATTTAGATAAAGCAATTAATCTAAGGTATACAAGGGTGCAAGTCAGAAGGCATACATATTTGGTCTTCAAAGATTACAAAATTGTACAGACTTTTCCATATTGAATATTTATGACATTAAAAAAATCAAACAATATTGGAGCTAAACATAATGCATTCCAGCTACTGTCAAAACAGAGCAAAATTTTTACTGAAGAAACCTGTTTATATTTCTGCAAATTGAGGGCATGACATCAGACAAATTAGATATGGTAAGTTCTGAAGGACACTGTTACAAAACTGTACTTTATACATAAGGGAAATGTGCTTGCATAAAAACAATTTCCATATAAAATGTAATATTATCTTTTTGTCAGCAGAGCCACAAGATTTTTGCTTTGTTTTGCCTTCTAGATTAAGAAGATCATCTCACATAGCAAAGCGATCTGCTAGAAAGTTTTCTCTTTCACCAACCCCATGTGAAACATTGTACACCTTTTTCTCGGCCAAAGTAATGTGAGTGTTATACAGGAAAGTGTAAAATAGTACACCATTAATTTTACACTACATTTTGATATAAGAGCTACCCTGGCTCTGAAAGAATGAACAACTCTCTGTAAAGTTTCTTTCAGGAGAAAGATCATAAGCCAGGGAGACAGAGGAAGCTAAATCCCTGTCCAGGAGCTAACTCTAACACAAACCAGTTCTGACACACGGAGACACCCGTAACCTTCCTAAGTCTCTGTCTCTTTATCTACAAAGTGTGTTTTGTCAGCTTTAAAAGATTCAATACAGGCAAAGTGTCACAAGTAAATGTAAGTTATAAACTTTATTTCAGAGACCTGGAAAGCATACCAAGGCAAACAGAAAAGCTGCAGTAAATGAAGACAGTATGGTATTGGCAAAATAAGAGGCAAAGAGATCAAGTGTTCACTAGTCCCATGTGGCTGGTGGCTACTGTGCTGGACAGTACAGCTGTTTAGTATTTATTTATTCATTCTACTGTTATTATGTGGGTTCCTTTTACTTTGGAGATGTTACTCCTAATGTTCCTAGGAACATTCTAATACTTGTTTTTAGTGTTTGTATGTATGCATCTCTGTTGCATATGTATGCAGGAGTGGAATTGCTGGCTTATAGCTTATCATATGTTCAACTTCATAAGTTACAGGCAAACAATATTCCAAAGTGGTTGTTTCAATTTCCCTCCTACCGGCAGTGTGCAAATTAATTTAAAAATTATGTCTCCACAAAACCTGCACACAGATATTTATAACTGCCTTATTATAACTGCTAAAACTTGGAAGCAACCAGCATGCCCTTCAATAGGTGAATGGATGCATAACTCATGGCATAGCCAAAACTGAAGGATTTAGTTATGTATTCAATATTCAAAATAAATGAGCTGTCAAGCCATGAGAAGACGTGGAGGAAACTTAAATGCGTACTACTAAGTGATAGAAGCCAATCTGAACAGGCTATCTCCTGTATACTTTAACTATTTGACATTCTGGAAAAGGCACGACTAAGGAGACATTCAAAAGATCGTGGTTTCCAAGGGAAACCATGGGGAAGGCCGGGGATGAATAGGTGGAGCACAGAAGATGATTAGGACGGTGAAATCATTCTGTATGATACTACTGTGGTGGATACATATGTTATGGAATGGTCTAGACCCACAGATGGTACAATACCAAGAGTAAATCCTAACATCCGTTATGAACTCTGGGTGATAATGAGGTGTCAGGTTGGGTTCATTGATTGTGACAAACGTACCACTCTGGTGCTGTGGGATGTTGATAATGGAAGAGGCTGCATACTTGTGGGGACACAGTAAATGAGAATCTCTGCACTTTTTGCTCAAATGCTGTGATGCTAAAGCTTCTCCAAAGTAAGCTATTAAAAAACTAAAATGATAAATCCTTTGGATTTAGAATAATGACATTTTATAGGCAAAAAGACATAAAGAAAATATTGATATATCTGATATCAACATTTCCATTTTCACAGATTTACTTATATATGGAATTATTGTTAATTGATGGTAAAATATTATTTGCAAATTATATGAATTTTTAATATATTATTAATAGGTGATAAGGCCAGATGCTACAACAGCCAAAGATTTAAGAGTCTAAAGTGAAAAGCTTGATGATGACTGTGGCTTGCTGTATCATCAAACTTATATTACCTCATCAACGATTCAGTGAACATATGCTATTTGCTAGCATCGTCAAAGTACATGAATAAAATGAATCTCCTAGTTTATCAAAACATTATGGTGAATGTTACAGACAAAATTGGAGACTTATACTACATGATTGTACTTGCTTCAGAAGAGAATATGAATAAATGAAAAGAAAATTTAGTGTTTTTTTTTTTTTCAAAAGATTCTCAGGAGAGGAAGAAAAAACAGTTTGAACCATAAAAAATAAGTAAGAATAATTTTAGCTGAAGACTAGAACTAGATGAGCTAATCCAAAAGAGGGGCTACTCCTAATTGAGTTAGTTGTGAAGTTCATCCAAACATTTATTTGTCAACTATGATTTGCTAGTTGTTGTGTTAGACATTGAAGATACAAAATCAGTGATTACAAAGGAGCCTACTGCATAGTGAAAGGGATAGTAATGCAAACACATGATTGTAATACAATTGTAATATTATTTAAGCATAAAACCTAGTGCATCCTGACAACTTTTAGTAGTTGCTGTTAAATACTAAATGCCAGACGTATTAAGTATTTGCTTTTAAGGTCTCCTGTGTCTGTGTCCTCCTATTCTTATTATTCCTCTGGTGGTAGTTTCATTACTAGCTCAGGGACCTGGCTGATCCATACAGCAGTGCATAAATTTCTGTAAAGCTATTTATGTAAAGAATCGCAAAGCCATCATCTGGGTTTAGGGAACTGGGCCATTACAAGATTGCAAGATCACCCAGTTTTGTTCCCCTGGAGATTTCTTTAATAACTCTTTACTATACTCACTTTAGGAGTAGATACGCCAAAGTTGCAACCGAATCAGTTATGCTCTGCTTTCCTCTGAGGTAGAGAAAAAGTCTATTAGCTCTTAATAGGTGCAAAATTTCTATATATATGTTGGAGAATTTTGAGTAGACATCTCACATCTAAGTGAAAGAGTTGAAACTGAAGTAACAGGAGAACTTTGCGAAAAGACTTAATTCATCTGCATAGGTCACTCTGCTAGAATATAAAAGGGACACCTGTACACATAGGACACAGGAGACCTGATAAGAAGACAAAAATCTGTGACTTTCAGTTATGTAATTCAGAGTAAGGATATGAAGCTTGTTTAATAAAATTACCTGGAGACTAGAATCAGATGCAACTGAGATAAAGATCCCAAATTAACTTTTAAAATTTATACTCTTTGAAGGAAAGTTTTCCCTACTATAAAAAGAGCTTATGAGGTACATTTAAAGGGCTTCAGGAATGAATAGTATAATATCTGTTGTTTAATATATATGACAGTAATTACTTGAGGTTTATTTTGAATGCCTCTGGATAAATTAGGAAAAGAAATGACTGCGATGACAGGGGAAAGTTTGAATTTAAATACATTTCAGTGATGGAATTATCAATCCAAAAGACATGTAAAATTATGTAACATATAAATTAAGTACACTGGGTGAGGGAGAAAGCAAAAAGTGAAAAGCTACAGCAAAAAAATGAAAGAGTAATATATTTTCAGAAAACACATACTGGATAAAAAGAAGACAATGGAGAGAGAACCTATACAACGGGGGTGCGACATAATTAATATCCTGGACAGAAGGAAAAGCCTGTATCAGGGTTATCTACACACTGGGACAGGCATAGTGAAGAAAACAGCAGAAGCTTTTTCTTCTTTCATTTCTTAAAATTAGTTGTTTAGCTCTATAAAGAAATCACTAGAAATATGACATTGTAACTTTTATCTGGCTTTGTGCTTCCTTAGATACTAAATTCTGCCTTGTGATGACAAAAATTAATGGCATAAATGCATTCATAAAGGGAGCTAATAAAGAGTTGTGTGACTGAATTACAAGTAAGGATTATTATACTTGCAAGTTCATAATGTAAAATTTAAAAAAAAAATACAGAACGGGCATGACTTCTAAAAACACAGTCCCAAGAAGAGTTATACAATTCATAAGGATATCTAAGCTGTGTATGAGTAGTTTGTGTAAGTACTTGACTTTCCATAATTTTGTCCTGGAGTAATTTAAAACAAAATTAAAGGCCATATATTTACTTTAGAACATAATGAATTCTTGAAAACAGAAACACTAAGAGTTGATCAATCTGGTGAAGGCATCATCCTTTATTGTGTATAAAGTTTGTTTAGGGGAAGCACTATTCCTTGAGGAGCTGATAGAGTCAATGTGACAGTAAGGATTCTATCCCCATGTTTTCTTATCCTGGAGACTGTGGGGGTGAAAGTGTCACTGTGTCTGCTGGAGAGCTCAGATTTCAATTAAATATTAGACCTCAGCAATTTTATGATCATAGGTTTCTAAGTGTTTAGTATTTTTATTACTCTATTTCTATAGGATTTGTTTGTTTTGATAGTTGTCATTTTAAGTGTTTGACTTTATCATAAATTATTTCCACTCCCCTTTAGAATTGTGTCAGACTAGAGGAAATGAGGATAAATCTGGAAGAGTGGGAAGGAGAGAGAGGTAGAGGAAATAAAATTATTGGCTTTGGATCATTTTTGATACAAATAGTAACAGAAAGATATTTTTATTAAATATTCCTGGTACATGTGAACTTAAAATGTGGCATATATATATATATGTGTGTGTGTGTGTGTGTGTGTGTATCTCCTATTAGGTATTTTTTCTATCATTCTTGTGCTAGATGAAATAGAATGAGAATTAGAATGAAGCAAAATGCACCAGATTATGTAAATAACAGTGAGAAAGATTGTGGAGTGAGTTAATAAAAATCCCCTGAGTGCCAAATCTGCTTCTGAGCCTTAGATTAAGCATTGGAATGATTTCATTCAGCATTAAAAAAAATTATCTTTGAATTAAATCTCTAAAGGGATACCTCAGAAGACTAAAATTAGAACCCTAGTTTCCTTAGAAGGGAAAAGATCAAATACATGTAGAAACTTACATGTCCTTGTAATTGAGTAACCTTCAGTCTGATTGAAAATTTAACACTGTAAATAAAAGGTAAGTTTTAATTTACCAGCTCAGTATGGGTTGTTGGAGAATTAAATCATTTTGGGGAGCCCACATTTGCATAACACAATTTATTATTTGTAATTAACTAACCTTTAGAAAGTTCTATTTTTAATTTCCTCATGTCAAGATATCTGCAAAATGCAAAGTTAATAAGCATCGCATATAAGAGACTGCGTTAGTGTAGAAGCTTTGGTAAGCATTGGATGGATGAAACAGTCAAATCCCAAGTTAATTAAAGAGTTGTCAACCCATCACATTGTTCACTTGAAAACATGTGGAGAAATATTTTATATCATTTCTAGGCAACAACATACATAAGTTATCATTTTGTTGAGTAATAAGCTAAAGTAACTTATTGACCAGTACTGTTTGATCAGCACTGTTTTCTTCTAAGTCCTTCCTATTTTCCGGGCACCAAACGTTCATGGCTGAGCAAACCCTAAATTAAAATCAGATTATTAGATATAGTATGTGTGTATATATATGTGTATATATTTATATATAATAAAAAAATCCAATTAGAGTATTAAATTATATCATTGGTATAGGTACATATATATTTTTAGACAATATTTTCAATAGGATGCAAAACAGTTAATCTCTACAGCACAAAAACGGATTACAGTGTTTTGACAGTGATGATTTCCATCACAGTAGGATTATTATACTTTGTATTTTGACCAGAGAGAATTATAAATTATTCTAAGTGATTAAAAACCAATCAAAGCTGTGCAATGCTATGGAATCCATCAAACTAGAGGGTCCTTTACACTGTGCCATCACTCCACCAAAAGGATACCTAGAAATTTATTTTGCCTACTTCCAAGTCTAATCAAAACTAATTAAAATCGACATTCTCACATTTGTTTTTTTCCTCCTTTCTATATTCTTGGTTAATAAGAAATATTGATGCTTCTTGGGATTTAATGGATTTATTTTTAATAAGAAAAAAATAACAAAAGCAATTACAAAGAAAACATCCATTCCCTACCTCCCACCCCAGAGTGTTATCAAGCTCTCCTTGATGCTTTATCTAGTCATTATAGTACATAGAAACAAAAACAGTAGTAGCAGTTGGCCATATGAATTTAAATTAGATCCAATGCTTTGTGGGACTGTAGGAGGTCTTCTATGTCAGTTTCTTGAATGTACATATGAGACACCCACCAGATCAAGTGTGCAAGCTACTGTAGCCCTTCATGTCTTTCTATTTGACTAGGTTGCTAACTTTTTCTCAATATCTTAGTTTTTTTACTCATTGATTTGGTCTAGTTCTGTGTCCCCACCCAAATACCATGTGGAATTGTAATTCTCAATTTTGGAGGTGGGGCCTGGTGGTAAGTGATTGGAGCATGGGGGTGGTTCCTAAAGGTTTAGCATCATTCCCTTAGTGCTGTCTCGTGATAGAGTTCTCAGGAGATCTGGTTGTTTGAAAGTGTGTAGCACTCCTGTTTCTCCCTCTCCTGATGGCCATGTGAAGACAGTGAAGACATGCTTGCTTCCCCTTAACCTTCCACCATGATTGCAAGTTTCCTGAGGCCTCCTCAGCCATGCTTCCTGTAGGGTCTGTAGAATTGTGAGTCAATTAAGCCTCTTTTCTTTAGAAATTACCCAGTTTCAAGTTTGTCTTTATAGCAATCTGAGAATGGACTAATACACTCATCAAAATGTCTTATGATAGAACTGACTAAATAAATTTAGAATAACTGTTCAGGAAGATGATAAGTACAAAACAAAACAACTTCTCTGTGTTGTTTTGTTTCTGTTCGCCATTTCTCTGTGTTCTCTTCGCCATTTCTATGATCACATGCATTTTTTCATTTACACACACACACACACACACACCCCACTCATAAAAACGTAATCTGACTTCATAGTGACCATTGTAATTTTCTTACACAATTTCCTTAAAATTAAAATTTCTTACACAATTTTTTAAAAATGGTATCAACTAGAAACATGAATTATTTGCCAGGTTCTTAAAATTTGAAATTTGCTTTGGAATATTTAAAGGGGCAAAACTCACTACTTTTTTTCACAGCCTGGCTCTTCAATAATTTCCTATTACATGATTGCCACCACCATCCATCATGTTATTTCAAAAAGAAATTTGGGAATTCTTTTCTATCCATAGTAAATCATCAAACATTAAGAAAGTAAATGCACCCAGGTGAAGTGGCTCACACCTATAATCTCAATACTTTGGGAGGCTGAGTGGGAGGATCTCTTGAGGCCAGGAATTCAAGACAAACCTTGGCAACATAGCAAGACCATTTCTCTACAAAAATATTTTAAGAAATAATTAGCCAGTTTTGATGGTGCACACCTGTACTCCTAGCTACTCAAGAGGCTGAGGTGGGAGGACCACTTCAGCCCAAGAGTTCAAAGCTGCAGTGAGTTATGATCATGTCACTGCCCTCCAGTCTGGGTGACAGAGTGATGCCCTGTCATAAAAAAAAAAAAAAAAAGGAAAAAGAAAGAAGAAAGGAAAAGAAAAATTCAGGCCTGGCATGGTGACTCACACCTGTAATCCCAACACTTTGGGAGGCTGAAGTAGATGGATCATCTGTGGTCAGGAGTTCATGATCAGCCTGACCAACATGGTAAAACTCTGTCTCTACTAAAAATACAAAAATTAGCTGGGCGTGGTGGTGCACGCCAGTATTCCCAGCTATTCAGGAGGCTGAGTCAGGAGAATTGCTTGAACCCAGGAGGCGAAGTTTGCAGTGAGCTGAGATTGTACCACTGCACTCCAGCCTAGGCAACAGAGTGAGACTCTGTCTCAAAAAAAAAAAAAAAAAAAAAAAAAAAAAAGGAAATGCAATGAAAAATTGTTTTCTGCAATTTAAAAAAAAATTAAAGTATTTTTAAAGTTCTTTTTAAAGATTTTTTTTCCTTTTAATCTTTTATAAAAGCACTAAATTGACTATGGAAAATGGGCAAGTACAAAAAAGTTCACATATAAATTAATAATTATTTTTTAATTCTATACACCAAAAATTTTTCTAATAATAATAAGGAAAGGTAAATTATATATAGCTGATTGGAGTAACAATGGTATATAATTTTTATCCACCCAATTGTAAGGGTTAATCAAAAATATAACTAAACTGTTATAAGGGGAGAATAGGAATGACATTCTCCATTGGAGAAAATACTGGCTGAATCTTTAAAAAAACAGATACTCTATTAATATTTACCAAGAAACTTAAACATCTCACTTGATTATTTATTCAGTTTTTTTCTATCTTGAAGACAGATCGATATTCAGGAAAAAAATCAGTCTATAAAAGTAGTAATAAATTATTTGACTGTAATTATAGAAATATTTTTCTATGTATAAATATATATATAATGTATACATTTTTCTATGTATAAATATGTATAAAATGTATAAATGTATTTTAATATTAAGCTCAAAAATGGAAACCTGTGTTATTGCTCCTAATCATGATTCCCCCTTTCCAGTGGAAGGTTTCATATTTATCATAGTCCTTTGTCATGTGACTTGTAGTACCCTAATACAGGGAGGATGTTATTCTCCACCTCCTTGTCAGGTTGATCATGTGACTTGCTTTGTCAATAGAATGTGGGTGAAAGTGATGTACACGAGGCCAGGCACGGTGCTTCACTCCTGTAATCCCAGCACTTTGGGAGGCCAAGGCGAGCGGATCACGAGGTCAGGAGATCGAGACCATCCTGCCTAACATGGGGAAACCCCGTCTCTACTAAAAATACAAAAAATTAGCAGGGCGTGGTGGCGGGTACCTGTAGTCCCAGCTACTCGGGAGGCTGAGGCAAGAGAATGGGGGAACCCGGGAGGCGGAGCTTGCAGTGAGCCGAGATCGCGCCACTGCCCTCCAGCCTGGGCGACAGAGTAAGACTCTGTCAAAGAAAAAAAAAAAAGAAAGAGAAGAAAAGAACGCGATGTACACGAGTTGTTACTGGAGGTTTAAGAACCATTCCATGTTTCTAATGCTCTCCTATTTCTCTTTTGTCAAGAGAAGCACATTGACTGAATAGGGGGCTGCTTCTTGGGATTGGAGCTCAGAATAGAGACACGGAGCTTGATTAGGTGTAAAGTTTCATAACGGATTTTGAAAGTTTTTGAAATTGCACAATTAGTACAGTTTGTCAACCTCATATACTATATATGTATACACTACACACGTATGCAAATATATGTAAATTAATAGAGTGAATTAAATTATATAATAGTAAATAATTAAATTAATAATATAATATAATAGCTTTTTCCTTTGAAGGCATACATGAGAGATTATTTATAAAATATTTTAAATAAATAATGTAAAAATTTATAAAATATGTTATATAAAAATATTATTTTATATAATTAGTATATGTATTATAGTTTATATAATTTAAATAATATATAAAACCATATTTATAAATTGTTTATTAGTATAGATGAGTACACTTTTTTATTGTAGTAGTCATGAAAAGTTGCTTGATAGGCATTTACATTGTTATTGGATCATCTTCATAATCTCAAATATGACTTGAACACCTTAACATCTAGATTCATGTCCTATATCTTAAAACATTTAATGTTTGATTAAACTAATCTGTTAAACTCGTAAGAAAGGAGTCAATTTCTATTTCAGATTTATGTCATTTGTAGTGTGTACCTACGTAATGTCATGATAGGCATTTTACATTTTTAACTGTGTATTTTTGAGGAATTCTAAAGGTGCAGTGGATGGTGTCTGCAATATGCAAGTCTGGTGGCTGTGGGACCAGCTAAAGTCTGTATTCCTAATTTTATGGAAAAGATCAAGAGAATTACATTATATGATATATTTAAAGATGTACAAATATACTTCAATCAAAAGATTCAAAATCAAAATATACTTTAATCAAAAGATTAAAAGTAGTTTGTACCCTATGCAATATTTGGAGAATAGCTAGTATATTGATATCTACTTGCTGCATTCTAGTTTTATGTAGCTGGTGATGAAACACCTTTACATGCATCTGTTCAGAAACCTAGAGCCAAGCAACACTTCATAAAAGTACTAAAATTGCTACCATTCAATAATATTTCATCATATAGTCTGTTTTCTATTCATTTCACATTTATTCTCTCATCTTTCATCTTTGGACTTCTTTTCTATATTTTTGCTAGATAAATTTTTATTATAGAGAGACAACTTTAGAAGGGGAACTCTGCCAGAGACTCGCTGATTTATTAACAATACAGAGTCTGATTCTTATTAAGTACGGAGGTGTAATTTTCATCTCCTCTCCATCCTTTCCCATTTTCAATTTCTGCTTCTAATTTATGCTCTCAATTCACCTTCTGGTCTCCACACAATGACCTTCTTCAGCCCTCACTATCATAATATACAATCCCCAACATGAACAGGCAGACCCGCCCTTCTACAAATACTGACTCAAGGTCACCAGTCTCTTTCCATGGGGAAATCCAGCATCTTTCATCCATAGCTTCCAAGCACGAGACAATGAGATGATGGAGTATAAAAAGAGATGTTTTAAAGGAAAGGCAAAGACACTCTACAGATCACTTTTGTTATCATTCTTAGAAATTCTGCTTCACATAGCCCCAACCTAATGGAGGAGAAACTTAGAGAGAAATTCCCTTTTGTGCATAGGAAGTATAAACAGAGCTGATGATGACATAACTAACTTCTTCCATATGAGCTTCTACCTAAGAAACATGAATATATTCAAAGGCAAATTTAAATATTAAGCTACATTTATTAATTCCACAAATATATGTGCACTGTATGACAAGCACTATGGGATGCACTATATATATATATATATATATAAAAATATATATATAAAAGTGTTACAAGTGCTAACAAAATCCGGACCCTACTTTTGAGTAACACAAATAATGACTCGATATTGTTGTATTTCTTTTTGTCTTTTTTTTTTTAGATGGAGTCTCACTTTGTCGCCCAGGCTGGAATGCAATGGTGCGATCTCGGCTCTTTGCAACATCCACCTCCCAAGTTCAAGCGATTCTTCTGCCTCAGCCTCCCAAGTACTTGGGACTACAGGCATGTGTCACCATCCCCTGTTAATTTTTTGTATGTTGAGCAGAGATGGGGTTTCACTGTTAGCAAGGATGGTCTCGATCTCATGACCTCGTGATCTGCTCGCCTTGGCCTCCCAAAATGCTGTGATTACAGGCCTGAGCCATGGCACCCGGCCTCTTTTTGTCTTCTTAATACTATTTTATCTAACTGCTTTTATCAGCCGTGGTGGTCAGTGAAAAAAAATATGATAAAACTGACTGAACTTAATATAGCTAGTAAAACATATTTTTTCACTTCAGCGTAATTGTTTGTGTTTAAAACACCATAACTGCAAAACATGAAGGATATAAAAGTAAAGATGGGCAAAACACAGCAAATAAAGGGAAAGCATAATAGTGACATGACTTTGCTGAAATTAATTTCTCATTTAAAATATTTGTTTATAACCCTAACAAATAAAAGATCTTATAATGTCTTACCTAACACTTTACTGACTTTTTAATGAGAAATGTAGTTTTAGTTTTAGAGTGATTTAGTATTTTTTTTTACATAAAGTTTACCGAAAATAAAAGAATGTTTCCAATGTATGTGGGGTTTTTTTTTTTTTAGCACTTTCCAAACTATTAAGAAGCCCCAACTTTGGGAGGCCGAGACGGGCGGATCACGAGGTCAGGAGATCGAGACCATCCTGGCTAACACGGTGAAACCCTGTCTCTACTAAAAATACAAAAAAACTAGCCAGGCGTGGTGGCAGCGCCTGTAGTCCCAGCTACTCGGGAGGCTGAGGCAGGAGAGTGGCGTAAAACCGGGAGGCGGAGCTTGCAGTGAGCTGAGATCCGGCCACGGCACTCCAGCCAGGCACGGTGGTTCACGTCTGTAATTGTAATCCCAGCACTTAGAGAGGCTGAGGCCAGCAGATCACAAGGTCAAGAGATGGAGACCATCCTGGCCAACACGGTGAAACCCCGTCTCTACTAAAAGTATAAAAATTAACTGGACATGGTGGCACACACCTGTGGTCCCAGCTGCTCGGGAGGCTGAGGCAGGAGAATTGCTTGAACCCGGGAGGTGGAGGTTGCAGCGAGCCGAGATTGTGCCACTGCACTCCAGCCTGGTGACAGAGCAAGACTCCATCTCAAAAAAAGAAAAAAAAAAAAAACAAGCCCCTACTATGTACTGGCACCGTCTGTAAGTTTGGGGGAAAAAGAATTTAGATAGAGCTCAGGTGTTTAGAACTTGCAGTCTGGGTCAATGGTTAGACCTCTAACAGATATGACATCGTGATGAGGTAAGTACAAAGAGAGTTAGACACTAAGTTACTTCCTTATGTCAGTACTCAAATTGCTTTGAGTACACTGATCCTTTCCAGCAGCTAATTATGGTACCATTTGATGAAATGTGCATAGAGTGTCACCAGTACACAAATCATGGTTTGTTCCAAATTACTGCTGAATACCTCCTTTTAGGTGTCCACTCTTCTATCCCATCCCATTCTCTATTTATATAAGTCATTTACACACCAGAGCTAGATCAAGTCGTTGTGTGCAGCACTTTTCCCTTTACTACAGTGCGGAAGAGTGCAGTGTTCACGAATTCAGGCTTAGAAGTGTGGGCTCAAAACCATGACTTTGCTACCTGCCAGGCTGGACAGGATATTTCATTTATCATGTTTAAATGTGTTCTTTTTTTTTTTTTTTTCTTCCTGAGAAAAGCTGGAAAAATAATACTACTTACCTTAGCAAGTGTTATAATGTAAGCAAAGGCTTAGCATGGAATGAAATGTATGGTGCTCATTAAATGACAATAATATATAAACTGTAGTAGTTGCTGTCAACATTGATAGTATCATTATTACATCATTTTGTTTGAATCTCTATAATCACTGTTTTGTAATTTTGTAATTAATAAAGGAATGGAAATGGCAAAAAGAGAAATGATTGCTTTGTTAATTGATTAATATGTGGCATTTTATGCACAGTGATTAAAAGCATGGCCTTTGAATGAAAATTGCCTCGGTTTAAATCTCACGTTACCTTCCAACTTATGGTCTAAACTTGGTAAAATTATGTCTTCTTTCCTAATTCAGTTTCCCCAGCAAATAAATTGAGAAAATAATAGTTCCTGGCCGGGCGCGGTGGCTCAAGCCTGTAATCCCAGCACTTTGGGAGGCCGAGGCGGGTGGATCACGAGGTCAGGAGATCGAGACTATCCTAGCTAACACGGTGAAACCCGGTCTCTACTAAAAATGCAAAAAATTAGCCGGGCGTGGTAGCGGGCGCCTGTAGTCCCAGCTACTTGGGAGGCTGAGGCGGGAGAATGGCGTGAACCCAGGGGGCGGAGCTTGCAGTGAGCCGAGATCGCGCCACTGCACTCCAGCCTGGGAGACACAGCGAGACTCCGTCTCAAAAAAAAAAAAAAAAAAAAAAAAGAAAAAGAAAATAATAGTTCCTTTATATTTATCAGGGTTTTCCAGAGAAACAGGACCAATAAAATGCATATGTGTATATATGTATATGTGTGGATATTTATTATTAAATATGAGGAATTGACTCACGTAATTATGGAGGCTGAGAAGCCTCACAATCTCCTTTCTCCCAGCTGTAGACCCAGGAAAGCTGGTGGTGTCATTCAGTCTAAGTGTGAAGGCCTGAGAACCAGGGGAACCAATGATGTAAATACCAGTTCCAGAATGAGAGAAGATGACATGAGCAGTCAAGCAGTGGGGCAGAAAAGAAAATGAGAGGTCGGGGGCAGATTACTCTTTCTTCTGTCTTTTGTTCTATTCAGGGCCTTAACAGGGGGATTGGACAATGATACCCACCACACAGAGAAGGCAATCTACTGTACTGAATTATCCAATTCCAATGCTAATCTCTTCCATGAACACCCCCTCAGACACAGCTGAAATAGTGATTGGTCTGGGCACACCAAGGCCCAATCAAGTTGACACACGAGGTTAACCATTACACCCTCGGTCCTGAATTTACCACGAAATTGTATGAGGTGAAATATGTAAAGTGCTTAGCATGATACCTTGCACATAATAAGTACTATGTAAGTGAATGCTTTGTCACTAATATTCCTATTTTAATTATTTATAGTATTCATGATACTATTAATATTCACTTGGAAAGCATATGAAGTATATGGGATTCCTCTGATTTCCTATATTCCCAGTATTCGGATCACTTATTCCCTGCCTCTTTGTAAGGTATCCTACTGTTTTTGGCTGTTACCACATTAAGGGTAACATGCTGTCTCAGGGATTCAAAGTTCTTTTTCTGAAACCTGGCAAATTGTCTCCCTAACCACTTCTTCATGATATAGATCATGCACAATGCGTTGAAGACATACAGCATTCTAATCCCTTCAACAAAATTGTGGAGCACCTGCCGGGTGTTGCTATCACAGCAGCTATGAATTTTCCTGACACTCATCTGGGGATTTTCCATCATGTGCTTGGCCCCTCGTTTCATCTCTTGTAGACATCACACTGTTCCTACTGTTCTCTCCTTGAAACTTTTCTTTCCCTTATCTGTATTTTTCCGTAAAAGAATTCCTTCAAATGCACAATTTTAAACACCAACTATCTCACTATGCTTAGTCTTTCTCCTAAGCTAGCTCAAAACTCTGGTTTTCAAAGGCGTGATAACATCTCTCCCCGCGCCCCCCCCAACCACAGGTAGCCCATTGGCATTGCAGATTCACCTCATACAAAACCGAAAACCTCTCTCCATCCACCTTACTTCCTAAAAAGATTATCTTTTGTCATTGGTGTCACCATGTATTCAACTTTTCATCATGAACTTGTAAAGATATCATGAATTCCTCCCTATCTGTTACTCCCATGACCCCAGTCAATTATCAAATCTTGCTAATCCAAAGACGGCATGTCTCCCCACTTCTGCTGCTGTCTCAGTCTAAACTTCATCATTTCTTATGTTAATTACCGAAATAGCCTCTTAACTATCCTGTAATATTTCATCACCTGGAGATCAGAATGTCATCATGTCATTTTCCTGTTTAAGAGCGTTAAGTAATTTGCAATGTCCTTGAATAAAGTTCACATTCCTGAGCATCGGTTATAAATCCATGCATGATATGATCCTTGTACACCTTCTAACCTCATCCTTCTTATCTGCTTTGGTTCCCAATTCAGATCTACTTAAGAAGGCATTTATTTCTTCTCCTACAATAGCCCCTCTGTTTAAAACTTCCTTTCCTCCTTCATTTCGAAATGAAAAGAAATCATTTTCTCTTACTAGAACAGCTTTTCATCACTTCAGTACACATGTAGGAGTCTATCAATCTGACATTCCTTATTATCCCTCAACATTCTTGCATGCCTTTTTTCCGGCAGTCTCAAAACCATTTACGTTCTTGCCTACTTTTCCCTGCTGGTCTGTTGTAGTCTGATTCTGAGACATAATCTTAGTTCTAATCTAAGCAGGCACAGCAGGTCTTGGCATACTGTAGATTCTTAGAATTTTTTTGGAAATGATAAACAATGGAATAAATACATGAATAAAGCATGTTGATGGGGAGAATTTTTTAAGAAGATGGTTGATGTGATTATACTCAGATATGTTGCATTGGGTAAGACTTCTAGAAAACTGGTAAATTTGTAGTGCAATACTTATAAAATCAACAATCAAAAACAAAATTTTGAGACAATGTGTTCTCACATATTAGAAATTATTTACTTATAAAAAAATAACTTCGTCCAGGCCCAGTGACTCACGCCTGTAATCCCAGCATTTTGGGAGGCCGAGGAGGGCAGGTCACAAGGTCAGGAGTTTGAGACCAGCCTGGCCAATATGGTGAAACTCCGTCTCTACTAAAAATACAAAAATTAGCTGGACGTGGTGGTGCACGCCTGTAGTCCCATGTACTTGGCAGGCTGAGGCAGAAGAATTGCTTGAATCCAGGAGTTGGAGGTTGCAGTGAGCCGAGATCGTGCCACTGCACTCCAGCCTGGCCACAGAGCAACACTCCATCTCAAAAAAAAATAAAATAAAAAATAACTTATGTGATACAAAGGCATAACAGAGATCCTGTTTTATTTAATTTTTGATTAACTTAGACTTTCCTAATAAGTTAATTTGCATCCACTCAAAATTCATAGTTTCAAGCTCTAATGCCCAAGATGATCGTATTTGAGGAGATAATTGGGGCGGGGCCCTCATGATAAAATTAATATCCTTATAACAAGAGACCAGAGAAATTTCTCGCTTTCTCTCTTTCTTTTGTGTACATGCTAAACACAGAAAGATGACATGTGAGCACACAGAGTGATGCTGACTGCCTACAAGCCAGGAAACACGTCCTGAGAATAACACCTGCCTTGCTGGTATTCCCCAGGCTCCAGAACGGTGACTAATAAATTTCTGTTGTTTAAGCCACTAAATCTGGTGTGTTTTTTGTTTGTTTGTTTGTTTTTTGAGACGGAGTCTCGCTCTGTCGCCCAGGCTGGAGTGCAGTGGCGCAATCTAGGCTCACTGCAAGCTCCACCTCATGGATTCACTCCATTCTCCTGCCTCAGTCTCCTAAATCTGGTGTTTTGTTACGGCAGCACAAAAAGACTAACACAACTTTATTATGGCACCACTGCAATTCTTAGTACATGGGATCTCAGCAGTTAAAATCACTGAAGAGATTACCATGGCTGATCGTCTATGAGTGCAAGAATCACCTTTCTAACAATTCTGAAGTGTTACTATTTAAATGTAAGTGGAAAAATGTACTGTGAAATGGAATCAATTTGGTATTGCCAGTTATTAATTCTATTGCTAATTAATATTAATATTTTCCTCCAAAAATATATATCTATTACTGTACTTAGAAGAAGATTAAGAAATATAAAAGTATGTACTACTATTATCTATGGATGTTGAGATTACAAGAGTTTATTTTTTTCTGTATATTTTCAATATTTTTCAAATTTTCTAAAATGCTTTTTCTAAAAATTAACTAAGGAAAAAATAAAATTAGACAAAGAAAAAGAATGAAATAAATATAGAGAGAGGCTATTTCTGTGCTGAATTAAAAGATTCCTCTTCTGTTTACTACTCTTAAACAACATTAAAAAATTGTCTTTAATGAGTATAATGCTTCTGCAAATATCTGGCTATGATAGTCATTATCGCTCCTTTTAGATTTCTCTTTTTAAAGTTAATAATGATCTTATTTCTTCTGCATGTATTCCTGCATTTATTTCAGAAAACCTCCCTAAGGTTATGGCAAAAAGTTTGGGATTATTAATTGAATTTTTTTTGCTGTGTTATTTTTCAAAAAAAACAAAAAACTCAAGTGTATTTTTAAAAAATATATGGGTTCTTGAACATGAACCCAAATTTATTGACTATATTTCTTAAAATATATATTCTTCTATCTTAATGATGTAATGACCTATAACATTTAATCCCATATTTAATTGTTCTCATCTCAATATTTTATATTGGAGGTGATAGAGATAATTATTTCTGTACAATTAATGTTTATATATTATACATGAAAGAAAAAGGCATGTAAAAGAATAATTAGCAAAATAATCTAAAAATTCCCTGTTTTGTTGACTTCAGTGAAGAGAAAATGTATTAGGTCAATTAAAGATTTATGCATTTATTTTAAAGAAGTTATGTGAAAATATTGAGTTCATCTGAGTTTTAACTATAAGAGAAAATGACACGTCACATATTCATGTGACACTTAATCATAGTTTTATTATTAGGAAAGGAACCAAAGCAGTTATAAGCTAACAAGACCTTGGTTCAATTAAAAATATGAATACTATTGAAAACACATAAGAAATAATGATGGTATTTAATTAATGCATTAGTAACCCTTTATAGATTATGAAATATCACTGATTGATTTTGCCACCATGCTGGGTATCAACGACATCACTTATCAATCTATAAATCTAGCTAATGTAGAGTATATATGAATGGCAACTAAATTTTAGATATTATATGTCATTTATGTGGCCCATTTCATATATGTATAAACTTTTTGTACTTATTTATCTTTCTATTTACTTATCTCATATGACAGAGTTGATTTACAGTATTTTTCTTGTCATTGAATTAAATCTTCCCATCTGAGACAGAATTGTTAAGAGCAGCCACAACTGAAGAATAGCTACTGCTATTTAACGTGCAGTTACCTTGCCTAGAATAACAGGAATCAGATACAGGCATTTATAGGATAATTTATTGAATATTATCACCCCCTTTTAAGGGTTTTATCTTAAATCATATAAAATACATTTTGACAGAAATTTGGTATCTATTTATCCTACAAAAAACTTCTTTTAAAAATTTATGTTCTTTAAAACTTTCTACGTTTTTTCCTATTTGCTGCTCTTCGTATTTTTATTTTATCCAGAAAAGTCATAGAGGATCATTAAATTTAATTTTGGGAATATTACTGGCTTAAAGAGAGTATGGTCGCTGATATGGTTTGGCTGCATCCCCACCCAAATCTCATCTTGAATTTCCACCTTATGGGAGGAACCTGGTGGGAGGTAACTGAATCATGGGGACTGGTCTTTCCCATACTGTTCTGTCACTGATATGCTTTGGCTGTGTCTCCACCCAAATCTCATCTTCAATTCCCATGTGTTGTGGGAGGAATCTGGTGGGAAGTAATTGAAGTCTTGGGGGCAGGTCTTTCCTGTACTGTTCTGGTGGTAGTGATGGTTTTAACACTGGGAGTTTCCCTACACAAGCTCTCCTTTTGCTTACTGCCATTCATGTAAGACATGACTTGCTCCTCCTTGCCTTCTGCCATGATTTTGAGGCTTCCCCAGCCACGTGGAACTGTAAGTCCAATTAGACCTCTTTCTTTTGTAAATTGCCCAGTCTTGGATATGTCTTTATCAGCGCATGAAAACGGACTGGTACAGTCACCTGTAAATGAACTATGTCAAAACAAACATTCCATGGATTATTAAATCTTCTGATATTAATTATTTATTTTCATATATAAACAAAACAAAAAGTCACTTAACAATGGCAATAATAATAATGGTTGTTTGTATTTATTAAGCTCCTAATATATAGGAGGCACTGTTCTAAGCCCTTTACATGTATGAATTTATTAAAACAATTTATCTGGCAATTAATTGAATTTGAGAAAGTTTGAACCAGGTTGATACATCTCTGCTCTATTATTTGAGGCCAATAGGTCAAACAGATAAAATTACTCATCTGTTATTAATGTTTATATTGGAACAAAGATATCAGCTTAAAGAATGTCTGTATCTGGCCTGGGCACTGTGGCTCACGCCTGTAATCCCAGTACTTTGGGAGGTCAAGGCAGGCGGATCACAAGATCAGGAGATCGAGACCATCCTGGCTAAAACAGTGAAATCCCATCTCTACTAAAAATGCAAAAAATTAGATGGGCGTGGTGGTGGGCGCCTGTAGTCCCAGCTATTGGGGAGGCTGAGGCAGGAGAATGGCGTGAACCCGGGAGGCGGAGGTTACAGTGAGCTGAGATGGCGCCACTGCACTCCAGCCTGTATGAGAGAGTGAGACTCTGTGTCAAAAAAAAAAAAAAAAAAAAAAGGATTTCTGCATCAGTTATATATTTCCAAGATCCATTTAAAATTAAAGAGCCGTGGATTGTTCCTTCCAGTTCCAAGATTTAGCTTTCAATTAGTTTGCTTCAGTGTTAGTTATGAGTTGATCCTAAAAACAGAAATACTGTGTTCACCAATTATATTAGGTGAAGAGTTGAAAAAGTTACCTATTTTTTTTTCTTCTGTCTGTGGATTTTTTCACTGCCTGTGTGTACCGAAGAACACACAATCAAAACGAGCTTCCAGATGCAGAGATTTGATCCGAACTCTGTGGAGCAGGTTTGCTTACCAGCAAGCATTCTCTCATCAGTTTTACTTTCAGCACTTGAGATTTCGTTAACTCCTTAAGCTAATGCAAATATTGATACTTTTCAGCACTGCTCATTCTGTAATCAGGGAGCAACAGAAATAAAGACGACAGCACATCACGAAATCACGTAAATTCAAAAGACATATTTGTATCTCACACAAATAGTAACTCTGAGCTCCAACAAGAGTAACTCAGTGGCAAGCCTGAAAGCATTGATTTGTTCAAACCCCCCAAGGGCTATGCCCTTTCTCTATCTAGTAAGAAAAAAATACAAAAATGTGTCATTTACAACAAAGATTTTAATATCAAGCTAATCGAAAGCTGCATTATAATGGCCCATGTATTCATCAAATTTTAAATTTATTTTTAGCATTTTGTCATTAAAGATTTATTTATTTCCATACATTTTAGTATCATAATATCCTCCCCCTTTCAACGAATCTGAGAGTACAATTTTCCTTCACAGTTGATAGTCATTCTTCTCAAGAAGAGAAATAATTTGGGAAATGATGCAGAATGAGATTGCCTTGCTGATTTTAATCCAAAAGATGCTTTGAGGTGAAACGTGCCAGAGGGTCCCTGCTGATACTTTATACTCTATCAGCATTGCCGTTGTCTCTCTTAATCAGCAGTTTTATCTATTCTCCATGGTAGGACATATATATTTTTTTTTATGCTTGAGATTTCACAGAATGGAAAGTCTGAAGCCCTGAAGATTTCTGATCACATTTTTTAAAAGCATCATAACTTATTCATTCTTCACTTGTGGTTCCATACATACATGCAATTACCATATGTATCTCTCTCTGCCAAGGCCTATGTTGCCATGGAGACAATGGAATTCTTCGATATTTGAGGAGACTGGTCACTTTTACTACTCACTGAAATGTGGTTTTAGCTAGTATTATTAGGTTAAGTTATTCAAACAATCCAGTGACACTTATATTAAACACTACCAATTATATTTTCAATTGACAATTTATGCTTAATACAAAACTACCTTTAGAACATATCTGAACTGAGTCTGTTACTTAACGTACATGTTCACAGAATTAAACACAAGTATAAAAATTATTCACATCTAATGTATTCTCAATGGTACTGGACATATTTTCTCTTTACTGTATTTATTTATTTCTTCAATTTATTTATTTATTTGAGACAGGGTCTCACTCTGTCACCCAGGCTATAGTGCAGTGCCATGATCTGGACTCACTGCAACCTCTTCCTTCCAGGCTAAAGCAACCCTCCCACATCAGCTTCCAGAATATCTGGGACTACAGGCATGCACCACCAAGCCTGGCTAATTTTTTTTATTTTTTGCAGATATGGGGTCTTTCCATGTTACCCTGGCTGGCGTTGAACTCCTGTACTCAAGCGATCCGCCTGCCTTGGCCTTCCAAAGTGTTGGGATTGCAGACGTGAGCCAATGCACCAGGCTTCCTTTTAATTTTAAATGCACGCATCAGATGTATAGTAAAGGTTAATTTTTTTCTCTATTTTCTCTTGCCTTAAGAGTCTCTGCCTTGGCCAGGCGCGGTGGCTCACGCCTGTAATCCCATCACTTTGGGAGGCTGAGGCGGGCAGATCATGAGGTCAGGAGACCGAGACCATCCTGGCTAACACAGTGAAACCCCGTCTCTACTAAAAAATACAAAAAAATTAGCCAGACGTGGCAGCCGGAGCCTGTAGTCGCAGCTACTCTGGGTGACAGAGCGAGATTCCGTCTCAAAAATAAATAAAGATTTTCTGCCTTTAGTTTTTTATATCAAAGTACACAATGTCATTTGTATAATATCTACTTCCATAACACAGAAAAAAATCTAGTAAACTCACTCAAATTAGCACATTAATAACAATGAATTTGACATACAAAGGTATTTGTATTTTATAAAAAGATTTCTTATAGAATGTGTCCATCCTAGTGTGTCCGGAATTGGTTCCTTCCAATGGGTTCTTGGTCTCGCTGACTTCAAGAATGAAGCCACAGACACTCGCAGTATTATAGTTCTTAAAGATGGTGTGTCCAGAGTTTGTTCCTTCCGATATTCAGGTGTGTTCGGAGTTTCTCCCTTCCGGTGGCTTCGCGGTCTGGCTTGACTTTAGGAGTGAGGCTGCAGACATTCGCAGTGAGTGTTACAGCTCTTAAAGATGGCGCATTCAGAGTTGTTTGTTCCTCCCGGTGGGTTCCTGGTCTCGCTGGCTTCATGAGTGAAGCTGCAAACCTTCAAGGTGTTACAGCCCATAAAGGTAGTGCGGGCCCAAAGAGTGCGGAGCAGCAAAACTTATTGCAGAGCAGAAAAACGAAGCTCCCACAGCATAGAAAGTAATCCCAGCTGGTTGCAGCTGCTGGCTCTGGCGACCAGCTTTTAGTTCCTTATTTGACCCCACCCACATCCTGCTGATTGGTCCATTTTACAGAGTGCTGATTGGTCCGTTTTTACAGAGTGCTGATTGGTGTGTTTACAAACCTTTAGCTAGACAGAAAAGTTCTCCAAGACCCCACCCTACCCAGAAGCCCAGCTGGCTTCACCTCTCACTGGGGAGGTTACTGGGGAGGTTACATGAGATTCTGTGGCATCTTTTCCTTGGAGAATTTTAGACTATATCTGACCTTCAATATGTAATAAGAAACTGCCCTGTCATCAAAGACAAGTTTATCACTGTTAAGTGAGGATTTGTTTATGTAAAATTAAATGATTAATGGATGTGGGAAATTTTGTCTTAATAAGAAAATAGAATTAGCTGGGGCAACATGGCAAAACCCCGTTTCTACAACAAAATGCAAAAATTAGCGAGATGTCGTGGCTTGCACTTGTAGTCCCAGCTACTAGGGAGGCTTAGATAGGAAGATTGGTTGAACCTGGGAAGGGGAAGGCTCCAGTAAGCCAAGATCATGTCACTGCACTCCAACCTGGGAGACACAGCGAGACTCCATCTCAAAAAAAAAAACAAAAAAAAAAAACGAATGAAAATAGAATTCACTTAGGCATGTATCCACCCAACTCAATCTGGCCCAACATTTTTCTGGTTTTATTCCCTTAGAGGCAACATGGACTAAGGAAAAGGGAATGATCCTAAAAGGTTAAATAAAATTATGGCTTTGTCAACTAATGCTACCTAACACCGGACAACTCAGGTAAGGTCATTGAGCTTTAGCTTCTTCAGCTCTCTGCAAGTTACCAAATGTATAGCCACTCTATTTTTCTCTTACAAAGTCACCTCTCCACAATTTGCTTTGTTGGTCAGTTCCTTTCTATTTTTGTCTGGTTTGTTGGCTCTCTTCTGTCATTTCTGCTCTACCTCTAAGGTGATTTTTTTTTCTTGTTTTCTTGTCTCCTCCATGCATTTTTCTGTTTATGAAAGTTTCTTGCTTGTTTTCTTCTCTTCACCAACGAAAATCTACCTTTAGACCAGAAATGTGTGACTATTTCTTATGGCGTGTGGCTACTTAGCAGTCTGGCATAGCCTGTAAGCCTTTTCTGAGAAGGGTGTTTTCAATGCTTGAAAGCAAATACAAAGAATGATAAAGGAAATCACTCAAAAATAGGTATAAAACTAGGGTAGTCCCCTCTTACCTGCAGAGGATACATTCCAAGACCCTTAGTGGATGCCTGAAATTTGGATAGTATTGAACCCAGCTACCATCAATCAGAGCACAGTTCTATTCATGTCTTCCACCCTCACATCAATTGCTTCTTCCATCTCCTAACTAAGCACTTATTATGCACTTGGAGAATAATTTTTGCAGTTTGAGATACAACAGACAAACTGGCACAAAACTCTTTTTCCTTCACCATATTAAGGATGGAAGATTTGATCTTTCCATATATTTTAGTAACTATAGCATACAACTTTTTCTTTTCTTTTTTACTTTGACAATATTCACTTTTTGTTTTAAAGAAAGTACTTTCAGACTTCTTTTTGGCATATGCAAGTTGCCAGCGTCACTACTCTTGTGCTTTGGGGCCATGATGTAGTAAAAGAAGAGTTATTTGAACACAAACACTGGACGAAGGGATGACTCACAATGTCCTCGGCGGTAGGGAGTGGAATAGTGTGAAATTTCATCATGCTGCTCAGAATGGTGTGGCATTAAAAACATTAATTGTTCTGAAATTTTTTTTCTTTTTTGAGGCTGACTCTCGCTCTGTTGCCCAGGCTGGAATGCAGTGGTGTGATCTGGCTCACTACAGCCTCCACCTTCTGGGTTCAAGCAATTCTCCTGCTTCAGCCTCCCAAGTAGCTGGGACAACAGGTGCACACCACCACGCCTGATTAATTTTTGTATTTTTAGTAGAGATGGGTTTTCTGCATTTTGGCCAGGCTGGTCTCGAACTCCTGACCTCAGGTGATCCACCCACTTCAGCCTTCCAAAGAGCTGGGATTACAGGTCTGTGAGCCACTGCGACTGGCTAATTGGACAATATTGATAGATAATTAAAATGTGGCATTTTGCCAGGGTAACTTAACTAAATTACCTGAGCTATGTTGTGAATAAATGAATGATAAATATATATATACACATGTAAATATGTGCAATTATATATGTATATTCATATTTATACATAACTCCTATGGTGACATGGTTTTTCCACTCACACTCACCCCCTCAAATTCTGACACCCTCGGCCTCCCAAAGAGCTGGGATTACAGGTGTGAGTCACTGCACCTGGCCTGAAATACTTTTCATTTGATATTTTTGGCCCATGGTTGCCTGCAGTTAACTGAAACCACAGGCAGTGAAATGTGAATAATGCGAGAGGACTACTGGACAGTTGACCCTTGAGTAACATGGGTTTGTGCTGCATAGATCCCCTTCTACACAGAATTTGTTTCTCTATCTGTCATCCCGGAGATCTCAAGACCAACTCTTCCTCCTTATCATCCCCTTCATCCTACTCAATGTGAAGATGAAGTGGATGAAGATCCTTATGATAATCTACTTTCACTAAATGAATAGTAGATATATTTTCTATTCCTTTGATTTTTAATCACATTTTATTTTCTCTAACTTTATTGTAAGAATACCTTATATAAAACATGTAATATACAATATATGTGTTAATCGACTATGTTATTGGTAAGGCATCCAGTCAACTACAGGCTATTAGTAGTTAAGTGTTAGGGAAGTAAAAATTCATCCAGAGATTTTCTACTTTGAGGGAAGCCAGCATCTCCTACCCCCATATTGTTCTAGAGTCAACTGTATTTTAAAATACTTTATTAACATAAGTCAAAAGATCTAGAGATAGGTTTCATAGATATCGTAATTTCAAAATAAGGATAAGCAGCAATAATCTTTCAAAATGTCTGCAGGAACCACAGTGTTATATGAGAGTATGTGAAGTTTACATTGGTGATATTGTGTTCTGTTCTCTAGGACACGATGGCTCACACCTGTAATCCCAGCACTTTGGGAGGCTGAGGCGGGTTAATCACTTGATGTCAGGAGTTCGAGACCAGCCTGGCCAACAGGGTGAAATCCCGTCTCTACTAAAAATATGAAAATTAGCCGGGCATGGTTGTGGGGACCTGTAATACCACCTACTCGGGAGACAGTGGCAGAAGAATCACTTGAACTCAGGAGGTGGAGGTTGCAGTTAGCTAAGATTGCTCCACTGCACTCTAGCCTAAGTGACAAGAGTGAAACTCTGTCAAGAAGGGAAGGGAAGGGAAGAAGAGAGAAGGAGAGGAAGGAAGGGAGGGAGGGAAGGAGGGAGGGAGAGAGGAAGGAAGGAAATGGTATTTTAAGAAGTTACTAAAAATAATGACGTGTTATTTTCTCTCAAGATCACAGACCCCTTGCTTCTCTCCATGGATTCCTTAGGTGAAGACCATTCTCTGTAGATCAACTCCTCCTCATCCCTATTTACTAACAGTTTATATCATAATGCTTCGTAACAAATAATTTTATTTCCTTTTTCACTGATATGATTGGAAGCTTTTTGAGGTCATCAACCTTTATATGTTTGATGACATTGCCAGTGACGAATCAATAAATATTTTGGAACAAGTAGAAGAGATCTTGCCGTTCACTCCCAGTGTCTCTCAAAGAAATCCAGCCCTGTGTAGGCGATTGCTAATAAGACTTATCTGTTCCTAATATGAATGTGAGATGTGGTGCAGCATGAGGATTATGACAAATTCCCAAAGACTTTAGTCCTCCCGATACTTTGGAATCAAGGCTAAAGTTTAGACTGTCTCCTATGTCCACCCTCAGTAAGTAAATAAACTTATTTATGTATCTCATAAATTACATTAGGATAAAATGTAAATGTTCTTAGTCAAAGAGAGGGAGATAAAAAGGAAGGGAGAAACTGTCTCACTTGGCCCTATTTATAACCCAGAAAACATAGGAAAATAAAGATATAAGAACAGGAATTTATGGAATATAAATGGAGACGAGACACTAGCCAAGGGAAATTCAACCCCAGGTCCCTTCGAGTTAAGAAAGAACAACATTAAATTGGCCCAGTTCTAATAATTCTAATAGACATACCTCTTAACAAAAACAAATCATCAAATGCTTAGGAATGAAATGCCTCAATTTTCAAATCTTTTTTTGCCATGTAGAGAAGGCCCCTCCTCTGGAAAATCTCTCAGGGCATACGTCAGTCATGTTATCTCGCTATAGTCAAAGCAGTTACCACCTGGAAACCCTTCAAGATCAATGACCAAATGCTTAAAGTATCACTCAGTGATTGTGAAAGGATTAAATGTCAATAAATGGCTAATATTGCACCTGGTAGTGAGTATGGTTGAGTTTCTCTCCCAATTTTCTTTTTGAAAATTTACAGAGCCTTGATTACAAGCAATGTACTTGATTCAGAAACATCAGTCAACTTGGAATTACAACTCGCACTGCTGGGTTTGTTTGCAAATAAAATAAAAGCAAGAAGAAAAACACAGAGACATGATTATGAAAGACACTAGAATTTGGAAAAGAGGTTAAATATTATTAAAGTATCATTCATAGGAATTAGAAACAGTCATATAAGGAATAACCTAATAGTTGACTGCACAAAACGCCATAACGGAAATTAAATTTTCGTTTGCGAACAGGAATAATGCAGTAATATAAAAGAGATGGGCTTAGATTTTTTTGCCACTAAAGATTTGTAATTGTCTAAGGTTTGTATTCAGAATTAAGATGCACATTTGGTTCTAGAGAAGGATCTTTTATTAGGTGTGCACATTCTTTAACCTTGGACCACAGTCATGGCATGAAATAGATGCAATTTCTATTTCATCACCATTGGTGTCAGGTTATTTCAATACATATACTAGATAAAATATGTATACTAGATACAATATATATTTCAATATATATACTAGATAAAAGTAAAGGTGTCCTTTTCAGAGAAAAAATGCAATATAAAAAGGGCATATTATGGCTGGGCACGGTGGCTCACGCCTGTAATCTCACTCTTTGGGAGGCTGAGGCGGGCGGATCACCTGAGGTCAGGAGTTCGAGATTAGCCTGGCCAACATGGAGAAACCCTGTCTCTACTAAAAATATGAAAAAAAAAATTAGCCAGGCGTGGTGGCACTTGCCTGTAATCCCAGCTACTTGGGAGGCTGAGGCAGGAGAATCGCTTGAACCTGGGAGGAGGAAGTTGCAATGAGCTGAAGATCGTGCCATTGCACTCCAGCCTGGGCAACAAGAGCGAAACTCTGTCTCAAAACAAAACGAAACAAAACAAAAACATAAAAACGGGCATATTAATAAAAGGTAGTCCTTTTCAAGATGAATGTTGGACATGATATTGTCAAGTTAGTTGTTGGGAAAGATTGACATCCAAAAGGTGCTCTAACCATTTTGGAAATAATTTATAATTATGAAATTATTACTCTAAAACCATATTGTATTGGCATAATGCTTTACTATACTTTTATTTCTTCAAGGCTTTAAAATCATTTTATCGTGTTTTGATTCCGTATGAAGTAGTGTATCAAATAATATGATATTTATTTTATTTCCATGCAAAAATGTAGACTTTATATTTTTAGTTGTGGTGTATCAAGATTTATTTGAAAACTAAATATATAAACCATAATATTAAAAATATGTAAATTATACTAAGTGGTCAATTTGTCTCAAATTTTTAATTGTAAATTATCAGTATCCTTTGCCTGGATATCCCTATAGACTGGGCTGTCTGTTTCAGTTAGATAAGTCAGCAGGTTCAGCAGTAGATAGGAGTTGATATTCATTAGAGGGCTAAGATTACACCAGTTTTCATCGTGTTTCCCATTATATCCCAAAACATTGCAGTAAAGTAGAATGTTCTGTCCATGTTACAGATGAAGAAATTAAATCTAATATAGATGAAATAACTTAGCCCACAATTTTAGGCTAAATTCAAATTTAGTCCAGAATCCAATCCAAATCTGTATAGTACATTTTGAAATAAGAAAGTATGATGCCTCCAGCTTTGGTCTTTCTCAAGATTTCCTCGGCTATTCTGGTGGTTTTTTTTTTTTTTCTCTATATGAATTTGAAGTTTTGTTTTCTATTTTTGTAGAAAATACACAGCTCTACCATTCATCCTAGTCTCTTGCATGATACATTGGGCTCCTAATTCGCTTGAGACATTACAAATTCAATTGCAACACTATCACAATTTATCATTCTTTTCTGAGTTAAACAATTTTTTCCAGCCCTTAGACTAGGATCATGATAAACTTATGGTAAATTATGTTTCTTGGTGATGGTGGTATTATTTTGGATTTTTCAATTTTTATACGGCAAGATAATGTTTTCCTAATAAGTACTGTTTCTCATTCCTAGATTCTTGATTTGGGGTGGGAGGAGAGGGTTTTTTTCCCAGGACATCTCTATTCAGATCTACGTTTTAACCCTGCCTTCCAAAGTATGGAATACACATATGTGAGAAAAAGATTTCAGAGTTGTAAAAGTTTCTTATGTATTTTGAAAATTAACCACTTAATTTTGTCAATAAAGTCTGGTAATGTTTTCTCCCATTCTGTAGCTTGCCTTTTCATTCTGTTGATTGTTTTCTTTGCTGTGCAGAAAATTTTACTTTGATATCATTCTATTTTTCTATTTTTGCTTTAACAGCCTGTTCTTTTGGTGTCATAGCTAAGAAATAATTACCAAAACCAATTTCAACAAGTTTTTCCCTGTGTATGTGTGGTTTTTTGCCCCCCTAGGAGTTTCACAGTGTCAGGTCTTGTGTTTAAATCTTTATCCATTGTTAGTTGATTTTTGTCTATAATCAAGATAAGGATAAAATTTTATCATATTTGCATATGAATATATAGTGTTTCCAACACCATTTGTTGAACTGTACTCAACACCACTGCACTCTTCTCATTGCATGTTATTGGCATCCTTGTCAAACCTCAGTTAACCATAAGTATTAATATATGCACAGGTTTATTTCAGGGCTCTGTATTCTGTCCTATCTGCCTTTACATCTGTCTTTATGTCAGTACCATACTATCTTAATTATTATAGCTTTGAATTTTGAATTTTGAAATAAGAAAATGTGCTGCCTCCAGCTTCGGTCTTTCTCAAGATTGCTTCGGCCATTCTGGTTTTTTTGTGACTCTATATGAATTTGAATGTTGTTTTCTATCTTTGTAAAATGTGCGAGTGGATTTTGACAGAGATAGCATTAAATCTAATAGAGAAATAGCTTTGGGTATTGTAGATATTTTCACAGTAGTAAGTATTTTAATCCACGAACATGAGATATTTCTTTCGTATATTGTGTCCTCTTTAATATCTTTCATTGTGTTTGTAGTTTTCAGTGTACAAATATTTTACCTCCTTGGTTAAGTCTATTTCCATATCATTTATTCTTTGTTCATGTTATTGTAACGAAGACTTTTAATTTCCTTTTTAGATGTGTTTTGTTAGTACATGGAAACACAACTGACTTTTGTATGTTGATATTGTACCCTGCAACTTTACCAATTCCTCTGGCTAGGTATTCCGGTGCTATGTTGAATAGAAGTGGTCAGAGTGGACATTCTTCTCTTTTTCCTGATCTTAGAAAAGCTTTCACTTTTTCACCATGAAGTATAACGCTCCCTGTGAGCATATCATATATGACCTTTATTATGTTGATGTACATTTAATTATTACTTCCATGAATTCTCCAAAGATGGAGGTCTGGAACTGAAGAAATACGCAAAGGCGCATAAAATGCAATTTACATACAATTATATGGTAGTAAGTAAATGCTATAAGAATAATGGAAACAACAGGGGACAAAAAAGGATAGTGTAGTTATTGGGAGCTCTTTCTTGAGGGTAGTCAGATTCTAATTGAACAGAAATATGAAGGCAGCTGGGGGCAGGTCATGTGGAGAGCTGACAGAAACCTGTTGCCAACAAGGGGAACAAGTCCAGAAGTTTTGAGGAAGCTGTGTGCATGACATGTTTGATGAATAGCAAGGAGGCCAGTAACGCTACAGCTGAGTGAGCAAAGAGAAGTGAAAGGAGATGAGATCTTGCAGGTGGGAAAGTAGCTCATGAGGATTTTTAGTTAGTGAATCGTGAACTCCTACCTGCCACAAAAAACTTGCCCACGTGCTAGAGGCTTAGGCCAAACTTTAGCACAGCTTCCACCTGCACTAGGCTTGTCCTCATGGTGGCCATAACCCCTGAGCAATGTTATTCTGCCAAACCACAAAATATAATTCATTCCAACCCACATTGTCAAACCATGTTCAGTAATTTTTTACTCACTCTTCTTCTGTAATTTTTCATTTCCTGGTAGCCCCCTTTTTGGTTCCTCAGGCACCCTCTTTTCCCCATCCCTTCCTTTTTTTTTTTTCACATCCCTGTGTCCCCTTCATGTTCTCTCTCAGTTCTTCCCTTAAAAACCTTAGTCAGCCAGGTGCGGTGACTCATGCCTGTAATCCCAGCACTTTGGGAGGCCGAGGCGGGAAGATCACGAGGTCAGGAGATTGAGACCATTCTGGCTAACATGGTGAAACCTGTCTCTACTAAAAATACAAAAATTTAGCCTGGCGTGGTGGCAGGTGCCTGTAGTCCCAGCTACTCGGGAGGTTGAGGCAGGAGAATGGCGGGAACCTGGGAGGCGGAGCTTGCAGTGAGCCAAGGTCACTCCAGCCTGGGCGACAGAGCGGGACTCCGTTTCAAAAAAAAAAAAAAACCAAAACTGTAGTCGCCTTTATTTTAATTGGCATTGAGTTCATTCCATAATGGACTCTCTCTTACTGCTGTAGTCTGAGTGTTTTGTTCCTCAAAATTTATACGCTAAAATCCTAACCTCAAAGGTGATGGGGACTTTGGAAGGTGATTAGGTCATGAGACTTCTGCCCTCATGAATAGGATCAGTGCCCTTTTAAAAGATGTCCAAGGAATCCTTCTCTCCTGTTCCACCATAGGAGTTACAGTGAGAAAGTGATATTTACAACATGGAAACCAGACTCTTGCCAGACACTTAATTTGCCAACAACTTGATCTTGAACTTCCCAGCCTCCAGGACGGTGAGAAGTACATTTATGTTGCTTATAAGCTACCTAGTTAGTGGTAATTCTTAAATAGCAGCCTGAAATGATTAAGACACTTTTCTACTGCAATAGTTTAAATAAAATTTGTCTTGCTTTTTCACTCTGGCAACCTTAAGGATTTTGACCTATATTTCACGTAATAATGGAAAGTCATTGAAAAGGTTTCGACAAAGAATGACATAACACTTGTGTTTTACACAAACATCTCTAGCTATTATAGGAAATAATAGAGAGCTTCAAAAACAGAGAGACATTCTGAAAGACCGTGGGTTTGCTGAATTCTCCTGAGCTAAGTCCAAGGCCTCCTTCAGACCCAGGAGAGCTTCCTTGACATTGAGTACTGAGGCTGGGTTGATTTAAGGAATAAATACAGCAGAGATTTAGGAGAATGGAATGGCCAAATATAACTGTTCAGTCATTCAGTGCCGCAGAGTCCAGTCTCTTCACTGAAGTTGATAAATTTGGGACCTAATTAGCACACATACGATAAGCAAGATGAGCCTCCTGCGAATTGAGATAGTGTTTACCCATTGCGATGTTAGGGACACTGTGAAGAATGCATTCTCTTAAAATCTTTAGTCCTTGGCCGGGCGCGATGGCTCAAGCCTGTAATCCCAGCACTTTGGGAGGCCGAGGCCGAAATGGGCGGATCACGAGGTCAGGAGACCGAGACCATCCTGGCTAACACGGTGAAACCCCGTCTCTACTAAAAAACACAAAAACTTGGCCGGGCGTGGTGGCGGCGCCTGTAGTCCCAGCTACTCGGGAGGCTGAGGCAGGAGAATGGCGGGAACCCGGGAGGTGGAGCTTGCAGTGAGCTGAGATCCGGCCACTGCACTCCAGCCTGGGCGACAAAGCGAGACTCCGTCTCAAAAAAAAAAAAAATCTTTAGTCCTGAATTCCTAAAATTCCTCAGTTAGGTATCTATATCTTTGTATTTAGAACTGCTTTATCTACAGTCTACTGTTCTAATTTAAATACACCTAGAAGAGTATCACGTGAAGGTCTCATCTCTTTACTGTGAATACATTTATGAACACATAGGAAAAGCAGATCAGAATAAAAAACATTGATCCCTGAAATATGGGAGTAAAAATATGCTGAAATAAGATAAAAGTGTTAAAAGCTGGGGGTGTCAATGAGCCACATTCAATCTCTGCCTGCTCACAATTTTGCCAAGGCCTGGCCAGGGAGCAGAATAAAATCTTGAACTAGCTGTAGTCGAAAATAATTTTTCAAATAAATATAAACAGATGTAACAAATTATGAGAAAATTGACTGGAAAATTATGTATAAAAATATTTAACAAAGAGTTTTCAGGAAGAATTATAATAATAGCTGAAATTTATTAACAGAGCAGTTCACATAAGCTAGTTACCGTTCTAAGGTATGTATACATGTATTTATATAATGTGTACATGCATGTATGCACACATGTATATATATATGTGCACATATATATTCCTTTTGCCTTTATCACAAGCCAGTGAGTTAGAAAATGCTATTTTACCATTTAATAGTTGTAGAAAATAAAACACAGAAAAATTAAAGGACTTACCCAACCCTATGCAGCTAATACCTGACTTAGCAGAATTTGAACACGAGTCTCACTCCAGAGTCTATGAAATGTAACACTGCAAAGCGTATCTTTAAAGAGCAACATAACATTTTGTTTCCTGCAAATATAGAAACTCTTCATTTCATGTAAACACCTACTTTTATGTAAATGCAATCTTTGAGTGCAATTGATAATAAAATCAGACACACACACACACTCCAATTCTACCTCTCAGGTATCAGTAAAAAGAAAATAAATGTAAAAATGTTTAAGAATAAGATAATAACTGCACTTGGGGAAGTGACTCATTGTACATAAAAGAACTTTGGAAACTCTTTGAAGTCTGATAGACCTGGGTTTCAGTTCTTCCTCAGCAAGTTAATAACAGTGACAATAAGTGAATTCCTTTACTTTTAACAGTCTCATTTTTTTGTCTGTAAAATGGTAATGATAACCATCTAAAAATATTGTGTGAAACAAAAATAATATGTATGAAACAGCTGGTACTTAGTAGACAAACAAGGAAGAATATTTGCATGAATAAAAAGTAACCAGAAAAATTTGGTTTTGTTCTCTTTTTTAAGTGTTAATAATGCCACACTGGAAATGAGGATTTTAGTTCCAGCATTAGCTTTTTGATAACAGAATAGAATATCTACTGTGGGCTCTCCCACAAGGAAAGCCTGTAACATACTTGGAAAGTTATAGGCTCACTTACAACGGAAAAAGAGAACAAAGAGCCTCAACTAGAAAATATGCCTTCATGTTCTCAAGGCATTTTGAATTATAGTAGACCCAAAGGAAAACAACACAGATCTATTGAAAGCACTAAGACTTTACAACCACTCTGGGTAAGTCTCTATTTGCCCTATATACAATGTAAATATAATATAATACTACCATTTATTCCATATATTTTAGCTGCTAGAAAACAATCAGGATCTCTGGCTTTAAGAGAAATGGATTTCTTGGCATTAAGAGCCTGAATTATCAACTCAAAATAAAATAGCAATTTCCCCACAAATCAATTCCACATTAGGGAGAAAACCACTGTTCTAAATTATATAACAAGTGTGAAGTGTTTCTAAAGGCTTCATTCAGAATGAAAGCTTTACAATTACTTATATTATCTATGACAAAGTATTTTCTAAGTGCTGATCACAACCACAAGTTGCATACATATCCTCAGAAGATTTGGGTTGGGATATAAGAGATTAATGTTTAGGCTGCTTGCATTTAATTATTCCATATTTCTTGTAGAAAAGAAAGAACCATATAGCCCTTATAGCAAAATACTGGTCCTTGAAGACCACCATTTGCATTTGTAGCTCCTTCATAATTTAAAATAAGCAAAGATGGTCTGTTTCTATGGAAAGTACACGTCTGCCTGAATTAATTTTCTTAGATTCTGATTTTTAAAAACAGTACATTTTTTTGTTTTATTCCAATCTTCAATGAAAAAAGATAAAAAATGTAGGGCAAGAAATAAATAGACAGATTTCTAAAGGTGTGTTACATGATTTGACTGTGTCCTGACCCAAATCTCATCTTGAATTGTAGCTCCCATGATTCCCACATGTTGCCAGAGGGAACTCGTGGAGGGTAATTGAATCAGAATCATGGGGGCTGATTTTTCCAGTGCTGTTCTCATGATAGTAAATAAGCCTCATGAGATCTGATGGTTTGATAAAGAGGAGTACCCCTGCATACCCTCTCTTGCCTGCCGCCGTGTAAGATGTGACTTTGCTTCTCCTTTGCCTTCTGCAATGATTGTGAGGCCACCCCAGCCATATGGAACTGTGTGAGTCAATTAAAACTCTTTCCTTTATAAATTACCCGGTCGCAGGTATGTCTCTTATAAATTACCCAGTTCCAGTTATGTCTTTATTAGCATCATGAGAACTGACAAACACAGTAAGTGTGTGATTTTTGGAAAAGCATATTGATTTACAGGATGGAGATATAGAGAAAATAATCAACAACAACAACAACAAAAACTAAGAGTGTTGGCATTTAAAAATATTTATTGTTCCTCACCTATTTGCATTGGCAAAACTCCAAAAGTTTGACAACATGCATTGTTGGTTAGGCTGTAGGTCATACATTAGCTGGTGAAGATACAAAATGGTTCAATATCTATTATGGAAATTTGTTGATATCTAGCAAAATTGCATATGTTTTTCCCTTTGAGGCAGCAATCTTACTTCTAGGAAACTATTCCCAAAATACAAAAGAACAAACACAATGCTACGTATTCAATGAAACACTGATTGTCATAGCAAAAGACTGGAAATAACCTAAATGTTGATAAATATGTAACTGGTTGTTAAATATTGGTAAATACACAAAAGAGAGTAGTGCACAGCTAAAACAATTACAAAGGACTCTTTCTATATAGTATTTAAGGAAAACTTCCAGGATGTATTGTCAAATTAACAAGTTAACTTCCAGGATATATTGTCAAGTTAACTTTAACATAAAGTGGAGAAAAATATTTTTTATTTATAATTCACAATGCTTCATTGTAAATTATATATTCATTCTAATTTTTTAATTTTCTATTTTTGTGGGTATATAGTAAATTTATACCTATGGAATATATGAGATATTTTGATACAAGCATACAATATGAAATAAGCACATCGTGGAGAATTGGTGATCCATCCCCTCAAGCATTTGTCCATCATGTTACAAACAATCCAATTGTATTATGTTAGTTACTTTAAAATGCACAATTAAGTTATTATGACTATAGTCACCCTGTTGTATATTCAAAACATTTTATCATGTTTTATTTTATTTATTTATTTATTTATTTTTATTATACTTTAAGTTCTAGGGTACATGTGCACAGTATGCAGGTTTGTTACATATGTCTACATGTGCCATGTTGGTGTGCTGCACCCATTAACTCGTCATTTACATTAGGTATATCTCCTAATGCTATCCCTCCCTGCTCCCCCCACCCCACCACAGGCCCCTGTGTGTGATGTTCCCCACCCTGTGTCCAAGTGTTCTCATCGTATTGTTTTAGAAAGTGTTTAATATATTGTCTGTGTCTCTATTGTGGGGCTGAGCATGGTGCTTCATAAAGATCTCATAAAGATTTTTCCAATTATTTTGCACAACAAGAATTTAAACTTGAAAAAGAAACTTACGAGATTCATTATGTATATGTCTTCATATCAGTACCAAGTTGGACAGTTGTAATTTTCATCTTACCACTTTCATCTTTTTTTTTTTTTTTTTTTTGAGACAGAGTCTCGCTCTGTCGCCCAGGCTGAAGGGCAGTGGCGCGATCTCGGCTCACTGCAAGCTCCGCCTCCCGGGTTCCCGCCATTCTCCTGCCTCAGCCTCCCGAGAGTAGCTGGGACTACAGGTGCCCGGCACCCTGCCTGGCTATGGCTAGATTTTTTGTATTTTTTTTAGTAGAGACGGGTTTCACTGTGTTAGCGTTAGCCAGGATGGTCTCGATCTCCTAACCTCGTGATCCACCCGCCTCGGCCTCCCAAAGTGCTGGGATTACAGGCGTAAGCCACCATGCCCGGCCCACAACTTTCATCTTAAAACTATACTAAACAGTATGAAATCCAGAATCCAATGTTGATGCCTAAGAGTTTTTTCCTTTTTGTACTTTTCTTTTGCTTTCCATTGTTATCCACTTAGACTGTATGCATTATCTCTATCCTGTGTGATACGTTTCTGATTTCTGTAAGGAAATGCCAAATATATTGGCAAATGTCATTATTTAAACAGTCTTTATGAGAAATTGGATTCAACAATGTAATTTCTCATTTGTTACTATGACCAAGATTACAATTAACAATCTTGCAGTTTGTCCAACCATGTCAATGCTTTTAAAAAATAATTGATTAGATGAGGCAATGTTTTATTGTTTTGATAAATAACATAGAAAAACTGTAAACCATAATAAGCCATAAATTTGTTTATAAGTTCAATGAACAGCTAAAAGAATATATGTATAATGTCGATTACATATATTTTTGAAAGCAGTATGCCAATTATAATCAATTTAATTTTCCTTAATAATAATGTAATATAATAGATATACTGAAATAAACATGCAGCTGACAAACATTTCAAATTCAGGCTTTGTTAAAAATGCCCTTAATGCCAATTTGTTTCAGTGGGAAGAGAAACATAGCAGTATGTGAAGAGATTGTAAGAAATTACATTTTCTAAACACTGATCAAGCAATAGTCACTGGCTTCCATCTGGAGCTGTCCAGTAACTAGAATAATCCAAAGGAGAATGACACTGATCATGTAACTTGACCAAATTGGGCAACAAAAGTAAGTCTTTCCGGCATGCAAAATTTTTATAGTTTGCTCATTGTATTGATTAATTTTATCAAATTAGATGAGCAATGGGTTTGCTGCATTGTCAAAATCAACAATTCACAAGTAATTATCCAGAATATTTTTTCAAATGAATGATTAAATTCTCCAGGTTAGCAAATCACTTTAGTTAATTTGATTATTTCCACTGTTCCACTGTATTTTACATTGCATTGACCAAGAGTGAATTTTTTTATGGCTAGGAGAACATTTAATTACATAACCATGGTCACAGCTACACCAGTGTGCAAAATTCTATTTTTAAAATATGGCCTTTTCTTTGTTCAAAAAACAAAATGTGTCCTGCTTTATATCAACAAACCATTCAAACATAAAGTTGAGCTTTGGATGACAGGAATAACTAGCTCATAGGGAAAGGAAATGTATATTGTAATACATGAGACACAAAATATTTTCTTTCTAATTGAGTATTCATTGTTGTAACCCTTTTAGGTGAACAGTGCTTCCCCTTACACTGATATTTGAAAAAACAGTTTACTTTTCCTTGCTGATGCAACAACACATTTTATTAATTCTGAACTAAATGCCCTAATTAGTCAGCAACACAAATGTGAGAACATCTGGCTGGTTTATTTTGTTTTTTGTTTTTTGGTTTTTTTTGAGGCAGAGTCTCGCTCTGTCGCCCAGGCTGAAGTGCAGTGGCGCGATCTTGGCCCACTGCACCCTCCACCTCCCAGGTTCAAGCGATTCTCCTGCCTCAGCCTCCCAAGTAGCTGAGACTACTGACTCACACCACCACGCCCAGCTATATATATATATATATTTTTATTTTTTTGTATTTTTAGTAGAGACGGGGTTTCACCATGTTGACCCGGATGATCTTGATTTCCTGACCTCATGATCTGCTCCCTTCGACCTCCCAAAGTGCTGGGATTACAGGCCTGAGTCACCGCACCCTGTGGAAGGTCCGCATGTCTTGTATCTGATAAGTGACTTTTGGCATTGTTGAAAAACACAAGAAAAAGAAGTGAAACGAATATTATCTCTAGGTTCAGGAAATTTAGGATTTTGATTTAATAAAAGAAAATTTTTCCTTAATATGAAATTAGGCAACTTCTACTATGCTGACTCATAGTTGTAGCTTTTTCTTTTTGTTCTATGTGTATGCATGCACAAGTACACATATTGAGACTAAAAATTAACACAAGGACAGGAAGACCAACCGGATGTGGACAGAGCCCAGGTCATACAGCCTGCTGAAGTATGACATGGTTTCATTCTTGCTTGAAGTTTACCTCTAAAATTTACTAATGTGAAATATTTTTGGGTGTGGATTGCCTTGGTGGTAGGTAGGAAAGAATCACAAACTGAGAACAATTTCTGTGGTAGTAAACAAAGTTTCAAAAGAAGTTTGGAAATATTCGGGATGACTGATGAATAAAACTGAAATTAGGGAGAGAAGGGAAAACCACAAATGATCAGAGTGATGCTAGAGACCCTCAGGGTAGCAGTTTATGACTTTTGTGTGTGTGTGTGTGTTTTTCCTTGTTATACTACAGTTTAACACTGGCTTTCGAATTGTAACTATTTCATACTTCCCTCTAGTTAACCCTAAGCTTGCAGCATTTACATTTGCAAGATTTATGTTAATAGAATTCTGTGGAATTAATTATCAATTAATTATCAAGCAGGTTGTTAACCAACAGTTTGAATTTCTTGGCATCACTCTTCTCCTGAAACTAATGCCCTTGGGAGAAACATCATGTCATGTGGACTTAAGTCCCAGAGTTACACAGAGAGGTCGATAAAAATGCAAAGAATGTCCAATGCAGGTCTGAGAGCAAAAGGAAGAGGGATATGACAGAAGCAGTCACAATATTGACAGCTCTGTAGTATACTTGAGGCAAACTAGCCCATTAGGATGAAATACTTGTAGAAGGAAAATAGCACTTTGAAGACAAGACAGCTGTTTCTTTCTTGCCCACTGATTGTATATTTGGTGTTGAAGCACTTTTTTTTAATGAGTTCCTCATGAGAAATTTAATCTCCTGATTTAACCACAGTAGAAGCCAGCTCAGTAGAGGAATAAGAAACATGCCTGTTCAAAGCTATAAACAATGCCGATTTTCTCCATGGCCTCTCCATTTCTATTATAATGCTCACCGTGAGCCGTTCACCAAAGATGAATACTTTCGCTAGCACATAGTGGACAGAGACTGATCTGTTTTATATGTGAAATTAAATTTCCTTCTCTTTTTAAACTCCTTTGCTTATTTTTGTTGCTATCAGATAATGTGTTAGCAAAATGCTGCAATATTGAAATGTCAATATTCATTTATAAAATTCATTGAGATACTTTAAATGAATCCAAGCAGCGCAAAATAATTTCCATGCAAAAGGCTCCTTGCCTAATCAGACTCATAAATTTGAGTGAACATTTAATCAATTAGGTTTATTTGATTCACTAGCAGTTTATAAGATTCTCTGATGACACAAATGCAGAATAAATAACAGTACAAAAATTAGGAATTTTTCAAATTAAACTCACTGAGTGAGTTTGTTGCACAAATAATGAACATGCAATTAATAGCAAACAAAGTATTGGGCCATATTCTATTTCTAAAGGCAATTGAAAAACTAATGAATCATAAGTTGTAAACAAAAATAATAGACTTTTTTGTCTTAAAAGTTTGCATTATTTCATTTATGCCTGGTGGATACGTGGAAAATGGTATTTATATTGTTTCTCAATTGATATACTCTAAATATATTACATTCAAATACTGCTTTAAGCGTGCTATGAAATATTCATGTGATGATTTTACCCTTTCTATTTGTATCCATTAAATGAAATGTAATACAACTGATGCTCAAGGGAAATAATTAAAAATCAGTACTCTCAGGATTTCCTCTATAAACGAGCAGTGACAGACAATTTTATTTGATAGGTACTAGCAGCAGGGTACCAAAGTAGGAATCATTATTTTGTCATTCAAGCACTGCAGTACTGGGATAAATTTTGGAAACTGGCTATGTAGATGCTCTTAGAAACACCTACTGCTATTTTCAAATGAAGACACTCAAAAAGAGCATCTTCAGTGCTGTACCCCCTCATTGAACTTCCCTCACATGTCTGAAAACCAGACAAGATGTCATAGCAGAAAGACGAGGTGAAAATAAATGGGAATTGTTTCAGAATGAGAGGGAATGTAGTGTAATGAATAGCGGAGAGAATATTAGACCAAGAAAATCAGAAGTCTGGAAATTTTATTGCAGTTTTCCTGCTGAGTTTCTGTGAGGCCTTAGAAAAAAACGGATAAATCATAACTTGTAAACAAAAATAATGGACTATTTTTTCTATCTAAAAATTTTGCATTGTTTCATTTTTGCCATTCTGGGGCTTACTTTTCTCATCTGTAAAATGAAGTGGTGAAATTAATAATTAACAAGGTACCTTCAGCACTCCCCTCGATCATTGCTACTATAATATTAAGCACTGCAAAAATCTGGTATGTATAACCAATACAACTTCACTACAGAAAATTCAGAAATAATGAAAAGAATCTTGAAAGGTTTGAGATGTGAGGAATGAAATTAATAAGGAATGATGTGCAGGAAGAATGAAACTTGCAGGGCAGGGGTCCCCAACCCCCCTGCCACAGACATGTACCAGTCCTTGGCCTGTTAGAAACTGAGGCACCCGGCAAGAGGTGAGCAGCCTAGGTGAGCTAGCATTGCAGCCTGAGCTCTGCCTCCTATTAGATCAATGGCAGCATTAGATTCTCATAAGGGCATGAACCGTATTGTGACCTGTGCATATGAGGGATCGAAGTTGTGTGTTACTTATGAGAACATAATTAATGCCTGATGATCTGAAGTGGAACAGTTTCATCCTGAAAGCATGCCCCCAATTTTTCATGGAAAAAATTGTCTTTGATGATACCGATTCCTATGCCAAAAAGATTGGGGACCGACATTGTAGGAAAATATAAAGGATTGATAGTAAGGTATTAGCCCTTTCTCACGCTGCTATGAAGAAATACCCAAGACTGGGTAATTTATAAAGGAAAGAGGTTTAATTGATTCACAGTTCCCCAGGGTTGGGGAGGCCTCAGGAAATTTATAGTGGTGGTAGAAGTGGAAGTAAACACTTCCGTCTTCACACGGTGGCAGGAAGGAGAAGTGCTGAGCAAGGCGGGGGGAAGTCCCTTATAAAACCATCAGATCTCAAGAGAATTCACTCACTATCAAGAGAGTAGCATGGAGGTAACCACCCCCATGATTCAATTACCTTTCACTGAGTTCTTGCCATGACATGTGGGGATTATGGAAACTACAATTCAAGATGATATTTGGGTGGAGACACAGCCAAACCATATTATAATGTAATAAAAATACCCCAATAATAGTAATAACAATAATATCTTCACAATAATATCAATGGTTGATTTTTGAAGTGAAAACAGGTCAAAATATTGGAAAACAACCACATATCAGGGAGAGGATGACCAATAAAAATTCGAAAATAAAGAGTTAAGGTTCTCTGTTTTAAAAAAAGAGAGTATAGTATAGATTAACTTTAGAGTCTTCTAGGTTTAGTATGGATAGTAAATACTTTATAACAACTGGTCATCTATGTGAAAAATATGAAAATGGATCCCTAGTTTCTATAATATATTATTGTTCATCTATAGGGAAAACATAAAATTAGATCCTCAGTAAGTTCTTACATTAAAAATGGAAATTTAAAAGCAAAAATATTAATATTTTGTTGCTATATAACAAATTCTACAGTCTTCAAGGCTTAAAATCACATCCATTTATGATCTTACAGTTCTATAGATCAGAACCCCAGGTGATCTCAGATGGATTCTCTGCTTAGATTCTCCCAAAGTCCAGATCGAGGTGTTGGCCAGGTAACTCTCCAGTCTGGAGGCTCAGGAGAATAATCTGCTTCCAGGCTCATTTAGTTTGTTGGCTGAATTCAGTTTCTTGTGGTTGTAGAACTAAGGTTCGTATATCCTCACAGGCTGTCATTCAGGCACCAGTCTCAACTTCTCAATACCACCTACATTCCTCTTCGTAAGGACCCTCCATGGTCAAACAACCAAAGTCCATCACACCTTTCTAGTCCTTTGAAACTCTCTGGCTTTCTAGTCCTTTGAAACTTTCTGCTGCTGCTGTTGCTGCTGCCACTACCTGGAAAAAACTCAACTTTTAAAGACTTGCTTAACTGAGTAAAGACCACCCAGGAGAATTTCCAAATATAAAGGTCAGTTAAGTTGGGTCTTAAATGATACAGTCAGCATTCCTTCATGGCAATAGCTAGTTTAATGTGTGATTGAAAAAAAAAAGTAGGGAAGGGGCAGCAATGCTGGGAAATAAGCATCTTTAGAATTATGACTGCCACACAAACCTTTTAACATTTTTAGGAAAACAGCACAAGAAAATATGCGTATAACTTAAAGGTGATAAAGACTTTTTTAAAAACAAAAGCAAGCAAACAAACACAACTAAAAATCAACAAATAAATTAATAGATGACATTAAAATAACAAAGGTTTTTTTTTAATCTAAAGTTTCATAACACGGAGAAGTCATTTTCAATATTTAAAACTGACAAAGGAATCATAGTTAAAATATAGGAAGAAGTCTACTAATTAAGTGGAATAAGTGCAATAATCCCACACAAAAATGGCCAAAGGAGACAATTAGACATGTTACAAAAGAGGAGCTCTGAAAAGATTATTAACAGGTCAAAGTATAATCAAATTCTTTAGTCACCAGGAAAGGACACACTCAGTTCAATAACATTTAATATTACATCTATTAGATTGTCAAACTTTAAGTGTTGGTGATGATTTAGAGAAAACATTTCATGTCTTAATGATGGAAATCTAAATTAATATAACCAGTTTGTAAAGTTAATTGCAATTATTCTATAAAACTGAGCATAAACATATCCTGTGGCCAAGGAATTCCACACTTTTATGTACTCTAGAAAAATTGCTGCCTAAGTGAAGGAGACATGTAAAATAGCAGATTTGGATCATAGCAACCTGTTCATACTAACAAAAATGTGGGCCAGGTGCGGTGGCTCACCCCTGTAATCCCAGCACTTTGGGAGGCTGAGGCAGGCAGATCATGAGGTCAGGAGTTCAAGACCAGCCTGGTCAACATGGTGAAACCCTGTCTCTACTAAAAACACAAAAATTAGCCAAGTGTGGTCACAGGCGCCTATAATCCCAGCTACTTGGGAGGCGGAGACAGGAGAATGTCTTGAAACCAGAAGGCAGAGGTTGCAGTGAGCCAAGATTGTACCACTGCACTCCAGCATGGGCAAAAGAGCGAAACTCCATCTCAAAAAAAAAAAAAAAAAAAAAATGTGGAAACTATGTGATATTATGCAGGAACAATTCTAAAACTTTTGGTTTCAGAACAAATTTACACTCTGGAAATGTATTAAGGAATACAAAATTCTTTTGTTTTGTAGCTCATGTGCATTGACATTTACTGTATTATTAAAACAGTGAGATTATTTTAATACCTATTCATTAATAAAAATAAGGAACTCATGATATGTTAATATCAATAGCTTAATTATATTTAAAATATGTTTTACAAAAAATGGCTAAGCGGAGTTTTATGTATTTGCATATGTCTTTAATGTCTGTCTTAATAGAAAATAGCTGCTTTGCCTTCAAACTGTTTTTGACATATTGTTCTGGTTAAAGTGTATGGTGAAGAAAATCTTGTCTCGGCCGGGCGCGGTGGCTCAAGCCTGTAATCCCAGCACTTTGGGAGGCCGAGAGGGGTGGATCACGAGGTCGGGAGATCGAGACCACCCTGGCTAACACGGTGAAACCCCGTCTCTACTAAAAAATACAAAAAACTAGCCGGGCGAGGTGGCGGGCCCCTGTAGTCCCAGCTACTCGGGAGGCTGAGACAGGAGAATGGCGGGAACCCGGGAGGCGGAGCTTGCAGTGAGCTGAGATCCGGCCACAGCACTCCAGCCTGGGCAACAGAGCGAGACTCCGTCTCAAAAAAAAAAAAAAAAAAAAAAAAAAAAAGAAAATCTTGTCTCACACAAATACGTTGTTTAAAATGGGAGGAGTATGTTAATAGATTTTATGTATAATTATTTATATTCTTCCTTAATACTACATCAAATTCTACATCAAAATTATACTAGTGGTAGTTTCTTAAAAGTAGTTGAATGGTTTTGTAACATCATGCATTTATTATTCAAAAGATTATTTTGCAGAATTTTTCAAATTTCCAAATTTTGACATGTTTCATTTTACAATATAAAAAATTCACATTTGTAGCACATCATCAAAAATATATCCAAGCATTGAGATATTGTTGAGCTCAGACTGGTGGATACATGTTTTCCAAAATTATAAATTTATTCTGGAAAGTTGCAACAGTCTCCAATCTGCTTTCCATCTTCCACTCTCACCCCGCTCTTCTATCATACAGGGAAGTCAGAAAAATACGATTATATATATTAAGTCATATCACTCTCCTGATCCAAGCCTACTGAAGGCTTTCCATCTTTCTCAAGATGAAACATAATGCCTTAACTGGATTCTGTCTGCACCCTCATCTGTAACCTATTTTATTCTTATTTTTGGTCCTGTCACTCATTCTGTTTAAGAACAACCAAGTTCCACTCCCACCTTTGGGCCCAGGCATTTACTGTTCCTTCTGCCAAGAATATTCCTCCAGGTTATCTTCTTCCCTTCATTCACTTCTCAGCGTAAATGTCCTCTCTTCAGTGGAGCTGTCCCAATGACCTAATGGAGAATACCAAGGTACACTATTTTCTGTTCTGTCACTTTGTTTTCAGTTTTTATAGCATGTCTCTTTTGTAAGTATTTTGGCATAATTACATGTACACATGGATTTTATATATTTAACTCTTTAAACAATATTATATGCATAGGTGTATTAATTTTAAATGTATGATCTATGTCCCTCAGTTTGTTGGAAACAAGTTTGTTTCCAGCTACTTCATCTCCAATACCTAGAACAGTGCTTGCTCATTTTAAGCACTCATTTTAAGCACTCAGTGTATCTTTGTGAGTGAATGAATATATGAATGCATGAATGAGTGAAGGATTTCATAAGCGATATGTTTCTTTCAATCAACTTCTTTACTTTTTTCTAAGTTTTATACTTTCTCACCCCATTGCTGATTTTGTGTGTGTGCATGTGTGTGTGTACAAATCCCCTCTCCCATTCACTTCGCTTCCAGTGATTTCTCCTGTTCACATTTTTTATTGTCCTGTGGGTCCTACTGAAAGCCTTCTCTCTTTGTGCCTTTCAAGCTTTATCCCACTCAGCAGTTCTGTACTTCTTGTCTTCTCCATTTGGTTCAGGAAGCTGAGACCAAGTCCTAAGCCCGGCTGTGATTTATGTGGTAACCTGAAGCTCTGAAAACTTACAATGAAATCCTGCTCTTCAGCTGTATTTCTAAGAGTGAAAGTTATGGGGGAAAAAAAGAAACTAAATGAAAAATAATGGGACAATTGCTAAATTATGAATCACAATGTAGTAGCCAATCATGATGCAAAATTATTCCTCACAGTCTGGCCTTTAGTGCTGACTGGCAATTCCACTGTATCTTATAGTCCATGTCTTCTAGGTGACAATCTTACACTTCTTGCTCTATCTGCAAACCTTTAAAATCACCCTCTTAATCTCAATTGACACCCTCTTCTGATCAACTATAGCTTCATAGCAAACCACCAGATGGTATGAAATGGAGCTTAAAACACATTACACTCTCTAGTAACAAATTATTTACAGTATTCCCATACGAAAAATGGATTATTGCATCAGATGTGGTGGCTCGCATCTACAATCCCAGCACTTTGTGAGGCAGAGGCGAGAGGATCACTTGAGACCAGGAGTTTCGGACCAGCCTGGGCAGTGTAACCAGATCCTATCTCTACCATAAAATAAAGAAAGAAAGGTAGAGAGAGAGAGAGAGAAGGAAGGAAGGAAGGAAGGAAGGAAGGAAGGAAGGAGAGAAAGACAGAGAAAAAGAAAGAAAGAAAAGAAAGAAAGAAAAGGAAAGAAGAAAGAAAGAAAGAAAGAAAGAAAGAAAGAAAGAAAGAAAGAAAGAAAGAAAGAAAGAAAGAAAGGAAGGAAGGAAGGAAGGAAGAAAGAAAGAAAGAAAAGGAAGGAGGGAGGAAGGGAGAGTGGGAGGAAAAAATAAAGAAAAAGAGAAGGAAGGAAGGAGGGAAGGAGGAGTGAAGGGAGGGAAAGAAAGGAGGGAGGAAGGAAGGAAAGAAGGAAGGAAGAGAGGGAGAGAAAGAAGAAAAAAAGAAAAGAAAGAAAGAAAGAGGGAGGGAGGGAGAGGGAGGAAAAATAAAGAAAAAGAGAAGGAAGAAGGAAGGAAGGAATGAGGGAGAGAGGAAGGAAAGAAGAAAGAAAGAAAGAGAAAGAAGAAGGAAGGAGAGAATGAGGAAGGAAGAAGGGAAAGAAAGGAGGAAGGAAGGGAGGGAGGGGGGAAAGAGAGAGAGAGAAAGAAAGAAAAAGAAAGAAAGAAAGAAAGAAAAGAGAAAGAAAGAAAGAAAGAAAAAAGAAAGATTGATTCATTCTACCTTTCCAAAGCATGTATAAAGTCTGCTCAGTGAGCACTTGCTTGACGCCCAAGATCCCATCATCTAACTAAATTCAAGTGAGAATGAAGTTCTTTGATTGTAACTCTTTCGATGCAGACACCCTCCCCCAAATTCTGTGTCTTATAGTCTGGAGCACTGTGAACTACAAAGAAAAGATACCTGTCATGTTATACTCCCAACTTGCAATAACATGACAGGCATAGAGTAACCATGATTTTTAAAAAACTTCCATTCAAATAGGAGAGCAGAGAGGAATGGAAGGCACATGGAATTCACAGGTTCATAGCAACTTTGAAATCAAGCCAGAGTCACGTTGACAGTTTCTTGATTGGGACCCAGGTATATTCTTTAGGAATGATTCGCTGCGGGGTAGGTCCCTCTGCCTGAGTCATTCTTGCATTTGTATGAGGAGTCATCTGTGATTGCAGCCAGCGAAGTTTGGGAGTCCAATGTCTTCTTTTCCTTCTTATACCATAACTGATTTTTCTGTCTGTATATACAATACTTAAAAACTCCCCAGTAATATGTGCCTATTTATAGTTATATCTATCAACAAAAATCACAATCCCTTTGTTTTCCAGACCTGCTATACCTTTGGATTACTCATGAGGATGATGTGGGAAAATGTCTTAAGATTCTTAGAGACTAATGTAAGATAGTACATACGGCATAATCTTACATCTTTCTGAAGTCTTAATAAAATGTCTCACAGACATACCTTTGATTTGGTTTTTTTTTTTTTCTTTCTGAGACCACATTCTATTGACAGTGATCTGGGTATTTGCCATAATGCTGTTTCTTAATTTAACAATCTCTCGCTGCAAGGGACTGGAGATGAGCATTGATCGTATTTTATTTATTTTATTTATTTATTTTTATTTTATTTATTTATTTATTTATTGAGACAGAGTCTCACTCTGTCGCCCAGGGTGGAGTGCAGTGGCACGATCTCGGCTCACTGCAAGCTCCACCTCCCGGGTTCATGCCATTCTCCTGCCTCAGCCTCCTAAGTAGCTGGGACTGCAGGCGCCCGCCACCACACCCGGCTAATTTTTTTTTGTATTTTTAGTAGAGACAGGGTTTCACCATGTTAGCCAGGATGGTCTCAATCTCCTGACCTCGTGATCTGCCCACCTCGGCCTCCCAAAGTGCTGGGATTACAGGCGTGATCCACCGCGCCCAGCCTCGCATTGATTTTGTATTTGAACTCAGCTAGTCTTTGTACATTTACCTTTTCTCTCAGTTCTTCTGAAAAATAGCCCAGTTCTGTCCTTAGAACATTCTTTTCATAATTTATTATATGTGGTTTATTCGTAGAAATAAACATTTCAAAATTTATTATATGTAGTTCATAGAAATAATTTCAAACTCATTTGCATAGATATATCCATAGTCAGATCCAATAATATTTTTTATACTACAGTTCAGGAAATAGTTTTGTTAAGATTTCTGCCTCTACATATCATTAGCTATCCTTTTTTGCAGCCTACAATAACATTTTTCTCACTTTCTCCAAGTTTTTGCGGTAACTGCCGATTCCCAAGGCTATACCATAAGTTTAATATTTTGTCATAACAGCACTGAATTTCTAGTACTAAATTATTTTTCAAGCATCTAGTTTTATATGAAATAACACTAAAAGATGGCAGATTACAAAAACCACAGTCGTTTGATTTATCTATGTATATATATCTTAGGGTTATCTAAGTGAGGGCAGGTTTGTTTTTTCTCACATAATTTCAGCTGGGATGGCTCAACTTGGGCTGGTTGATATCCTTCCAAGTTAGCTCACAAACTGGCCAAGGTGTTCAACAGAGTTTCACAGTAGTTGTAATACAAATCCGAATGAGGCATCTCCATCTGGAGGAAAAAAATATGTCAGCAAAGAACCACAGACCTTGGACAAATTCCAGTATGCTTCCCTATTGCTTTGCATCCTCAGGACATTGCATTCAAAATACGATCTTTGTCTCTATTCCCCAGTTCCTCTGTAAGATAAGACAAGAAGACAACAGAGAAGTGGAGAGTCCTTTTCAAGGTGCTGCTCACTCCTCAGTACTCTAATCCAGAATTTTCTCCATTCAAAGCACCCAAGTAAGAGCTTTCCTAATTGAGCTTTTCTTAAATTGATTTCATGAAACTATAGGTTGTATTAAGTATCTGAAATGGTATGGAATGATGTACATTTTTCTTCAGTGTAAATGCATGGGAAATGTCTTTCTTCTGAGTAAATTCAGTGAGTTAATATATAACTAATAAACTGCTTCCATTACACCCATATTTTTCCTACTCTTCCCTGTCCCTTCATGTCAATATTCCTTTTAAGCTTGTACCCAATTTTTCACCCTAACACATTAGTTGAAATGGATTTCTTCTTTTCTACTTCTATCTATAACTGATTCTTCCAAGACCCTTTTAAGAAACACTGGTATCAGAAGTTCGATACCAGCCTGGGCAACATGGTGAAACTCTGTCTCTCATATATATTTTGTTGTTGTTTTTGTTGCTGTCGTTTTGTTTTTGAGATGGAGTCTTGCTCTGTCACCTAGGCTGGAGCGCAGTGGCGCGATCTCCGCTCACTGCAACTTCTGCCTCCCAGATTCAAGTGATTCTCCTGCCTCAGCCTCTGGAGTAGCTAGGATTACAGACATGCGCCACCATGCCCTGTTAATTTTTGTATTTTTAGTAGAGACAGGGTTTCACCATCTTGGATTGGCCAAACTGGTCTCAAACTCCTGACCTCAAGTGATTGCCTGCCTCGGCCTCCCAAAGTGCTGGGATTACAGGCGTGAGCCACCATGCCTGGCCTCTACAAAAAATATTTTAAAAACTAGCTGGGCATGATGGTGCACACTTACTGTTCCAGCTATTTGGGAGGCTGAGGCAGGAGGTCACTTGAACCTTGGAGGTCAAAAGTATAATGAACCATGATTGCATCGCTACACCCCAGCCTGGGTGACAGAGCAAGACTCTGTCTCAAAAGAAAAAAAATAAAGAAGGAAAAAAAAAAAAGAAAAAGAAAAGCAAAGAAATAAAATACTGGTATTATGAGATTCTTTTTCCTGTCTTCTGCATGCCAAACTGATATGCCTTTTCCATACAATGCCTGTGCTTCTAATAGTTCCCTTTCATGACAAAATTCAGATTTATGATTCTAAACTGCCTCATTTTTTTGCCATATCTTTATATTAGTCTTTGTTTCCATGGCTTATACCTGGACTCTGCCTTTTTGTTTGTTTCTTCCAATCTGTTAAGTCCGTTAGATGACATTCTGATACTTTAAATTTAAATGTCAGTAATACTGATCTGGTCACTATATCTACAATTCCTCCATTTTTCTAGTGTTTTAAATATTTTTGTTATTTAACTAGTATTTGAATATACAATTGACACAATAATGAAATTGGATAAATGTCTGTTCACTGAATGAATTGGTAGATATTTCATCTTCCAAACTAAACTAGAAGTCAATGATCAGAAAACACTGAATGTTGCTGGACTAAATATAAGTAAATAAATGAACCGTGTTTGTGTGCATAAGGGAGATAGAGTGAAAGAGAGAGAGAAGGAAAGAGAGAGAGAAAAGAGATAAAGTGACAGAGAGTGTCCTTAAAACCTGGTGAGATGCTTTAAATTTCTAAATGACCAGCTTTCTCCTAGAAAGAACATTAAACCCTAGAAGAGTATGATTCAACATTTTGCTCCTTTTTTAAGACACTTAGGAAAATTTTCATATGCAGCTGTTTTATTTTTACTGTTTCATTTTTACCATTTTAAATGTTAACTCCTGTTCCAGTGATGGCCATAATTTTCTGGTGACCTTTACGTCTAATTTATTAGAAATCCTTTCTTGCTTTCCTGACCCTTTTCAGGATTTATGTTTCAAAATTTTATCATGTTCTGTCTCTCTGAAGTTTGATATTGTTAATATTAAGCCTTAAAACTCACCTTTAAGGAGCTAAAAGGTTTTTAATATTTGCTTTACTTTCTAAATATAAATTACTGTCTTAGACAGCTTGGGGTGCTATAATGAAATACTGTAGACTGGGTGGCTTAAACAGCACACATTTATTTCTCAGTTCTGGAAGTCAGGAAGTTCAAGATCAAGATGCCAAAAGGTTTGATTCCTGGTGAAGGCTCACTTCCTGGTTTGTAGACAACTGTCTTGTCACTGTATTGTCACATGGCATAGCAAGCTGAGAGCTCTGATCTCTTCCTCTTTTCAGAAGGACTCTCATTTCATCATAGAGGCTTTACCCTCATGGCTTTATCTACGCCTAATTACCTCCAAAAACCCCTCCTGCAAATACCAACACGTTAAGGGTTAGGGCTTCAACATACAACTTTTGAAGAGAGAAACCAACATTGAGTCTATAACAATGATTTGGATTTATTTATAGAGAAGGAAGCTATTCATAGAAGAATAACTAAAATGCATAGGCAAGTTGAATGTTAAAAGGGTAAACGTGGGTCTGATTGTTAATATCACCATTAGCTCAGCTACAAATGAGCATCTCAGAGCTATATCATCTCTCTAGGTTTGAAGAGGTGAGTGGCGGTGCCTCAGCAATCTCCTCTGCAGTGTAGGAAATGATAGCTCTTTCTTTCCTCCTGGAAGCGTGGCCACAAAAGCCCTCCTCTGAAAGTGCTCTTGCTACACTGACTTTGCTTGTCAACATGTGGCATTGTTCGCTTAACAGACGCTCCCTACATCAATATTGGGTGTCCTCTGAAGGAAGACTGAATCTTCCCCACCTCTCTTTCCTCTTTATGTCATAACTGAGTTTTAGAATGTGAAAGCCTACACTCCTGGATCTGCTGTGTGGACTTGACCCTGACCAGGGAGTTCCAAAAACCAGTGGTGATAACATGATGTAATGAAAGTGAAAGGATGGCAACTGAGAGAATAAGAGAATGTGAACAAGAGGTGAGAGTATTCCCGAGTTATGCGAATGTGAACATCATTATATCTTTGGAAGTTATTTCTGGGGTTTGGTCTTATCTATGAGAAATGTACCTTTTCAGGGCTGAGTACAGAGTGGACCCTCAATATTTTGCTGGTAGTGGTGTAGTTGTTTTTGAATGGATCAGTGAAAGCAATTGCACAAGGTACTGCTTTGGAAATAAGAAAATGAATATGCATACAGCAAATGTATAATATTTGAAAGAAAAAGAGGATAATCAATCTATTTAGTACTAATTTTGCATTTAAAACAGTTGAGTGGTGACTGACAGTTTGCAATTTTTCTACTAAACCATAATGAGAAAACACAAGTAGTTTGTATTTTGACCTAAACATCATATTACTTTCTGGTGTCATATGCCCTAAATCATTTCTTTCTGTTTTGTTTTTTTTGTTTTTTGTTTTTTGTTTTTTTTACAACTTCCTGAATGCACTGCATTTCTTACACTTAATAATGTCAAGACTTGTCTCAGTAGGGTTTACATTTGATTTTGCCACACAATAGACAATTTCCAAGGCAACATATAATTCCAAGCCATTAGGCTAATGGACTGCAGCTGCTGTGAACAGTGGGCATGTCATTTTTCAATAATGAAGTCTAATAACACATAAAAGATAAAGATAAACTGAAAAAAATGACAAGACTCTAAATATAGCTAACATAAGTACTTATTTCTATTTATATAAAAACTCAGTGTTTTTTTCTTCTTTTTGTTCTAGAAAATCCTACTAATTTTACATGGCTAACAGAACTTTTAAAACATGAACATCTAATACATATTGATAATTGCATTATAAAACACTCAAGAAAGTCACTAGAGTGATAGACTTTGATTTTTATAAATCATGTTTAATCAATATTTTTATTTCCCTCCTTTCAATTTCTATTTGTAATAAATCGATTATAATTACTCACCTTCACTTATTTATCACACTGTTTGTTGTTACAGATTTTGCTTCCCCAAAGGAGCAAAGCTCCAATTTGCTACCAAATTGGCAAAGCTATCTGGTGGAACAATCTGTTCTCAGGAAGAGTGAGACCTGATATCACAGCAACACTGCCAGAAGTTCATGATTTTAACTTTGACTGCTTTCTGTCTTCTGTTTGTCTTTTTGAGAAAAGTATATTGTTTTACTATTTTCTAAAATTTAAAAAGTGACAATTTATATATTTATTATTATACCTGACTGTTCTGATCTGAAAACTGAAATCCCCCACCTTGGCTGAAGAATAAAAAGGAAATGTGGCTGGGTGTAGTGGCTCACACCTGTAATCCCAGCACTTTGGGAGGCCAAGGTGGGTGGATCACGAGGTCAGGAGATCAAGACCATCCTGGCTAACACGGTGAAACCCCGTCTCGACTAAAAATACAAAAAATTATCCAGCGTGGTGGCGGGCACCTGTAGTCCCAGCTACTCAGGAGGCTGAGGCAGGAGAATGGTGGGAACCCGGGAGGCAGAGCTTGCAGTGAGCTGAGATATTGCCACTGCACTCCAGCCTGGGCAACAGAGCAAGACTCCCAAAAGGAAGGAAGGAAGGAAGGAAGGAAGGAAGGAAGGAAGGAAGGAAGGAAGGAAGGAGGGAGGGAGGGAGGGAGGGAGGGAGGCAAAGTACTAAACCCACTGGCTTTAGACCTATATATTTATATGGGTTCCCAATCAACCATATATTCATTAAAACTGCCTTTCTTAAAATAAATATTCTTCCCCCTTTTTCTATAAAATGTGGCTCTGCCTTCATTGTTAAAATGTATTCCGTGGTAGTAGGTAAGTGAAAGTGTCTCTGTCTTCATATATAGTAAATGTCTACCTTATTTCCATTGTTTATTTGGAGAGGTTTCATTCTAAACTTATATTTTTATTCTTCATCATTATCAATTTATCTCTCTCTCTCTCTCTCTCTCTATATATATATATATATATTTTTTTTTTTTTTTTTGAGACGGAGTCTTGCTCTGTCGCCCAGGCTGGAGTGCAGTGGCCGGATCTCAGCTCACTGCAAGCTCCACCTCCCGGGTTCACGCCATTCTCCTGCCTCAGCCTCCCGAGTAGCTGGGACTACAGGCGCCGCCACCTCACCCGGCTAGTTTTTTGTATTTTTTAGTAGAGACGGGGTTTCACTGTGTTAGCCAGGATGGTCTTGATCTCCTGACCTCGTGATCCGCCCATCTCGGCCTCCCAAAGTGCTGGGATTACAGGCTTGAGCCACCGCGCCCCTCAATATATTTTTGTATTGTTCATGGAAAAGAAATATCCTACTCTGGATGTTTACATGTATATCATATTACATATGGTGTGTGTGTGTGTGTATATATAATGTGGAGGATATATATACACACTCAAACACACCATATGTGGAGGGTGTGTGTGTGTGTGTGTATATATATGGAGGATATTAATATGTAGAGGATATATATATATCCTCCACATATATATATATACACACACACACCATATGTGGAGGGTATATATATACTATATGTAGAGGGAGAGAGGGAGACAGAGTCAGAGAGAGAGAGAGAAAGGGGACAAGTCAAGAGCAGAAAAGAGAAAAGAGAAAGAAAAGGAAGAAGAAAAATGAGGGGGAGAGAAGAAAGGATAAGTACTACAGACCTTGAGTTACACACAATGTTTAATATATATACTTGGTAGGATTTGCACACACATACACACACACAGACATGAGCACACATGATTCCTAGAGTCAAGAGGAAGGATGTGAGAAAATATAGTTAGTAAAGCCCAGCTAGGAATAGAACACTAGCAACATCTATCTTCCTTAAAGAAATGCAGGTAGAAGAGTGAGATGGGGTATTTGGGAAGGTACGAGGTGTCTTTATCCTGTGGAAGTGCTGAGATGCCCACCCCACCAGAATTTATGGTGACATGGAGGCTCTAAGGGAGAGAGGGTTCTGGATATCTCCATACTGTAAGAAGAATTAAAATCAGTAACAGAAATGTGTCCTCTATCACCACCTAGAAGGGCAGGGCTGAGGATGGTGTGAGCGTGAGAAGCCTGAAAAAGAGTTTCTATGAATTGCAGATGCTGTTGAGAACTGACGGACCAGCTTCCCGCCTCAGCCAGCCTGAGTGGCCAACACATTGTTGGAGCTCATGCTAGTTCTCACAGAGGGAGCATGCGTAGGTCTGAGGGGACAGCACAGCTACATGCTGGCCAGCAGAGGTGACAGGAGTGGCAGCATCAGGGCAGAGAGCTCAGGTAGAGCCTGCGTGATCAGCTGCTGGGCTAGAGAGTGCAGGTGACCCACATGAAGGGTGTTGCCTGCTGCAGCTCTTGGGTGTGACGGAGACTAGCCCGTCACACTCCACAGGCAAGAGGTCAGAAATGAACTCGTCCTTGGCGGACAGACTTTAGGGAGGGAAGCCAATGAGGAGAGTTCTTACTTATATTTCTCCTTGTGTTCCCCCGGTACTACCTATCAAGGTCACCAACAGCAAAGACAGACTGAGATGCTGTCAAACTGAAGCCAACAACAAAATGAAACGTGGGATCCTGCAAGGAATCCTGGAACAAGAACCAAAAAACACACAAACAAAAACAACAACAACTATAGCACACAGCATCAAGTTCCACCAACTATAGTAGATATGCCTAAATTGTTTGCTAGTCTTACCACCTACAATTTCATTGGCTCTCCAAAACTATCTTGGGAAGTGGAAAAAGAATGGATTTTTTAGTCCACTTTATATTTAGAAAACAAACAAAAAAATGAATCCTAAATGAATCATTAAGATGAAGCAGAACATATTAGTAATATGGAAAACTGGAATGAAATCTGAAGATGTGGCAATCTTGTACTTAAAGTAATAGTGTAGTGGCAGCTGTAGAGATTGAGTTGCTGTTGCAGCAGCATAATTTATATCAACATGTCTTAGATGTGAATATAATGTAAATATTGCTACTTCTCTATTTTAGCATACCCTGGAATTATCTTTTTGTGTCATATAGAAACAATGCAGTAGAGAGTAACCAATCCACCATGATTGTTTCCTGGCATATTTTCTTTATTCATTATCACATAGCCAACGAATTTATTTTGACCATAATAGTAGATGATTTATTATCTTGAGGTTACAGAATGAGACAGCTGAAAGGGGGTTTTGAAATGGAAATTATGACATTTACTGTGGGAGCAATGATCTTATACAGAAGACAGGTGGTGACTGTTTACCATTCAGACAGATGGAGGTCCTGCAGTGGAGTTATTTGTGTGTGTGTGTGTGTGTGTGTGTGTGTGCGCGTGCTTATTTTTTTTCTGTTAGAAAAATTAGCTTAAATAATTCAAGTTTTTTTTTTCTTCCAGCTAGATTTTTGCACTGTGCAAAATGAAGTATGAAAATACTTTTTCTACTGAGCAAAATGCAGTTCTGTGTATATCGATTTCCTTTTGTGTCACCGCAATTGTTTTAGCCATTTCAAGTTTTTATAACACTGTAATGACCAGTTAACGTGACCAAATGGTAGTAAGGATCCCATGCAACTATAATTATAAAGATCTATGACAATAATACAATAAACATTTGTCTCAGGAGAATTGCCTAAATTGACTTTCTATGTATCTTTCAGACAGTATGAACATTAAAACAATAATATTAATTTTTTCTTAAACATTCAGCCTATTTGCTTAGAAATTTTATCTACACACTGCATGTTAAAAAATGGATGTATATTTTTCATGCAAGTTATGCCATTTTTTCTTCTTTTCTTATCTAGGTATTTTGGGATTCCCTCAACTCACTTGTATAACTTTGACATCACAGAAATACTAACAGAGATATTCACTTGCTCACTATCTTCATCTCTTCTGGCTGCTTAGCAAAATATCTTAGACAGGACAATTTTTAAACAACATAATTGTATTTATCACACTTACAGTCGCTAGGGAGTTCAAGATCAAAGGGTGGAAAGATTCAATGTCTATAAGAACATTTTGTTTCAAAGATGGATGGTAAAATTTAGGGAAGAGGGAGGGGTAAATAGGCAGGGCACAGGAAGGTTTTAGGGCAGCTAAATTATTCTGAAAATATTATAACGGTGCATACATGGCTTTATATATTTGCCCAAACCCATAGGATGCATAATACCAAGATATCTTTGTTGGACTTTGATTATGATGTGTCAATGTAGACTCATCAGTTTTACTATATATATCACCTTGGTGGGAGATATTAACAATGGGGGAGTTATGCATATATGGGCGTGGAAATGTGTGCGAAACCTTTTATATCTTCTGCTCAATTTTGCTGTGAACCTGAAACAACCCTAAAAATTAAAGTGTGTTAAAAGGAAACTAAATAAACCAGACTCTAAATATTTGTAGATAAGTCATACATAGATGTATCAGTAATTCTATCAGCATGCATCATTGTTATTACTTGACTCAAAAGTTTTAAATAATTCTTTTTGGAAAATGAATCAAGTGACATTTTATTCAAAATGAAAAACTATGTAATAAACCACTGTTGTAATACACATTACTCAACTCTGTATTTGTTTTCTGTTACCACCAACTTAACATACAAGTTGTCTCACAGTTCCATAGGTCAGAAGTCTGAAACGGGTCTTACTTGACAAAGATCAAGGTATAGGCAGGCTCCGTTTCTTTCTGGAGGCTCTAGTAAGTAATTCAGTTCTTTGTAACGACATTCAGATTGGTGAGAGCATTCGGTTTCTTGAGGTTATAGGTCCCTGTTTCCTTGCTGGCTGTCAGGGGCCACCTACCTTCCTTGGTTTATTGCTTTCTTGATCTTCAAAGCCAGGAGTGGTAAGCCAAGCCTTTTTCACATTGTTAGATATTTTCTATCTCTTCTTTTGCATCTCTCTGATGTTCCTATTTTTCTTCTTCCATTTTGAAAGCCTCATGTAATTACTCTGGGCCCCGTAGATAATTCAGAATGATCTCCTCATATTAGGATCTACAACGTTAGTCACCTCTGGGGTCCTCATTTTGCCATGTATTGTAATGTATTTACAGGTTTTGTGATTAAGATGTGAACTTTCTGGGTGTTAGGCATTATTCTGCCTACCACAAGTTCACATATATTAAATATACTGATATGGTTTGGCTATGTCCCCACCCAAATCTTTTCTTGAAATTTAGCTCCCATAATCCCCACGTGTCATGGGAGGGACCCAGTGGGATGTAATTACATCATGAGATCGGGTTTTTCCTGTGCTGGTCTCGTGATATGTAAATAAGTCTCACTAGATCTGATGGTTTTATAAAGGACAGTTTATAAAACTGTGAGGCCTCCCCAGCCATGTGGAACTGTGAGTCCATTAAACCTCTTTTTCTTTGTAAATTACCTAGTCTCAGGTATTCCTTCATAGCAGCATGAGAACAAACTAATACATATACATATGTGTATATACTTATATAATTATATTGTTATGTAGTTTCAGAAAATAATTTCTAACTTTTCTGTGCAATAGATGATGGGGATTGAAATTCCAGCTAATTAAGTGGATACCAGGATCTCACTTTATTTAATCTCTTAAGAGATTAATTAAGCATAAACATTTATATATAGTTAATGGTGAAGATTATCTTGCTATTATAAAAGGTAAAATTTTGATCATCAAAAACTATATGAAAATTATTAACTTGAAATTCAGGAAAACTATTTCCCACAATTAAATAAGGAGACAAGAAACAGATACTGTAAACAGACAGGGAAGTTCTCTAGGGATTATAGGATTTTAATCAACTTGAGCAATCAGCCTGTTTTATAGCCTCTTGCCCTCTAGCCTGTTTCTTCCTAAATCTTGTGTAGAATGCAGTCACCTAAGTTGGCCACCTAAGCTCCTGGCAGACTCCAGCAACTTATAGATGAACTTGAGTGAACCTTCCTTACTCCTATACTAAAGTCTCCACCCCAAGAGGAGATATCGTTTCATTACCATAATATGCCACCTATGAGCGGGCAAAGTGACTCACCGCTTTTGGGCAGCAAGGTCTCCTTCTCAACATGTGATAGGGTACCCTCTCCCTTCTCCATCACCTCATAAAACCCTCCTGTCACTTACTCTAGGGCAGACACTGCTCTGAAGAATACTTCTAGTTTTCTCCTTCCTTGCCTAGCAATATCACCCTTCTTGAGCAAAACCTGCATCCTCGTGAAGAGTCATTTGTTACTTACCAGGTGAATGAACCCTGTGTTTTGGGGGTAACAATACCACTTCCCAAAGAAGAAGAGGTAATGGGAAAGGATTATGGTAGCAGTCCAGACTTTAGAAGATAGGTTTGATGAACACAGTTGTCTAAATGAACACAGTGTCTACAGGCTACTTGAAGTTATAGGAAAAGCCAGAAAAAGGATTTTGGAGAAATTCATATGAAACATATTTTGAAATCAACTGGGATTATGCATAAATTTCAGAAGTATATGTTTTAAAAGAAAATCATAGGCAAAGCAGTTGAATTACTAATTACTGCACCTGCCTATACACATCAACATAAGTACACATACATATATATGTGTGTGTGTGTTTGTGTGTGTGTGTATATATATAATATTTATATGTAAATAGGTCGGGCGCAGTGGCTCACACCTGTAATCCCAGCACTTTGGGAGGCTGAGGTGGGCAGATCATGAGGTCAGGAGTTTGAGACCAGCCTGGCCAACATAGTGAAACTCTATCTCTACTAAAAATACAAAACATTAGCTGGGCACAGTGGCCTGTGCCTGTAGTCCCAGCTACTCGGGAGGCTGAGACAGGAGAATTGCTTGAACCCAGGAGGCAGAGGTTGCAGTTAGCTGAGATCACGCCACTGTGCTCCAGCCTGAGAGACAGAGTGAGATTCTGCCTCAAAAAATATATATGTAAATATATAGAAAAATATATGAAAAGCATACAAATACACGACTGCACACTAGACACTGACACTCTGCTAACTGCTAATTAATAGCATGTATCTATATTTGTAAAATTAGTTTCAGGCTCTAAGTAAATGGTTGTTTTTCCAAGGTTATTAGAAATATAATGAACAATAATATTGTACATAAATACACATAAATTTAGTCTTTTGAAGGCATGAATATATATCTGATCACTACTATTATAGATGTAATAAACTCAAACAGTGAATGACATGAACATTAATGCATCATCTGATTCCAGAATTCTTAAGTTCATTGGCCTTTTTAAAATAAAATTTGACCCTTATGTAATATTAATGATAACCTGCTATATGAATATTTTAAAATACATTTTAATGTTGGTGTCCCTGTTTCAACTGTAAAGACAGGGCACATTTTATAAACCTGTATGGAACACAGCAGAATTTAAAACATTACATTGCAGTGGTGGTGATTTTGTTAATAACAAAATCAGCTGTGACATACTTATAAAAAAAGTTTTTGTGTTATTATCTATCTAGATACAGACGTGCTTTATTTACCTAAAACCACGAATGGACATTCTATCACATAGTCCTGCTTTTTCAACTAGCATGTGATTCACTCAAGTCTTTGTTTAGAATCCCCTTGTAACCAATGTCTGTTGGACTGCTCTGGTAGAACAGTAGTCAAGGATAATAAATAAATAAACACTGAGGCCGGGCGCGGTGGCTCAAGCCTGTAATCCCAGCACTTTGGGAGGCCGAGGCGGGTGGATCACGAGGTCAGGAGATCGAGACTATCCTGGTTAACATGGTGAAACCCCGTCTCTACTAAAAAAAAATACAAAAAACTAGCCGGGCATGGTGGCGGGCGCCTGTAGTCTCAGCTACTTGGGAGGCTGAGGTGGCGAATGGCGTGAACCCGGGAGGCGGAGCTTGCAGTGAGCCGAGATCACGCCACTGCACTCCAGCCTGGGCGACAGAGCGAGACTCCGTCTCAAAATAAAATAAAATAAAATAAAATAAAAAATAAATAAAAATAAATAAACACTGAAAATCTCTATTTTAAAAGGTGTCTTGATTTTGTATCATAAAAGAAATAAGTGTAGGCCAAAATCTCATTATGCATTACTCAAGATAAAATTATATCTTATACCAGAAAAGATTGCAAAAAGTAAAAACTCCACATTGTTAAGTAGCATTGAATGAGTGCTTATTTACTAAATTATTCTATTGAGATTCTGATACTATTATAACTTGTTAATTTTCAAATATATCTGTACCACTAGTCTGCAAACTCCTTAATAATAGGGATTATGCTTGACTTATCTTTTTATCCCTAAGATCTACACTCTTCACTTCACACTAGATGTTCAGTAGATACTTGACTCATAAGTAATTAACCTGAATTTTTTAAATTAATGAGTTTTTTATTTTGTGTGCATTTATCAACTTTAATTAAGAAATTAATTTGGCCAGGCGCAGTGGCTCACACCTGTAATCCCAGCACTTTCAGAGGCTGAGGCAGGTGGATCATGAGGTCAGGAGTTCAAGACCAGTCTGGCCAACATAGTGAAATCCTGTCTCTACTAAAAATACAAAAAATTAGCCAGGTATGTGTGCCTGTAATCTCAGTTACTCAGGAGGCTAAGGCAGGAGAATCGCGTGAACCTGGGAGGCAGAGCTTGCAGTGAGCTGAGACCACAATGTTACACTCCAGCCTGGGCAACACTGCAAGACTCCATCTCAATAATAATAATAATAATAATAATAATTTATTCATTTATTTACAAATATGTGTTTATTGAATGCTTATGCAACATTGTAGGGCACAATGATGAAGAATGAACATAATTTATACATTTGGGTATAAAGTAGAAAAGCATTTCAAGTAAGTTTGATAGACTAGGAAAGGAACCGTGGTTGGGAAAAGTTAACACATACATGGTAAAGGTGGTGGCTCAGTTCAGTCAATAAAAAAAGAAAAAAGGAATTATGTTTGTGAAACCCACACAATTGTTCCATAGCACTGATGTTTACGGTTTATTTGGAATAAACATAGTAATTGACCCAGTTACATTTGTTTTATCTGAGTTCCTTTATCAGGAAATCGACCATCAGGCCTCCCAGATAGTATCAAGCAATGGAAATTTATCAGATCAACTCTTGGAGACAAGGAGTAGCCAGACCCCTCGCCCATCATGATTGCATAACCCACCTTTTGCTGACCAATTGCCTAACCTGTTGACCAACTGCTCTACCTTATCCCTCCCCAAATACTGTTTTTTCACCCATGGTTACATTTCTTCCCTGCTTTATAAACTCCTCATTTTAGTCTGTCAGGGAGATGGATTTGGGACTCCCTTCTCCTCACCAGCAGCACTCAAATAATGTCTTCTTCCTTGGCAGTACTTATTATTTCACTAGATGGCTTTCCGATCAGGGAGCAGCAGGACCTGGACAGAACTCTTGGTGTTTGGGTAACATTTGCAAGGGAATAATATAGTAAAAGTAATTTGAGGCCTGGGTAATAAAGACCTTAAGAGTTGATACATTTGAATATTTTTTATTGTAGACCGTGGAAAACGGAGACTGAGAATTTTTGCTGAAATAAAGAAATTCTTAGATTTGTGCTTCTAGAATTTTAATCTGCCAGTGAAGCATGAAAAGTATCACTGAAGCAGAGACTGGAGGCAGAGAGACAAATGTAATGGTTCTGCCTCTATTTCAAACTGAATATTAAGGCCTTAAGGATGGTGGAAATAAAAATGAAGAGGATAAAAAAAATGATAAATATTACAAAAAATGTATAAATAGAACCTACAAATACAGTAAACGTGGGGAAAATGTGCAGAGGTTTAATCAAGCACGAGGCTCACATTTATATAATACTGACACTAGAATGGATTTACTGTCTTTATTATCATAAATTTGATGTGGTAAAATGTCATAATATTTTTATTCAATGCCACAAGGCATTCAAATTTGAAAGCTAATCAAGTAGAAAAAAATTGGTAAAAAGGATAGCTGCCTCAGTTTATAACATATTTTGTCACAGTTTCTCCTGGCATTAACAACAAATAATTCTTCCTCAGGGTGAAACATTTAGGCAAAACAACTACTTAGCTAAAATTCCTAAATAAGTCAGCCCAGTCTTATCTGGACTGAACTTGTAGTTCTTGGTTAAAAGAAGTTGGTTTTGTGCATGTCACCAATCATGAATCTTCTTAAGAGCTCACATTTTCTAAAATTGTATATTTTATGTCTTATATAATAAAACATATGAGCCTGAAGGTTTGGAGACCAGGTTATAGAAATAGTTTTACACTCTAGTGCCTAAATATGCAATATCCATTTAGTAATTTAGATTAAAAATTACTGAAGCAGGATTCCTCATGTTTGTAATACAAAAAGTTTTCATGGTACAAACTTACGTTTGTGCCATAAGTTAGCTTTGTCTCACTTTCTTCTGTATTTGGCATTACTGATTTCCATCAGTTTTTGTAGATAAACCCTTTCCTTGCTCCTGTCAAGTTACCTGCATTAAATTTGTTAACCAGCAAAAATATTTAAAGAGGGTCCAGCTGGAGATATATATATATATATATATGTATATGTGTATATATATATATTTTTTGGCATGCATTTGCAGAAGTCTGTCGAAAGAGCATCAAGGCTTACTTTTAAACATTCTAGATCCAGATTTTTTCCTTTAAATCTTGTAGTATACATACTAAAAAATCAAATGTTATTACTGTTATAAACTGGTCCACACCAAAATTTTAAAGAGTTTAACTCTTCAAAATAAAGAGAACCCAATTCAAAATCATAGGTATGTGAAGAGAAGGCTTTTTTTTTTTAATACAGTGAACATAGAAATAAAGCAAAGCATCTGTTTTATTGTTTGCAGGTATGTAGTGGCCTTATCTGGTCTATCCCATTAGAAAGTGTGTCTGGAATTGGTTCCTTCCGGTGGGTTCTCGGTCTCACTGATTTCAACAGTGAAGACGCGGACCTTGACGGCATTTCAGTTCTTAAACACGGTGTGTCGGGAGTTTATTCCTTCAGATGTTCCTGGTCTCACTGACTTCAGGAGTGAAGCTGCAGACCTTTGCAGTGAATGTTACAGCTCTTAAAGGCGACGCGTGCGGCCACGTCCGGGGTTGTTTATTCCTTCTGGTGGCGTCCTGGTCTCGTTGGCTTCAAGAGTGAAGATGCAGACCTTCATGGTGAGTGTTACAGCTCATAAAAATACCGCAGACCCAAACAGTGAGCAGCAGCAAGATTTATGGCAAACAACAATGCTTCCATGGCAAGGAAAGAGATACATGCACCTTGCTGCTCCTGGCACCCGTGGCCTACTTTTATTTTCTTATTAGACCCCACCCACATCCCGCTGATTGGTCTATTTTACACAGAGCTGATTGGTCCACTTTACAGACTGCTGATTGGTCCATTTTTACAGAGTGCTGATTGGTGCATTTACAATCCTTTAGCTAGACAGAAAAGTTCTCCAAGTCCCCCACCCAATCCAGAAGCCCACCCGGCTTCACCTCTCACAAGTGCGTAGTTACATAATTGGAAGTTAATTGGCAACTTGCTGTGGGTTAAGCTTAACTTTCTTTTTTCTTAATATAGGCATTTACACAAAAGAGCCTAAATTACATTTCACTTACGCTTGAGTATCAAGCAAGGTTAAGGCCACTTTCAGGCCTGTCTTTTTCTGCTCAGGGATTATTTTCAGGCCTAGTCTCCATTTCATTTTACTAAAACTGGACCAATGACACTTGATTACAAATTAGAAATGGTTAAATACGAAGATAACAGTGTCTAGTTTATGAGACAGATAGGCTCACAAGCTGCATTTCTTCTCAGACCCAACTTATCTCCATGTGGTGCATCTACCTACGTCCTGAAGCAAAAGCCTAAACACCTTTAAAATAACCCAATAGAAGGAAAAAGGGGTAAAGAAAAAGAGAGAGTCAAGAAAGAAGGAGGCACAAGTGATGGCAGTGAAAGGGAGAGACACATCTCTTCAGTTGGAACTTCCTACAGGAGGCTTTGCCAAGCCACCAAGTGATTAATTCTGATTTTGGCTGTACCTTTCAGGAAAGAACACCTTGGAACACAGTAACTTTACTACTGAAACAGAGAAGGTTCTTTTGTGCCCCTGGCAGGGCATGCAGTTGGGGTGGGGCTCACTTATACAGAGCCCCACTGCTCCAACTTCTAGGGAAGCATACAGAAGGGCAGGCTGTGGGACTCAGACCCTACAGCAGTGTCTAGGGCTGAATGTTTACAGCTCCTGAAGCCCCAGTGGGCGTGTGGTACAGGGTTCTATTTTAGTTTACGTCTATAGGCAGCTTGTGTTAACCAGCTCAATTAGACCCTCCACCTTGTCACAAGGACAGAGGGCTTTCTGTATCCTGGGATCTTGCCCTGGTGTACCAGAAAATTGGATCACATGTGGGCATGGAGAATGAGTGCAAAGTTTCACTGAGTGGAGGTAGCTCTCCGCCAATAAGTGAGCCAGATAGATGGATTTCCACTGGAGTTGAGCCACTCAGTGGCCTTGGCTCTCCTCCGACTGCCCAGCCAAACTCCACATTGTTCCACTAGTCAGTGGCCTGCTGGCCTGCTGGTGCCTGTCAGCATGCTCTTCTGCTGGTGTGCTCTAGTTGACCAGCCACTTGTGTCTTCTTCTGCTGATGTGTTCCTCACGATGTCCAGCCACTTGTGTCCGCCTGCTAGGGTTTTTTATAGGCCCAGGATAGGGGCGTGATGGGCCATGGTGATCTTGGGAAATGGAACATTTGGGCACGAAGGCAGGAGTGCCTGTCCTCACCTAGGTCCATGGGGGTGTAGCCATAGGCAGGGATCATGCCCTTCTCTGCCCAGCACTTCCCTTCCAACTTCTGTTTCATTTAAAGGGACCACGCTCTTCACTTCCCAGCACTCCTGTATCACTACTCATAAACAAGACGAATATGCAACAAGGTAAGTTAAAAAAAGTAAGGTTATTGGCTGGGTGTGGTGGCTCACGCCTGTAATCCCAGCACTTTGGGAAGTCGAGGCGAGTGGATCACCCAAGGTCAGGAGTTTGAGACCAGCCTGGCCAATATGGTGAAACCCCGTCTCTCTAAAAATAACAAAAATTAATCAGGCATGGTGGTGTGTGCCTGTAATCCCAGCTACTTGGGAGGCTGAGGTAGGAGAATTGCTTGAACCCAGGAGGCAGAGGTCGCAGTGAGCCAAGATCTCACTATTGCGCTCCAGCCTGGGCAGAAAAGAGTGAAACTCTGTCTCAAAAATAATAATAATAATAAGGTTGTCATTTTATCCATTTCTAATACACACAAGTAAATAAAGAATAGAAATTCAGCATTGTTTTCCTAAAATCAGAAGATATTCAGTAGCCCCTGACTCCTACCCCAACCCACAAACGGTTAGTAAAGATCAATTGTGCTTCAGGCCCACTGGTAAATGTTAATCTGGCTGTGTCCTGAAGTAGAAAAGATTGAGACTAATTGAGAGTCTGATGGGACTCCTGGATAAGGAATTCTTTAGAAGATTTCTACTAACCCAAGTGTCCTTGGAGACACACTTGGGTTAGTAGAAAGTGGATTGCTGGTAGTAGAGCCTGTCTCTGAGGGCTCTGGGACACAGTGCCTGAGAATTTAGGAGAAGCCCACAAAGCAGCACTGTGCAGTGGCAAAAGATGCCACAGCAATGAGGACTTCCCCATGATGCCATGGCAGGTACAGGTAATAGGGACAGGAGGCAGAGAAATTCTAGGCAGAAAAGGGCAAGTCCCCATAAAACCCCACCCTCAAGCCTGAAACCACAGCCCGAAGTGAGAACTTACATCCCTATTTTCCCGCCTGAATGTTGCCTTTTTCTAAACCAACCATGGCCCACCCTGTCCCCGCTCTTGTGCTGATAAAAACCCGAGACTCAGCCAGTAGAGAGAGAGAAGCAGCTGGGTGTTGGAGACTATGACTGGACATCAGAGAGAAGTGGCTTGACTTCAGAAAGACAGCTTGATGGTGTAACCCCAGAGAAGAATCCAGCCAGAGATGGCCGGACTTCAGGGGAAGATGAGCTTCCCACCCAATCTTCTTTTCAGCTCCCTTTTGATTAAGAGCCACTTTCATCGGCCATAACATTCCCTGCATTTACCATCCTTCGATTTGTTCATGTGACCTCATTTCTCCTGGACACTGGACAAGAGCTCGGGAGTCACGAGTGCAGATACAAAAGACTGTGGCACTGGCCCTTTGCCCTCGCTGGCAGAAGGCAACTGCCTTATGCAAAAAGGCAGAGACCCACTGAGCAGTTAGCATTCAAGCTGTCCACAGACAGCAGAGCTAAAAGAGCACTGTAACACTCTCTGGGGGGTTCAGGGGTCATGGGCACTGCCCCAGATGCTGCTGTGGGACCTGCATGGAGTTTGCTCCTGCCACTCCCAAAAGCTCTAGCCCTGGCTCTCGTACCTGCTCACCTGCACACTCCCTCCCACGGGGGGTGGAATACAGCAGGTCTGAGTGAGTGGAGTTTGCCCTTGCAGGTGCTGAAGTGGCTGCCGGCTGGTTCCATCACCCATGCACTCAGTTCCCACCTCGTTCACTTATGTGTTCCCTCCAATGAGGAATTGAGAGCTGCGGGCTGAGTGGCCGAGGCACCTCTGTCATGAGTGCCGTGAAGGGGTCAGGGAAATATCCTGTTTCTCAGACCCCAATACAGACCTTCCTGTGACCGTGGGAGCCTCGGCTCCCAGCTATTGAGGTTTAAACACAAAACAGAATTAATCACTAAGATCCTACTTTGTGGCAAACTGATTGAGTTCTGTGATTGGGACTAAAATATTTTTGTATTACTATTGAAATTATTTAAGTACTTCCTTTTTGCTAACAGTTGCTAAACACAACATCCTTGGCATATGGCTAAACATATTTAAAATTTATTAACTTTTCATGAGATAAATTATAGTTATATTTTATATGTAAAATATGAAAATGTTCCTCATGTGAGCTTGCTAATTAAAAATATTTCAATGTTATAAAATAAACTGTGTAAAGAGAAAAATAGTCAAAGGTTTTACTATTAAAGAAATGTAGTGGCCGGGCATGGTGGCTCATGCCTGTAATCTTAGTACTTTGGGAGGCCGAGGTAGGTGGATCACCTGAGGTCAGGAGTTTGACACCAGACTGGTCAACATGGTGAAATCCCGTCTCTACTAAAAATACAAAAATTAGCCAGGCATAGTGGAGGGTGCTTGTAATCCCAGCTACCTGAGAGGCTGAGGCAGGAGAATCACTTGAACCTGGGAGGCAGAGGTTGCAGTGAACTGAGATCACACCATTCCACTCCAGCCTGGACAAGGCTGGACTCCGTCTCAAAAAAAAAAGGAGAAAAAAAGAAAGAAATTTAGTTAGGAGGATGAATGTCTGTGCTCCCTGGCCAGAAAAATCAAATATATACTTTGTATAGATCTCGAGTGGTAAGGGATAAGAGATCTTCAGGGGCATCTAGTCCAGTTTCCATCTGATGTTGAATCATCTAACAATCTGCCAGACATGTGCTCACCCAGGCTGTGCCTGAAAACTTTCCGTGATGCAGACAATATTATGGCTTACGGTTCTGCCTCTCTAGAGGCAGTCAGAGGTATCCATGGACAGCTGTGAGTGGTGGAAAATTTCTCTTTACATAAGCTAAAATTGTGTTCCCTGGAGTTTCAACATTTTCATGCCAGCTTGAAGCATCAGGGCTATAAGGAGCAAATCAAAGGCCTCTTGCACATGAAAGCGCTTGGTCTGTTTAAGGAGAACTCTCATATTCCCCTGGAGTTTTCTCTTCTAGAGATTCAATATCCACAATTTCTTTAAGGACGCTTCATCTGTCATGTTGTCAATTCCCTTCATAATTTAAGTCTCCTCAGCTCTGAATGTCTTCCACTTTGTCAATATCTTTCTGAAAGCCTGGTGACTTGAACTGAACAAACAGATTCAGCCAAATGACAGGCAGCACACTGTCACTTTCTTTGTCCTGGGCTTCTATTGCTTTTCTTATTTTATATGTCCATCAGTGTAACCGAGTTCAAAATGACTTCTTTGGCAGTGTGACTTACGATGATTCATGTTATTAACATGAATCGCTGTGGCTTTGCACTGGGTTTGTCGTCCATAGATTGTCAGGATACTTTTTAACCAATACTGCTACTCCTCCCTCTATTCGTGTTAAATCCTTGTTTTTCATCTGAGAACCTCACATTAAATTCAGCTAACTTTTATCATATTAAATTGTCAGGATATTTTTCAACCAATACTGCTACTCTTCCCTCTATTTGTGTTAAATCCTTATTTTTCATCTGAGAACGTCACATTAAATTCAGCTAACTTTTATCATATCATCTTAAATTCACCTCTCTGGCTTGCCGAGAAAACCATTGTGTCCTGGCCCTGGTCATTTACTAGCTCTCCCAGATTTCAGAAATACCCTGCATTGTTAGATTCTAGAGTGCATGATTCTTTGCTCTCAAGTGTCAACCACACAACTTAGCCAAACACAAAATCACAATTATAATCTAAGGATTTTTTTTTTTTTCAAATTGCCTCAGAAAAACTTGATTATCTCAGTTATCTTGCATTTATCTTCTCCACACTTTTATTGTTAAAACCTAGCCAATTAAAATTTGTCTGTTGGACTAGAAGCTTCATGCTGTTCTGTGTTTGGGTTTCTGTTGTGTATCCAGGATCTGACAAAGTGAGCACGTGATGAATATTGATTTAACACATGGTTTATTGATGTTATTTGCACCCTATGCTGGCATATGCTGCACTGCTATGAAAAGGCTGTACATAAATAATTTCTGGTGGTTAGATACTCTTAGTGGAGTTACCTTATAAAAATATTTGAGTCAATAAGATAAACAAATAAAAACATTCATAAGGTAACTCTTCTTAAAATGTTACAGAAAATAGTTACTTAAAACAATCTACCATTTAAATACAAAAAGCCCACACATGTTTGGCACATAATAAAGATACAGCTGGATTTTCAGGAAGTTGTTTTGTAACATCTCTGAAAATAGTTCAATTATGATGTTACCTTGTATCAAAGCAGGAAAGGAGAGAACAACTTTAAGCCAATTAAATGGGTATTACAAGCAGCTGTTCCAGAAAAGGCTGCTGGCATTAGAAAAGCCTACTGCTATACAGAAAATTCTTTCTTTCCCCTTTTTGCCTCCCTGAAACATCCAACATATAAGGTTTCACACCTTCATATGTGGCCTATCTAAGACATAAAATCTTTTAAAAGTGTTTTCTGTACGCTGTCCAAAACTCTACTTTATGAGCCAGAATTTCATGCAAAGTGGTGTTTATTTTGGTCACCGCTCTCCTAGGTCATTTGAAAACCAGAAAATAATGAGGTTTGAGAAAAAAATTCTTGATAAATAAACACTGCATGGAATAGCATTTTAAAGATCTGGGACTTGAATACAGGCTTATCTTTAATTTTAACTAGATTTCTCCATCAGTATCAGCATATGCATGTAAAGAGATATTTGAGGATTTTTCAAAAAACTATTAAGATTCAATATCCTCTTGCTAATCAAATACATATATTAAGAATATCATTAAGAATAAGCTTGCAAGTTGATGCTGTTTTCGAATACTAATCACAGTCTTCACAGTACCTGACAGGTGCCATTGTGTGAAAATCATGAAATCAGAGAAGCCATATTCATTTTCCCCTGAATGTCACTTAATACTGCAATGACTACATCTTTGACTTAACTATCGCTATTGTGAGCCAAAATTTGTGGTTAAATTCCTTCTTTTACATTGAGGGGAATACTCTAATTTACTTTCTGGAGAATAAACAAAAGGAATGGATCCTTCTGATCATAACCTATTGCCTTGCCAATGGTGGTCACTTAAAAGTAGTCGTCCATCTACAATTCCAGGTACAGGTTCAGGTCTGTGAGAATGTTCCTCAGCTTTCATCTCAATGACATTGCTGGCTCTGTGTCACACTAAGGGAGCTTGGGAAACGTGCATGAGCAGGGATATCAAGACTCCACTCTTTGTTCATGGACTGTAGGGAAGTATTTGCACAAAAAATATGATTATTGTAAATATGCTTCAAAAAAATTAACATTTACACTTCACTAAGTTCAGCTTGTTTTAATAAACTGTGATCTAATAGATTAATATGTTTGCCAAGCACTGAATATTGGAAATATCTTCTTAAAAATGATAATTCATACTAGTTCTACTCATTCAAGTACTTGTTTGTGTGACTCAAAGTATCATAGATCATAACTACAGAGAGACTTTAAATATCATTAACTTCATTTTTTTCATTTTATAAAGAACTGAAGCCAAGCAAGACTTGTTAGGAAGTAATGTAACCCAAGACTGTGCATCAGTATCCAGACTTCTGCACTTTTTTTTTGTTTTTTGAGACGGAGTCTCGCTCTGTTGCCCAGGCTGGAGTGCAGTGGCGTGATCTCGACTCACTGCAAGCTCTGCCTCCTGGGTTCACGCCATTCTCCTGCCTTAGCCTCCCGAGTAGCTGGGACTACATGTGCCCACTACCAGGCCTGGCTAATTTTTTGTATTTTTAGTAGAGACAGGGTTTCACCATGTTAGCCAGGATGGTCTCCATCTCCTGACCTCATGATCTGCCCACCTCGGCCTCCCAAAGTGCTGCGATTACAGGCGTGAGCCACCGCACCCGGCCACATTTGCACTTTTGTATGTTAACTACTTCGGCAAGCTATGAAAGATTGAATTATATTCAGGTTTAAGTTAAAGACGAAAATAATGTTACTGAAACACCAGGAGTTTTGTGTAGGTCCTGCTGCTTACCACACAGGATGCCAGTCATAGAGACAAAAAGCACTGAAGGGAAGAGGCTATAATCCCGGGCTGCAGCTGAAGAGATGGGAGATCAGTCTCAAATCCATCTCCCTGACTGACTAAAATTAGGAATTTATATGGAAGGGAAGAAATGTAACCATGTATGGGAAAACAGGAATTAGGGAAGAATAAAGAAGAGGAATTGGTCAATATGTGGTCAGTTAGGTGATCATGATGGGTGAGAGGTCTGGTATCTCCTTGTCCAGATGTGGTGATCTGGTGAGTTTCAGCTCCTCGATTCTATCTTAAGCTCTGATGGTTGGTTTCCTGAGAAAGGAACTCAGATAAAACAAATGTAGCTTTCTCAAGTTTCAAGACTGAGAGGAACAGTTTCTGTGTTTATTTAAAGGAAACCACAAACACTGGTTCTATGGGACAGCTTGGGAGGTTTCAATAACATCTGATAAACCCTGGGCAATGTCCTCAAATGTGTTTTGTTCTACCCACGTAGATTTTCTCTGCACAGTCAATTTCTTGGCCAGTTAATCTGTTTTCTGCCATGTCTGAATGAACCTTTTATTGTCTGTTCCAGGAATGGACTTGAGCCCACTAAATATTTTTTCTTAGCTAGTTGCCACAGTGTTAAGTTTTATGAGTAGGGGATGCTGAAAATACTTTGCAGAAAGAAAGATCTTTCCTTCTTGGTCTAAGGTGCTTCTCGTGGCAGTATCTCACAGTACATAAGGTATCCCTAGTGTCCAGCTCTGCAGTGCAGACACTGCTCTAGTACTGAGTCATGCTGCACACACAACTTCTCCAGCAAATGGCTCCGGCAATGGACAGAAGCCAGCAGCCCAAAGCCTACAGATTAGCCAAAAGCATCCACAGGTTGTTTTGTAGAGGAGTTACTCCAGTGAGTCACCTTCGAGTGAATGGCTTACTTGACACTCTAAAGGGCAGTTTCTGGCAAGTTCTACTTGTGTGGTGCCTCGACTGCTTCTCTGCCATTCAACAACTGTGCCCTCCCTAACAAGGTCTGACTTTGTTAGGAGGGATCTTGATAGGGAGGGTCTCTCTAACAAGGAGAGAATGGGGAACTGACTCTAGTGCCTTATCTATGCCCTAAGGGTAGTGATTGCCCATTACAGTTTCTATCCTACATTTTTAGAGTTCTTTTTACTTTTTACCAGCCAATTCCTCATTAATCCAATCTCCTAGTATAGTTAACATCCTTTTTCTTCGCTGTTCAAATTGCTCTGCAGTTTCTGTCTTCTCATTGCACCCTTACTGATACACTTCTCTTTTCCTGGAACTTTTTACTCTTCCCATATTTTCTTCATTATTTTATACTCATCTTCCTGCATCCAGCTCAAATGTCACATTCTCAAGAAAGCCTTTTGACATTCACCCTGAGATGAATTTGGATTTTTTTCTTCATTGACCTTATTGTTCCATATACTTTTTTCATAACCTTTACCACAGTTTTAATGTTATATATTTCTGTGACTATTTGATTACTCTGCTATTCGTCTCAAATTTCTATGAGGGAGGAAGCAGCAGTATTTGTCTTTTTTTGTCAATGTATATTTAAATCCCTGTACCAGATCTGGCACACTGAGGTACCTGTAAATATTACTGGAAGAATGAATGAACACCTTTAATAAAGCTTTAGATTGACTCTCAAAATTTGGAAAACTTCTAGAGAAACAGTAGTTTCTGAACTCCTTTTGGAAAATCAGAAAACCCCTGAAGATTTAATAACAAAGAATTTAAAAATATCAGGTTGGTGCAAAACCTAATGAAACTACTTTACTTTCAATTGCAAAAACCACAATTACTTTTGCACCAATCTAATAAATAAATCTAAATATTGCTTATGGTAATTAAAATTAAAATTGTCTCTACAGAGTGACCAATGAGGTAGTATTCTGCCTCTGTGACCTATTCTGGTCTTGCTAAAACTTCCACATCATTTCTGGATTCCAAAATCTCTCTTGATTATTTTTTCATTTACACATGGTTTGAACTTTTTCCTCATACTACTGCCAACTACTAAAATAATATACAAGCTCCTCAGTATTCTAAAACATACTTCCGCCTGAAAGTACATTTAATGATTTTTTTTATTTGATTAGTGAGAGGATAATGAATAGTCACATAATCTGTTCCTGATTTTTGTAAGCCCGGTGCTGACTATATATTATCCCATCCTAGTTTTGCCTGATTTTTATTCTTGCTTTTTATTGCTGGTTCTCTTCCACTCCACGTCTTTACAAGGTTCCCAGTTTGTTTACCAGCCATTTTTCTTGACTCTTCTGAGATTTATTTATAAAAATTTCCTAAGGTTTTTCTTATCTCAACTATTATTTTCTTATCTCAACTTTTCTATAACTTTCAAGAAATATGTACTTAATGCCCACTGATTTTTTTGTTATTTCTTTTCTATTAATGAATTTCCAAAGATTCTTAATTTGATTATTTAATTTACATATTTTCTTATTTCCACTATAATTCAAATATGATCTAAACTTTTTTTTTTTTTTGAGATGGAGTCTCGCTCTGTCCTAAACATTTTTTAAATCTATAAAGACACATTTTGTAGTAAAGATTCCAATATCCTAATGCAGGGAGTAGTCCCAGAGTTACATTATGGATAACTTCATATATCCTGTGGGTGCTTAAAACACTCATTCTCATCATATGGAAATGTCAATAGTCGTGTGAAAATCATCTGTTGTTTTCTCCTTGCTTCATGGACAAAACATTCATCATTCTCATTTCAAGTTAAGGTAAAATATCAAAGCAAATATTTATTTTGCTAAGTCACAAAGAGTCTCCAGGTCATAGTTCTTGGTGAAAACTAAAAAAAAAAATGTGCCCAAACTTCACCATGCTATTATTGTTCTGCCTTCCTTAGACTGAGCTTATCTTGTAAAATACAAAATGTTTCCCAGTAACCACCAAGTCTAGCTCCTGAATATCTTCTCTTACTCTGATAACTGTCTTTTGTAAATATTCATCTTTTAATTACTTTACCTATCAATCCCTCATTTGTTTTTCTGAAGTCAATATTGACTATCTGTTTATCTTCATTTGTACCATTTCAATTTAATGAATCAACCTACTGATATTTCTTTTTCAAAGTTACAATAATGATTATATTTTATCTCTCAAAATGTTCTATTTTTTATTCTATCCTTTCTTCTTTTAATTTGAAACTTCACATGAGGGTGAGTTTTAAAGGAATAATATCTATTCCATAAGAGGAAATCTTTTAATGGTCAGTCTACCTCTAAGATAAATGCTTTCTAGAAATAGTAATCCTGACTTTTAAATATATACTAGATATAGTCTTATTTTGTGCGACTATGAAAAGATACATTGATAGATGGGTGGGTAGACAGATAGATAAATAGAGATAAATAACACAGTAAGCAAGGTGGTTTAGAGAGCGAACACTTATTTCTCACAGTTCTGGAGGTTGGTAAGTCCAAGATCAAGGCACTAGCAGATTCAGTATCTGGTGAGGGTTCTCTTTCTAGTTTGCAGGAAAGTACTGTCTAGATCTTTTCAGTGTATTCTTACTGAATAAAAGAGAGAAAGATCATTCTCTTTCTCTTTCTATAAGGACACTAATAAGGGGACTTCACCCTTACAACCTAATTAACTCCCAAAGGTTTCACTTCCCAGTACCATCACATTGGTAAGAGAGCTTCAACATGTGAATGTGGGAGGATGGAAGTATTCAATTCACAGCACAAAGGAATCCTGAGTTAGTTATTGTATCTACTAATCAACTACACATTGATACAGCAAAAGGACTAGAAGGCTAGTCTAGGCAAGCAATTCTTGGACAAATGGGATTTAGTATTAACAAATATGTTTTCCACATAAATTGTGTGCAAAAATTATGAGCACCCTGTGAATTATTATAGGAGATCTATAGTGTAGTAGTTGACAGTAAGGCTAAGGAGTGAGGCCAATATGTATTATTAATAATTTGGGTGTACTTTTCTTTAATGTATGGAAGCATAAAAATTATTAAAGCAAAGACTGAAAACTCATCTGACGGTCTTTCATCCAGCTTTGCCTAGGTTTTTCAAGAAAATATGGATTTGAATAATCTAAAACAATGTGTTTTTATACTTTTCTCCTCAGCAAATTGAAAAATAACTCTAAATAGATTCTGACTCATTGTTTTTAAGAACATTCCACCCTCTATATAAAGGTATCTTGTGAAAAAAAATACAAAATATATTATTTTATATACTAAATGTATTATACATTTATAAATATTTATATACCTATAAATTATTTCATTCTCATACCTCCTTATCAAGAGGAGAGTTATGGGGACTATTTGTGGAGGATAACGAGAATGGGGAACATGGAAAATTATCACAATCGGATAACATAAGATGTTTATGGACACTACAACTTCTGAATTTGGTTTAGATAGGACTTTGTCTGTTCCCATGGGATAGTAAAGTAGCTTGTGACCAAAAAACTTGTAGAATTCAAGATTTTAAGCATTTGAGAGACAACACATATATTTTAATATCCTATGGGTGAAGACGACTGGTGAAACAGTAGGATTTGTGACCATTTTTAAATGAAATATTTTTGTGGAGAGGATAATAATAGATAGGACATTATCACACTGGGAAATTGATATTGATAGAATCTACCACCTTATAAGATTTCACTGTCCATTTTGAAAATTATCACAATCAAAATGGAGTCACTTACCTCAAACCCTGGTAAAATTGAGCCAGGGGTCCATGAAGGGAAGGTCTTCATGAACGTATGCGTAAAAACAAAACTGTTACAACTACATTAGTCTGTTTTCACACTGTTATAAAGAGCTACCTGTGACTGGGCAATTTATTTTTTTAAAAAAGAGGTTTAATTGACTAATGGTTCCAGAAGCTTAATAGGAAGCATGTCTGGGAGACCTCAGGACATTTCAATCATGGTGGAAGGTAAATAGAAAATAAGCAGGTCTTATAATGGCGACACATGAGAGAGAGAGAGCAAGTGGGGAAGTGCCACACACATTTAAACCATCAGATCTCATTAGAATTCACTCATTACCACAAGAACACCATTGGGGAAATTACCCCCATGATCCAAACGCCTTGCATCAGGTGTCTCCCTCAACATGCAGGGATTAAAATTTGGCATAAGATTTGGGTGAATATAGAAACCCAAATCATATTATTCTGCACATGGCCCCTCCCAAATCTCATGTTGTTCTCACATTTCAAAACCAATCATGCCTTCCCAAGTGTTACCCAAAGTCTTAACTCATTCCAGCATTAACTCAAAAGCCAATAGTCCAAAGTCTCATCTGAGACAAGGTAAGACCCTTATGTCTATGAGCCTGTAAAATCAAAAACAAATCAGTTACTTCCAAGATGCAATGGGAGTACAGACTTTGGGTGAATACTCCCATTCCAAATAAAGGAAATTGGCTGAAACAAAGGGGCTATAGGCCTTATGCAAGTTTGAAACTCATCAGGGCAGTCATTTAATCTTAAAGCTCCAAAATAATCTTCATTCACTCCATGCCTCACATCCAGGGCTTGCTGATGCAAGGGGTGGGCTCCCTAGGCCTTGGGCAACTCTGACCTCTGGCCCTGTGTCTCTGCAGGATACAGCCCCCTTGGATGCTTTGACAGCCTGGCATTGAGTGTCTGCAGCTTCTCCAAGTACATGGTACAAGCTGTCAGTGGATCTACCATTCTGGGGTTTGGAGGACAGTGGCCCTCTTTTCACAGTACCACTAGGTAGTGCCCCACTGGAGACTCTTTGTGGAGTCTCCAACCCCATATTTCCCCTATGCACTGTCCTTGTAGCATTTCTCCATGGGGGCCCAGCTCCTGCAGCAGACTTCTGCTTGGACATCCAGGAGTTTTCATACATCTTCTGAAATCTAGGCAGAGGCTTCCAAACTATTACCTTATGCACACCTGCAGGCCCAACACCACATGGAAGCCACCAAGGCTTGGGACTTGCACACTATGAAGCTATGGCCCAGGTGTACCTTAACGACTTTTAGCCACAGCTCCAGTTGGAGCAGCTGGGACATAGGGTGCCATGTCCTGAGGCTACACAGAGGAGTTAGGCCCTTGGCCTTGTCCAGGAAACCATTTTTTCCTCCTTGGCACCCAGGCCTGTGACTGGAGGAGCTTCCATTAAGATCTCTGAAGGGCCCTGGAGATATTTTTCCCATTTTCTTGGTTATTAACACTCTTCTCCTAGTTACATAAGCAAATTTCTGCAGCGACCTTGAATTTCTCTTTAGGAAATGGGTTTTTCTTTTCTACCACATGATCAGGCTGCAAATTTTCCAAACATTTATGCTCTGCTTCCTTTTTTTTTGTTTTGTTTTTGAGACGGAGTCTTGCTGTGTCACCAGGCTGGAGTACAGTGGCACGATCTCAGCTCACTGCAACCTCTGCCTCCCAGGTTCAAGCAATTCTTCTGCCTCAGTCTCCTGAGTAGTTGGGACTATAGGCACATGCCACCACACCCTGCTAATTTTTGTATATTTAGTAGAGACAGGGTTTCACTATGTTGGCCAGAATTGTTTTGATCTCTTGACCTTTTGATCTGCCTGCCTCGGCTTCCCAAAGTGCTGGCATTACAGGCATAAGCCACCATGCCCAGCTACTCTGCTTCCATTTATTTATTTATTCATTTATTTATTGCTTCCCTTTCAAATATAAGTTCCAATTTCAGACCATTTTCTTCACACATATGAGCAAGCATACACTTTTAGAAACAGCTAGGTCACATCTTGAATACTTTGCTGCTTAAAAATTTATTCCGCCAGATACCCTAAAGCATCTTTCTCAAGTTCAGCATTCCACACATCTCTAGGGCAGGGGCAAAATGCCCCCAGTTTTTGCTAAAGCATAGCAAAAATGACTTTTACTCTAGTTCCCAATAAGTTCCTCATCTCCATCTGAGATCACCTCAGCCTGGACTTTATTGTCCTTATCACTGTCAGCGTTTTCATCAAATCCATTCAACAAGTCTCTAGGAAGTTCCAAATTTCCCCACATCTTCCTGTCTTCTTCTGGGCCCTCCAAACTGTTCTAACCTCTGCCTGTTAATCAGTTTCAAAATTGCTTTCACATTTTCAGGTATCTGTATAGCAATGCCCCACTCTCCCAGTACCAATTTTCTGTATTAGTCTGTTTTCACACTGCTATAAAGAAATACCTGAGACTGGATAATTTATGAAGAAAAGAGGTTTAATTGACTCACAGTGCCACAAGCTAAACAGAAAACATGGCTAGGAGGCCTCAGGAAACTTACAATCATGGCAGAAGGCAAAGTGGAAGCAATCATGTCTTACCATGGCAGAGCAGGGAAAAGAGAGAGCTGGGGGGAGAAGCTAAACACTTTTAAACCATCATATCTCATGAGAACTCACTCACTATCATGAGAACTGCATTCAGAAAACTACCCCTGTGATTCAATCACCTCCCGCCAGGTCCCTCATCCGACACATAAAGATTACAATTTGACATGAGATTTGGGCAGGGACACAGAGACAAAGCATATCAATAACTTTTCACAAAGACCACCAAAACTTTACACCAAAAATACTTCTGTGAGGACATCTGCCCAGTAACTGCCTGTTCAACCTTGAATTCACACTACCCTTGTTACTGACCCTTGTTGCCAAACTTTCCTTCCTTTACTTCCCTAAATATGCCCATAGCTTACTATGGCATCATATTCCACATTGCAATGTTCACTCCCAAAGAAACATGTTATCTTTGGAGAATCTTTGTACATCTGTTATTTAGGTTGACAAAATGTGTGTGCATTTGTGTCGGAGAGGAGTGGGTGTGGGTGTGTGTTTTGGTCTATAAAGTTTTACCACATCTGTAGATTTGGATAATCCAAAAATAGACAAGATACAGAACAGTTCTATTACAAGGATCCCCCATGCTATCCTTTTATAGCCATATCCACACACACCCCTATCCCTAAGCCCTGGCAAACATTAATTTGTTCTGCCTCTTTATAAACTTTTCACTTCAAGAATGTTATATATGTGTTACTTTGCAAGCTGTTTTTTTCTTAACTCAGCGTAATTTCCATGACTTGAATTCAAGTTGCTTAATGAATCAATAGTTTTTTCCTTTTTTATTGTTGGGTAGGATTCCATACCATGAGTATATGATATGGTTTGGCTCTGTGTTCCTACCCAAATCTCAAGGTGTACCTCCCATAATTCCCATGTGTTGTGGGGAGGACCCGGTGGGAGAGAATTGAATGATGGGGCCAGGTCTTTCCCCTGCTGTTCTCCTGATAGCAAATGAGTCTCACAACATCTGACAATTTTACAAAGAGGCATTTCCCTGTACAAACTCTTCTCTCTTGCCGCCACCATGTAAGAGGTGACTTTCACCCTCTGCCATGATTGTGAGGCCTCCCCAACCACATGGAACTGTGAATCCAATAACCTTTTTTTTTTAATTGCCCAGTCTCCAGTGTGTCTTTATCAGCACCATGAAAGTAGACTAATACAGTATGTGACAATTTGTTTAGCATTCACCTGTTGAAGGACATTTGCGCTGTTTCCAGCTACTGGATATTAATTAATAAAGCTGCTATCAACATTCTTGTACAGGTTTTTGTGAGAAAATACATTTTGATTTCATTAGGATAAAAGTCTAACGAGGTAAACTGCTAGATCATATGGCAAGAGTATGCTTAGTTTTATATGAAATTGCCATGCTATTTCCTAGAATAGCTGTATAATTAAACATTCCCATTAGCAATGAATGAGTGATTCAGTTTATTTTCAAACACAGAAAAAATGATTCTGGGGATTTCGTTTTTTTTTTTAATTATAAATGTTGTGATAAGTGTAGTAATATATCATTATTGGTTTTAATTTACATTTCCTAATGACAAACAGTGTTGAACAACTTTTATTTATTTATTTATTTATTTATTTATTTATTTATTTATTTATTTATTTTGAGGCAGAGTCTCTTTCTGTCGCCCAGGCTGGAGAGCAGTGGCGCGATCTCGGCTCACTGCAAGCTCCGCCTCCCAGGTTCCCGCCATTCTCCTGCCTCAGCCTCCTGAGTAGCTGGGACTACAGGCGCCGCCACCATGCCCGGCTAATTTTTTGTATTTTTTAGTAGACACAGGGTTTCACCATGTTAGCCAGGATGGTCTCCATCTCCTCACCTAGTGATCCAGCCGCCTCAGCCTCCCAAAGAGCTGGGATTACAAGCATGAGCCACCGCGCCCGGCCACGATGTTCAACAACTTTTCATGCATTTATTGGCTATCTGTCCTCTTCAGTGAAATACATGTTCATGTATCTTTCTAATTGAATTGCTTTTACTGTTCATTGTTTCAAGTCCTTTATACATTATAGACTCTGGCCCTTTGTTGAATATGTTACCTGCAAATATTTTCTCTCAGTCTCTGTCTGGTCTTTTTTTCTCTTCATGGGGTAACTCAGAGAGAAATTTAAAAACAAACAAACTAACTGATGCGCTCTAGTTAATCAATGGTCTTCAACCATTATTTCTTCAGACTCACAGACACACTCTGCTTTTTGTATCCATATTGAACTTTTATCGTAAGAACAGTGAAGCTATTCTATCAATTATTGATCTGTTCTCAAATTCACTAATTCTGTTTCCTTTCATCTCTAGTCTACATTTATCCTATCTAGCAAGCTATTTTTTCCCTCCCTGTTATTGCATTGTTTAGTTATATAATTTCCATTTGGTTCTCTTTAATAATTGATAGAATTATTTGATATTTTCCATTTGTCATCTGTTTCAAAAGAATTTTTAGTTGCTTTTTGCAATGAAAGCATTTTTGTGATGATTGCTCCTAAATCCTTGTCAGATAATTGCATCATCTGATTCTGCTCAGTGTTGTCACTGATAGTGTTTTCTCATTCAAGTTATGATTTTTCTGATTTGTGGTATTACATTCTGTCTTTTGTTAGAAGATTACAACTCCTACTGAAGTCTTTATTTTAGCAGGTAGCCACCTTATCTAAGTTTAGCCTACTTTTATGGACTGTGGTTCCAATGACAACTTCATTTTTAGAGTTTTTATGGTGTTATTTTGGTCACTTGTTGGGTGCCTTATGGTGCCACTGGGCTCTCACTGGTCTCTACTGGTACTGCCTGGTGGCCAGAAGATGTTTCCCAGGCCTGGACTCATAGTGCCTCGATCTAGAAAATGGAGCCTCCAGCCTTTAGAAAGAGACTTTCCCTGGCAGTGCCACTCATTGTGACAGGTTTTCTCTCGTGGGCACAGCCCAATGTCTGGTGTTTTGGGGTGGGGAGGGGAGTCTCAGGCACACAAGAACAAGCATTAGTTGTGGCAGAATTTTCCTTGCTGCTTCTGCCCAGTTGACCAATGTCTCTTGGTAAAGAAGGGAGTCTCTGACCCACAAGGATGGATGGCTTCCTGGGCCAGCCTGGTTATGATAGCAAGATCCCCCTCCCAGTGCTTCAGGACCCCCTAGGTTTCCCTTAGTGTGTGTGTCTGTGTGTGGTAGGGGTGAGGGAGGAGTGGGAAGCAACCATAGTCCTTGTTCACTAGCCTCGTCTGCTTTGACCATCAGCTGGCGTCACTATCAGTCCCCATTCCTGATACTGCTGGGCTGACCTGGGGTTATGGAAAGGACTCTCATTCAATCTGGTAGAGGAATGAGCCTACCTGATCTGCCTTTTGAGGCAAAATTGGGGATAGGGAACCAGTGGTCCTGGCTTGCTTTGCTCTGTTGGGTGGGCATCAAAAGACCTGTTTCTTTAATCGTGAGACCTCTAACATCTACCTATCTTTCAGAGTTCTCTCTCTCTCTTTTTTTTTTTGTCTCTTGCAGTACTTCCAGTGTTTGTGGTTGTACTTAGTTGAGAGGATCAGGAAGAAACAGACGTATCCTATCTTATCTGGCCGGAAATAACTTTATCTTCTTTTAAATTACACTAGGACCCCCAAAAAAGCACACCTGCTGGTAGTATCCTTAAAAGTGAGAATAATGTTTACATAAAATGTTGGTTTTATGATTACATAAAATAATACTTAAAGTGGTAGTTTTTATTATCATTATCATTATGTTATTATTATTGTCATCTTACCATTATTATTATCAATATATTATCAAAAGTTATGGAAACTAGCTATAGAATTCTAGATCTTTTGACAAAGTGTAATTATAAAACATTAGTATTGGCCAGGCGCAGTGGCTCATGCCTGAAATGCTGACACTTTGAGAGGCTCAGGTGGGCGAATCGCTTGAGGTCAGGAATTCAAGACCACCCTGGCCAACATGATGAAACCCCGTCTCTACTGAAAATACCAGAATTAGCTGAGTGCAGTGGTGGGCACTTGTAATCTTAGCTACTCGGGAGACTGAGGCAGAAGAATCACTTGAACCCGGGAACTGAAGGTTGCAGCGAGCCAAAATCATGCCACTACACTCCAGCCTGAGCGACAGAGTGAGACTCCATCTCAAAAAAATAAAATAAAATAAAACAGTAGTATCATATTAAAGTACGTACCAAAAGAGTCTAATTTAATAACACAACAGGAACAGAGAGCAGCATAAAATCTCACCTATTATCTATTTAACCAATACTAAAAATAACACTGAAAATTAAAATATTGGGAGTTCCTAAAATTTTGAAATATTCTGAACAACTTAGAGGAAATTTTAGTTTTCATAAAATAAAGAAGTAATACTTATATTAATTTTAATATTTATATTTTTCACCTAAAGCTGAATTATGAAATAAAACTGTGACTCAAACATTTTAAGTTTATATTTACTGTATTCATATATGTTTTTATTTCAGAAATGTTTATTGGAAATAGTATAAATTTCTGAGTAAAGACTTGAGAAGTTGTATCTGTGACCCCAAGAAGATAACCGTCAATGTGAAGTAGGCTAAAAATGATCCAAGAGACCATTTCAGAAAAATAACAGTCTTTGTTCAAAAAATACCTTGAAACCACTAGATATATTACAAGAAGCCTTAAGTATAGAGTCTGGAAAAGATGTTGAAACAAAGACACAGCTAGACTCTTCTGCACAAGTCTTCTGCGTATCAGTCAAATATAAAATGAAGAAAAGTAAAGATTGAAAAGCTAAAAAAAGAATGGTATGCAATTATATTCCAGATATATTAGGCCTTAATTAATGTATTGATGATTTCAATAATAAAATGCCCATTGTTGTCTGAGAAAAAAACAAAACAAAAGAAACAGCTGTGAAAGAGGCAACTGGCAATTTGTAAAAAGAGTAGACCCCAGTGAATGGAGCAGGAAACTGAAGCTTTTAAATCAGGGAGCCAGTACGATATTTCTAATAATTGGTTAGGCAAAGTGCTTTTAAGAGCTGTGTTAACTAATATTCAACTTGAAGTTTTTTATGATGACATGATGTAAACCTATTCATTATCCTATTCCATCAATGGACTTAACACATAATTTTGGAGGAAAGTGAAAGAATTATCATAGTGTCGAGAATGTAGTGATTAGCAAACAGTGTATATGGAACATTGTGATAACCCACACACCTAAAACAGTTCTTTGAAGATAGTCTTAGCTGAGATAACTGGAGAAGCATAATATCCCCCTTTTTTTCCAAGAATTCTTTGCAATAATGAAACAGACACTAGGTCCCTTAGAATACAACATTTGGCAGTTTGGTCAATTGCATTTGACATACACTGTGAAAATTGCTCTGTATTACATGGTAATACCTGCTAAATTAGAATCAGGACCAAAATTATTGGACCATGATAGATGACCCTGTGTCTGCTTGGAGAAGTCAAGTTTTTATAGGCAATGCTTCAGCTGAAATTGAAAAATATGTATGACTCTGTCAGGTAGACAAGGAAAAGGCAAAACGTTTCAGAAAGATAAAATGACCTGACAAAGTGTAGAGGCATGAAAGTAATAGGTATATGGAAGCAGGTAGTTTTTGGCATGGCTTGAGTGTAAGAGATGGATGGAGACGAATGAGAAGTTGGAGTTTGGGATGATAGGTGCTCTCAATGTCAAGTTAAGCATGATACAAATAAAACTTTATTTTATAGGCAATAGAGTACTGGAGATCCTTAAACACTTTTAAAGTGAGAAGTTACATGCCCTATCTTAACTGTTGGAAAAGTAACTCATGCGTGTATATAGTATAGTTGGTAGGAAGGTAATGCCAGCAAAAAATAAGAGTAGCCTATGAGAGAATTCCATTTGATTGGTGATAGGCATCTAAAGTAGAATAGAATAGAGCCACAGAAGTAGAAGGAATTGGTGGATACTGAAACATTGCTAATGAGACTAGAAAAAGACTGTCCACAGAGATCTGAGAAAATTTGGAAGATGTTGATGGCTTTCACCAATTTCCAAAATAAATATGTAAGTCAGTACAAGCTTTGATGAGGCAGGATGAAAAGACTGAATTCAGCTTGAGGACTCTGTGGAATATGCACATTCTCAGTAAGTAGGTGATCCAGAACTGTCTAGGAAGGCTGATGTTTTCTATCTAGAAAAAAAGGTAAGTGACTACTTGTCAACAGGTAGATGAAGTTTACAGTATAAATGAGATGACTCAAATAGATTTGTAAAGTGAAAAGAAAACTGGGAAGAAGAACAAGCTCTGCTGCACATCAGATGCACCAAAAGAAGTGTTCTTTCCTGGGCTGGAGATTTGGGAAGGTCTAAAACATAAGAGAAGAAGCAAGAGTAGAAAAACAAACAAACAAAAACAGGGTGTCAAGCATCAGAAACTTGATCAATAGTATCAAAAGTTGCAGAGAAGTCAGGTAAGATAAGGACTGAAGTGCACCCTTTGGATTGGTGCATGTAAAGGCACTGGTGACTTTATAAAAAATCATTTCGGTGAAATAGTAAGAGCTTGTTCTGGGATGAAGTATGTTGAGCCATCAAGGTCAGGGAGAAGGTAATGGCAGTGGCTGGTTAACTTCCTAAAGAGCATGTCTATGAGTAGAAAAGATAATTTCACTTTAAATAACATCATAAATGAAGAAATATTTGTTTTTTTTCTGTTAGTGCTATCTGAGAGCAATTTGAAGGCAACAGGCAGAGAGAGAGAAAAGGAGGGGGGAGACAGGGGGAGACAGAGAGAGAGAGAGAGAGAGAGGAAAGAAGAGAAGCTGAAGGTATAGGAAAGAAAGGAGGTATGTAATGCGTGTGGTGTGGAGAAGATAACAGTAGATGAGGCCATCCTGCAGGTGGCAGTAAAGATCACAAAGGACCCACATTAATTTTTTTTTTTTTTTTTTTAGACGGAGTCTCGCTCTGTAGCCCAGGCTGGAGTGCAGTGGCCGGATCTCAGCTCACTGCAAGCTCCGCCTCCCGGGTTCACGCCATTCTCCGGCCTCAGCCTCCCGAGTAGCTGGGACTACAGGCGCCCGCCACCTCGCCCGGCTATTTTTTGTATTTCTTAGTAGAGACGGGGTTTCACCATGTTAGCCAGGATGGTCTCGATCTCCTGACCTCGTGATCCGCCCATCTCGGCCTCCCAAAGTGCTGGGATTACAGGCTTGAGCCACCGCGCCCGGCCCCCACATTAATTTTTAAGACGAACTTGTAAAAAAAGAAGGAAGAAAGTCAGAACACTTAGATGTATGTATAATTTGATGTTTAAGAGTTTAGGGTCTTTCCACATTCAAGTCTTGATTTTTACTGTGAAATAGAATAAAAGCAATCTCTTGAAGATGAGGAGGCCAAAAATTATCTACTTGAGATGAGTGATAAAATTTTGAAATAGGCAGGCAGATGGGAAATGCATCTGACAAGGGTGATATTATAGGATTTGTAGAACAAAACTAAAATTAAATATCATAAATTTGAAGTGGCAGAAATCCACAAAATTATACATTTTTTTCCAACAGCTTTCAGAACATGGGCATAGGAGTGATAAATGCAGCTGGCAAAAGTCTACCACATTTGGGCTTTGTATAGCAAGGACATCAGAAGAACAGCACCATCAGAAGGGAGGGTACATGTGATTATGGTGGACCTGCATCATAAACTCAGGGAGTTTTGGAAAAACCAAGTTCTTAGACAAAAGAAAAGCTAATAGACATTAAAAGAGAAAGAAATCAAGAGAGTATTGATTAGAGTGAGGGCTGACGTGTAAGCACGGTCGGCAGACCCACTCCTAATATTTAAGGTGCCCAGGGCCAGAATGTTATTAGAACTCCTTCTATCACTTACCTAAATATTTAAAGGTAGTAAATCAAGATAAATTATTAATGTAATGTGATTGATACTACTTTGACAATTTATCCTTATAAAAGCATGAAGGAGGGAAGTTCCACTTCAAAATGTGGTGGTTCAGGAAGGGCTGTTCCTTAGACCCTGATGTCCATTCCTCTCATCCCAGCCTCAGCTCCAGCCCATGCTGAGGGAGATCTGACCACACGTGTGTCCTGCAGGTTCTTGTGCCCAACATCCTTTACAACCTTCACAAATGGCTTGTGTCTAGGGATGTGGATACCACAAATGGGTCCCCTGAGGAGAAAAGAGCTTCATAAAAAATCTGTGCAGGCTGTAGAGGCAGGAACAAGGCCATTTAGGCGAGGAATTCCAGCATCCTGTTACTCAGCATATAATCTGAGAAGGAGGTGCAGGGTCTCCAAGTGGGCACTATAACTTGGCCCCACAAATGCTTCACTCCATCAGAAGCGGTATAGTATAAAAAGAGAAGACCAAGGCCTTGCAACGAAGACCCTCTTTTTGGGTCCAAGGGGTAACATTGGTAGAATGAGGATTAAGATTATTAATGATTCCAATGTAGAATACTAGGATTGAAAATTCAACAGGTAGGACATTTAAGATAACAGAAAGAGATGTAAGGCATGTGTGCTTAAGAAATTGAATCATGAAACTCTATATATTTTATTGAATCATTGAAATATATATATATATATTTGAATCATTGGAAAAAGGTATATATATGTGTATATATTTATATTTATATCAGGTTAAGGCACTAAAGAACCTACATGAAGCTAGGTCTCCAGATGAGTCTACTGTCAGATATTCAAGTCTTCAAGGTGAGAACAAGAGTTTGAGTGGAGAGGACCTGGTGAAATGGGAGCAAAAGACTTTGACAGTTGAGAAATGCTGAGGTTCAGTAAAGGGTGATAATGGGCAGGAAGGGATGACACAGCCAAAGTACAGAAGAAGTTTGGGTTAAAGCTTACATGAAATCTGTGCAAGAGACTAGGAGAAGGAAGCTGTCACTGCTTTGGAGTCCTATCATCAGCAGGGCATGGGCAAATAAGCATTCATTATTCTAGGGAGAAGAGATGGGTTTCAGTAAGGGAAAAAATCCAGAAGCAAAGAGGATGGAGCTAGAGGAGTAGTGACTTGCTAACACACTTTGGTAGGAGCCATGACTAATTTGTCACTTTCATTACCAGTGCCCTGCACAGTGCTGGAGCAATATGTATACTTAACAAACATTGGTTAAGTTTATGAATTATTTGATATTGTTTCTATCAGCCAGATCTTCTCAAGGTTGAGCAAAATAGCCTTAAAAAATCACAGTTTTTCCAGTCATAGCAGGCCCTAGAAAATTAGTTCATAGGAAGATTGCAGAGCTCTGGAAAAGAGAAGGTGAATAGTATAGATCTTTTTAGTTCTCTTTCAGAATTTTATGTCTATCATAATAATGTGGGTAATGTAAATTTCAATTACCCAGTATTTAAGAAAATGGAAGAAGGTAAAATGTGATATATCTTTTATATATTTTGCAAATAATTATTGTGGAGCTGTTTTTAACTATTGATTTTGTGATTAATAATAATAATAATAAAATATGGCACATATACACTATGGAATACTATGCAGCCATAAAAAAGGATGTGTTCATGTCCTTTGTAGGGTCATGGATGAAGCTGGAAACTATCATTATCAGCAAACCATTGCAAGAACAGAAAACCAAACACTGCATGTTCTCACTCATAGATGGGAATTGAACAATGAGAACACTTGGACACAGGAAGGGGAACATCACACACCTGGGCCTGTTGTGGGGTGGGGGGAAGGGGGAGGGATAGCGTTAGGAGATATACCTAATGTAAATGATGAGTTAATGGGTGCAGCACACCAACATGACACATGTATACATATGTAACAAACCTGCACATGTACCCTAGAACATAAAGTATAATAAATAATAATAATAAAATATAAATTCAAGCTTCCTTCTCTCCAATAATAATAATAACTGCATTTAGATTATAAAATAACACAGAGCCCCACTAGGATTTTCACAGTTGAATTTTTTTTAATCCAGAAGAATATGATAACAAAATAATTACTGAACAAAAATTATTATTTTGACTTATATTCTCCCTAGCTGAATATCTATAACAATGTTTTTCTAAATGTAAATACTAATATAATAATGAAGTCATAAAATAAATCTTGTGGGTCATAAGCTGATTTTTAAATTAATAACAATGGATCATAGAGTTTAAAATGATGTTTAAACAGAAATTCTAGCATTCATCTACTTATTTGTCCACCTGCATGTACTGAGTGCCTGCTCTAAATGCCAAGTGCTCTGCTGTAATGGGAAACAGAATGCTGAACCTGGTAAGTAAGGATACTCCCTTTACAGAGCTGAAATCTGCAGCATCCAATATCGAGACGTTAAGCCAGCTGGACTTCCTGGGTTGAGTGGAGACTTGGAGAACTTTTCTGTCTAGCTAAAGGTTTGTAAATGCACCAATCAGCACTCTATAAAAACTGACCAATCAGTGCTCTGTAAAATGGACCAATCAGTGCTCTGTAAAATGGACCAATCAGCACTCTGTAAAATGGACCAATTAGCAGGATGTAAGTGGGGCCAAATAAGGGAATAAAAGCTGGCCATCCGAGCCCACCACTGTAAACCGCTTGGGTCCCCTTCTACAGCTGTGGAAGTTTTGTTCTTTTGTTCTTTGCAATAAATGTTGCTGCTCACTCTTTAGGTCTGCACTAGCTTTATGAGCTGTAACACTTACCACGAAGGTGTGCAGCTTCACTCCTGAAGCCAGTGAGACCACAAACCCACCAGGAGGAACAAACAATTTGGGACATGCCACCATTAAGAGCTGTAACACTCGCTGTGAAGGTCTGCCGCTTCACTCCGGAAGTCAGTGAGACCACAAACCCACCGGAAGGAAGAAACTCTGGACACGTCTGAACATCTGAAAGAAAAAAATCCGGACACACCGTCTTTAAGAACTGTAACACTCACGGCGAGGGTCTACGGCTTCCTTCTTGAAGTCAGCGGGACCAAGAACCCACCGGAAGGAACAAATTGTGGACACAATATGATAACCGCTAGCCAGATGTGGCTACTGAGCTCTTGAAATATTACTGCTCCAAATTGAGACTCACTAAAAGCATAAGATATATTCAATTTTTCAATGATAGTATGAAAAAAGACAAAGTATTGAATTGGTAACTTTATATTGACTACATGTTGGAATAATTATATTTTGGATATATTGGGTTAAATGACACATTAACTCATTTCATCTGTTTCCATTTAAAAAATATTACTGCTAGAAAATTTTTAAGGAAATCTGTGGCTTCATTTGTGGCTTGCATTATGTTTCTATTGTGTAGTACTGACTTTGAATCTAAGGGTAAAATGGATAGTTAAGCAAGCAATTGCAATATGGTGTACTAAGTACTATGGAAGGGAAATACAAGCTGTCAATGGGAGAAATCCATTACCTAATTTAAAATAGTAAAGAAAAGCTTTCCAAGAGGTGGGATGTTTAAATATATACTTGAATAATGGGTAAGAATGGGACAGGAAAAAAAGCCAGGGTAGTATATACTCAAAAGTAGAAAAACAAAAAGCAAGAGGGAAAACATCTGCTTTTGATAAACTGCAAGAAATATAATGGCTCATACCTGTAATCCCAACACTTTGGGAGGCCGAAGCGGGTGGATCACGAGGTCAGGAGTTTGAAACCAGCCTGGCCAACATGGTGAATCCCTGTCTCTATTTAAAAAAATACAAAAACTAGCCACGCATGGTGGCGAGCGCCTGTAATCGCAGCTACTCAGGAGGCTGAGGCAGGAGAATCGCTTGAAACAGGGAGGCAGAGGTTGCAGTGAGCTAAGATCACACCACTGCACTTCAGTCTGGGCAAGAAGAGCGAAACTTTCGATAGATAGATAGATAGATAGATAGATAGATAGATAGATAGACAGATAGATAGATAATATATAATATATAAAATGAATGTAGAGAATAATGAGTGAGAGTGGTAGGGACCAGTGAGGCAGGAAAGTTAAGCAACGGTTGGAACATCAACGATTTTTAGAAGGCCTGTAAAAAGACTGGTTTCTGTAAGATCAATGAGAAGTCACTGAAGGATTCTAATCAGGATAAGATATAACCAGATTTCCTTCTTTGAAAGATCATTCTGGCAGTAAAACAGAAAATGGATTAGAGGAAAACAACACCGATCTTTTCGAAGGCACTGACCATGAGGATGAAAAACCTGCCATTTGCCTTTGTTATTGGTTGAAGGTGGAGGGCACAAGGGAGGCAGAGGGAACTGGAGCAAACCTTTAGCGAAAGCTTTTTTGTGATTTCTTCAAGAAGTGGGGGAGAGAGAGTCAACAAATGTAGGCTTGTCTAGTTGAATGATTTCAGTGGGCTCTGAATTTCATGGCTGTCTCTGTTTGTCTGTTATTAGGCCCTGGAGTGATTAGGGCAGCAGAATATCTACTCTGAACCTAAGAGCATAACAAAGGAGGAGGAAGAGGGCCCAGGATAGCTCCCAAATTTGGAGTCTTATCATTCAAGTACACACCGGCACCAGGGTCCCTGACGCTTGCTCATTGAGATTGTCAACAGTGCAAGAGGGAATTTTTGTGGCCAAACAAACATGGATTGGAGATGCTGGCAAGGCAGATGAGTAATGTCTGGGGCTCTGCAGAGAGGTTCGGGCAGTGGATAAAGTTATAGATGAGCTTTCAATGAGTAAATAGTCTTGAGAACAGTTATGGTTTATGTGTATATATAATTATAATTTTATCATATAATTATAATTTAATTATAATTATAATAATATAATTATATAAGTATAATGTTAAATCAATATATTAATATATGAATAATCTATATTTATAATTTATAATAATTGTAATCATATAATTATATATTTATATTTATGCATGAATTTATCTATTATGTATAGTATAATTATAAAATATATATTTGCAATAATATAATATTGCAACATACTATTTTTAATATGTATAAATATATAAATAATATGTAATGATATATTAATATATTATGTCTTATTGATATATTGATATATCAATATTAATATAACAATATATTATATTAATAATATTACTATATTTTTAATATATTCATATTATTATTAATATAATATATAAGTATATATGAAATATAATAATTATATGACGGAATCTCAGTCTGTCACCCAGGTTGGAGTGCAGTGGCACAATCTCAGCTCACTGCCTCGGCCTTCAAAGTGCTGGGATTACAGGTGTGAGTCACCGTGCCCAATCAATCTGTTTTGCCTTGTTCTAAAAGAATACCTGACACTGGGTAATTTATAAATAAAAGAGGTTTGTTTTGTTCACGTTCTGCAAACTGTACAAGAAGGGTAAAGCCATCATCCACTTCTGGTGAGGGCCTCAGGAAGCTTACAATCATAGCAGAAGATGGAGACATGGCATGGTGTGTTTGCTTCTCTTGAACTGTAAGACTCTCTTTTCAATGACCGTCATCTTCTAATCTCTTGACTTCACCCCGCCTGAGTAATAATGAAATCTACATTTAAAAATACTCCTTAAAAGACCTATACATTCTCTAAATTAGTAGTTGGATATCTCCCTACAGAGCCTTTTGAAAATTGTTGGGAGTATATTTATGTATTATAAGAATTATAGTGTTGGACTACCAGCATTAACTGAGAGAGTGGGTTGAGGAAACTAGACATCCTGCAAAACAAGGGTAATATTGCACAAAGGAAATGAATTAAAGAGAAATAATTTATAATGATATGTATCTTTTGATATGTAAATCTACCCGGGAGTGGTGGCTCATGCCAAGGCAGGTGGATCATGAGGTCAGGAGATGGAGACCATCCTGACCAACACGATGAAACTCTGTCTCTACTAAAAATACAAAAAATTAGCTGGACGTGGTGGCACGTGCCTATAGTACCAGCTATTTGGGAGGCTGAGGCAGGAGAATCGCTTGAATCTGGGAGGCAGAGGTTGCAGTGAGCCAAGATCATCCCACTGCACTCCAGCCTGCGCAACACAGTAAGACTCCGTCTCAAAAACAAAACAAAACAAAAGAACAATGCAAAACAGACGAACACAGTATTAGAATAAAAAGACATTGTTAAAACAAAGAGACAGCAAACAGAAAGCCAGAAATGTGGGACTAAAACCAGGAGGACTTGGTCTCCTGGAAGACAAAGGAGGAGATCTTTTCAAGGAATGAGGGACCAACACTGTTAGATGATTTTTAGGGTCAAATATGATAACGGCTTGAGATGTTTAAACTAAACATAGCAACAGGCAGATAATTTTAACGTGGTATCAGTATGAGTTGAATTATGAAGAGGAAATCTGATTTCTGAGATCAGAGAAAGGAGGAAATAGAAACAGTGGGCATGCACTCTTTTACCCTAATTCTAGCTATGCCAGCAAGGGAGGCACTGGTTAGCCAGAACAAACTGCCATGTCCAGAAAAGATTTTTTTAAATTTGTTCATTTTATTTTTAATTCCATTAGAAGGCAAAAATTAAGCATGTGTAAAAGCTTAGAGGAAGGAAGACGTTTGTGGAGAGTGGTAGGTTAAATACACAGAGAGGAAATAATTGGTTTTCTTCAGAAAATGTGGAAAGCAAGCAATGAAGGGCACACTTTAAGTGAACTTTCTGCAGTTCAAGGGGAAAATGATTTTATTCTAACAGAAAACAAGAAAACACAGATCAGATGAAGGTTCATAAAAATGTGTAACTTTGAGGGCAAGAGACTGAGGGAGTTTTTATTTTATTCCTTTTTTCCCCTAAGAATTAGATAAACTCACCAGAGAAGAATAAGGTGGGTGAAAAAAGGATCCTAAATTTAAGAAGAATTTAGGAAGTTAGAAATAGCTGTGTGGAGACCGGGAACGAGAGCCCATTAGAGAAATAAATCCCCAAAAGGGTGGAGGGCATCTAAAGTATGTAGTAGGTATATTTAGAATTTTATTACAAGCTCTTTCTGCTTCTTAAAGGATAAAAAAAATGTGTACTGAGAATATATCATTTCAAATGAAACAGCACATAAAAGATTTTCGTGGTAACTGTAAAAAAGATGATACAGTTTTACAGGATTAGGCATCAGTAATGAAGAAGAATATAGGCCAGATCTGAAAGTCATTTCCTCAGGATGAATCTTAAACACTTACCAAATATGTAACTCATTCACATCAAACCCAAGAAGTTAGAAACTGCTTTGAAACAGCACGTCAAATATCTAGACTCACAGTTTTTCCATTACAGGGGTTGATTCTTACATTCAATTGTAGTTGTCATGGTGGGTTGTTCTCATGGCACATGTAAAAAGGAAAAGAAAATGAATATCCACACCAAATTTGTAGCAGTTGAATTGTAGTAAGTTTGATGAATTCTGCACAATATTAACCAAAGAATTGAGTTATGTTTGCAAAAGGCTGACACATTTGCATAAACTTTGACAGGAACAAAGAGACTACCTCTTTATGTATATCCCTATTTTCCTTTACCATTGTTCACACTGAGCAAGGGAATGCAAGCCCAGGCCTCGAAGGAAGGGCATTATTATAGGTTTTTAAAATAACAACTAGCTTTTTCAGCAGTTATTTTTCTTTAAGAAGCCAAAAAGTAAAATTTAAACCTTTATTCTGTCCCAAGCACAACTGAGGAACTTGCCATCACAAATTGAAATCAACAATCATTTAGACACCTGTTCAGTGCTATGAAGCCACAAAGATGGCAAACCCCAAAGAAGCAAATTATGAAATTCTGGAGACAGCAAAGTATATAGACATGATCCCTGAAGGATGCAGGGTTTAGGGGCTCTGACCTCCATGCAGTCAAAGATCCACATATAACTTTGACTTCGCAAAAATGTAACTACTAATAACCTACTGTTGTTGACCAGAAGTCTTAATGATAACATAAACAGTTGATTAACAATATGTTTTATGTTATATGTGTTATATATTGTATTACTACCATAAAGTAAGCTAGAGAACCGAACATGTTATTAAGAAAATCATAAGGAAAAGGAAGTATATTTACTATTTATCATATGGAGGTGGATCATCAGAAAAGGTCTTCATCTTGGTCATCTTAACATTGAGTAGAGTAAGGAGGAGAAAGAGAAGAGGCTGGTCTTACTGGCTCATGGGTGGCAGAGGTAGAGGAAAATAAGCTGACCCTCAAAGTTAAAACCCATGTTGTTCAAGGATTAACTGTATAACTGACAACTACAACCATAATTAAGAATTATAAATTAGTGATTAAAAAGGTGAGCTTCAGAATTAGGTATAGCTAGTTGGTGTTACCCACTATAAACTGTGTGACTACGGGTAAGATACTTATTCATCTTAAATCTCAGGTTTGCTTGTCTATAAAATGAGCAGGATAACATTTACTTCCATTAGATCGGGTACCAGTAAGTGAAGTAAGTATTAAAGTGCCTTTTATGATATCCTTCACATATTAACTATTAACAAATAGGAACTGAAGCAATACATAAGAGTGTTGCAGACATTAATTCAGTCTAAATGCAGTGGGGTGCAGAAAGGAAGGGTGTTTGCTTTACCAGATCCCACTGCTAGCTAAGGCTAAGTACAAAATCTGAGTCATGGACTAGGTGCGGTGGCTCACGCCTGTAATCCCAGCACTTCGGGAGGCCGAGGCAGGTGGATCACGAAGTCAGGAGATGGAGACCATCCTAGCTAACACGGTGAGAACCCATCTCTACTAAAAATACAAAAAACTAGCCAGGTGTGGTGGCAGGTGCCTGTAGTTCCAGCTATTTGGGAGGCTGAGGCAGGAGAATTGCTTGAACCTGGGAGGGGGAGGTTGCAGTGAGCGGAGATCATGCCACTGCACTCCAGCCTGGGTGACAGAACGAGACTCCATCTCAAAAAAAAACAAACAAACCAACCAACAAACAAAAAAACAAATCTGAGTCATCTCCAATCAAAACACACACACACACACACACACACACGTACTCTCCCTCTCTCTCTTTCAAAAACTCACTTTTCAAGTTGGTGTCAACTTTACCACATTGAAAAATAAATTCCCTGATGAAGGTCACCTCCCGTGATAAAGGCTTTTTTTCACTTTGGGAGCTACATATGTTCAATTTTTCTATCAGAAAATCCCCCACCTTCAAACATCTAAATTACATCAGCTGTAATCTGATTTCTCCAAATTTACTTTAACAGCAACAAAAACCATATTTCTGTCATCAGTGCTTATATGACTGCCATGACAAATACCAGTAGAAAAAAATAATAGTCTCTTGGATTTAGCCTCAAAGTTATAAAACATCTCTTTGGGTTCATGACCTAATACAAAACTTGTGAATATAAATTTACTCACAAATACATCTATTACAACAGCCTATCCCTTCCAAATGAACCTGCACAAGTTGAAAACACAAAATGGAAACATATATATATATATATATAACTCCAACTATTCCCTTTCTCCTGTGTACTGAATGTTTGTGTCTCATCAAAATTCAAATGTTGAAGCCCTAATTCCCAACATGATGGTATTAGGGAGTGGGGCCTGTGCGAGATACTTAAGTCATGAGAGTGCAACCCTATTGATAGGATCAGTTCCCCATAACAAGAGATGCCAGAGAGCTTGCTTCCATGTTCTCTGCCCTCTGTCATATGACGATACAATAAGAAGATCGCTATCCGCAAACTAGGAAGAGTGCTCTCCTTAGACATTGGATTTGCTGGCACTTTAATCTTAGCCTTTCTAGCCTCCAGACCTGCGAGAAACCAATGTTTGTGGTTTAAGCCATCCAGTCTAGGGCAACAGAGCCCTCCTTCTATCCTAACTGAGCAATTAGACTTAATAATCTTGAAACTCACTCACTACATGACTAATGTACCTTGTCTATTCAGTATATTCCCCATTAGATTTGTTCACATCACTGTCCCCTCTTTAAGTATTATGAACCTAAGAAAAAAATATTTTTGTGTGGCAATAAACTGTGTGATTTATGAAATTATATTTTGACATTCTCCTTATTTTAATAATACAAAACAGTATATACCTAATGTGTGAACACTGCTGTAACTGGGTAGTTACGCAGGTCATAAATAAAAATAATAAAAAGAACTCCTAAATTCAAATTTTCAGAAAGAAGGGAGACCACATAATTGCATTCAAATGAAAGTTTAAATGCACATTTTAGTATGTAGCTCATGAATTCTGGTTACAAGGAGCGATGTAGACATGCATTGATTCTTTAAAAGATGGAACCACAGAGGATAAGAAAAAAGGCCATGGCATACAATGGTAACCCACTCATTTCAAATAGATGATAGAAAGATGAATTATTCATTTAGTGGTGTTAGAAGAATTGGAAAGTCATCTGGAAGAAAATGATTTTGTGTTTTAATTTGCACCAAAATAATTTTAGATTGACAAGTTATTGATATGGTATTTGCAAAAAAAAAAAGAAATATTTAAAGTACGGAAACAAAGATTGAGGATTATTTGTTAAAATGTCAGAGTAGGTAGCACTTCAAAAAGCAAAATTAAAAGCTGTAAAAATAAAAAGACTACAATTAAATAATTTTATCACAAAGGCAAAAGACCAACAACAAATGGGGTAAAATATTTTTACCTAATATATCAAAAAGACTTGCAGTTTGTTTAACACATAAAGAACACCTTCATACAAATAACAAAATCTTAATATAAAGTATATAAACAGTTCATCGAAAATAAAATGCAAATGTTTTTTAAAAATATGTATAATTTCACATATGTGTTTCAAATAAAATTGATTTTTACCTCTTACACTGCAAACATCAGAAATAGTTTGATAAGTTTTGAATGGTTGTGGGGAGGGAGGGAGTAGGTATGTAGATAGGGAAATAGAAATTTCTGTAAGCTGCTGAAGATAACGTAAATTGGCTTGACCACTGTGAGAAGCAAATATTTGACAGTATTTGCCTGTGAATTCAATACAATGTTACACCCTCCCTATATTATAATACAATGGTATACCCTTGTCTGTATTTTGAAAAACGACATTTTGTCATTTTCGCAGTATCTCCCATGGCTGTTACTAGTGGGGATGAGATGTCATAGACACTCTTTGCTTACATTTCTGACGCTATCATCTACATCTGCTCAGAAAACATTTGAAAAACCACTGTCTCTGAAGTCAGAAAATATGTTTAATTTCTGGAACAAGTAAATAATACTCTTTTCACTTTATTTTTTTCTTCTTAAAATTTAGAAAATTACAATTTTTCACATTACTGCTGTTTTAAGATAAAATATGTAAAATTGGTATGTAGTATACTTAATATTTACCTGATAATTCATTTTTTCTTCGTTCATTCACCAAAGCATTTCCAACATGAAGATCCAGCCAATGCTCATTATCATTTGTCATGAAATAGAATAATCTCTACACTTGAAATAAAAGAATTCAATACAAAATCTTAACTATCACTTCTCAATTCCATAAGGTATGACTGTACTAGAGTTCCTAAAGGTCGGCATTCAGGATTTCATGCAACGATAGCAAGGTGGTAGAGTTTTTACTACAATCACTGAGACATTATTGGTATTCCATAGGCAGGAGCCAGAGGTGCTGATTTTTGTTCAATGTGTGGGGTCAGAACCAACCAATAAAGATTTATTCCGTTGAAAGTGCTAATAGTACACATGTTGAAACATGCCTGTAGACAGACCATTTCAACTGAAACATGAAAAAGCTATTATCCAGAGATGTTAAGGTATTTGTCCAGGTCACCTACTGAGTCAATTGCATACTCCAAGCTGAGAACTTGATGCTCTTGTCTAGCTCATGAATGTTCAAAAAAACTGCTTTTATTAATTGTTTTCCTCCCTCCCTCCCTTCTTTCCTTCTTTCCTTATCACTCTGCTTTCCTGTCTCCTCATTTTTAATTCCTCAATTTCTTATTTTTTTTCATTTTTTCCTTCCTTCTTCTCTGGAATTTCAAATTTATACTACACAAAAACACTTTTCTTTCATTTAACAAACGTAAGAGATACCTTTCATTTATTTAGAAGGAAAGAAATGAGGGGCCAGGCCCGGTGACTCACGCCTGTAATCCCAGCACTGTGGGAGGCCGAGGCAAGCAGATCACGAGGTCAAGAGATGGAGAACATCCTGGCCAACATGGTGAAACCCTGTCTCTACTAAAAATACAAAAATTAGCTGGGTGTGGTGGCATGTGCCTGTAATCCCAGCTACTCGGGAGGCTGAGGCAAGAGAATCAGTTGAACCCGGGAGGCATAGGTTGCAGTGAGCCGAGCTCACACCACTGTACTCTGGCCTGGTGACAAAGCTAGACTCTGTTTGGGGGAAAAAAAAAATTAACAAAGAAATGAGTCAGGCACGGTGGCTCACGCCTGTAATTCCAGCACTTTGGGAGGCTGAGGCGGGTGGATTACTTGAGGTCAGGAGTTTGAGACCAGCCTGGCCAACATGGTGAAACCCCATCTCTACTAAAAACACAAAAATTAGCCAGGAGTGGTGGCACATGCCTGTAATCCCAGCTACTCAGGAGACCGAGGCAGGAGAATCGCTTGAACCGGGGAGGCAGAGGTCGCAGTGAGCTGAGATTGCACTACTGCTCTCCAGCCTGGGCCACAGAAGGAGACTCCATCTCAAAAGAAGAAAAAGAAGAAAGAAAGACAAAAGAAATGAAAAGTTTCTCTTATGTTTGCTAAATGTAATTTCTGTTCCTGTCACTACAATTGACTGCCATACAAACCAATTGTCTTAGTATCAAAAGACAGACAATTGGTTTGTATGGTACTCAATCGTAGTGATACGAGCAGAAATGGAGGAAATTGCTCTGAGAGGCTGATTGTAGTCCTGTACTTCACCTTTTCCAACCTTCTGCTTCCTCACAGGTTTATCTCTCCAACCTCCTAAGTTCAGTTGCTTATTTCCCAGAATACATGATAGGACATCTGTGGTGGCTTCCACTGAGATTTATTTAGCCAGATTTTCATTAAAATAGCAACTGAATTGACTCAATAAAATGTTTCTTATCTTAATAAAGCTCTTTAGAGCCTTGCAAATTTGCATTGAATACTCTTTAGTGTCATTACAGTATTAATAATCTGTGCCTAAAGAGCAATTAAAAAAAAAAAACTTTATACTTTGTATTTAATAGAGGTAGCTTCATAACCCTTCATTTTCACACAAGTTGGGCCTTTAAATTACCAGACAGAAAAAGGCAGAATATTCATATGCAAAATGTGGTCAAGTCTCAATGGTAATACTACTTAGGCTGAATGAATCTGAGACTTCTAGGATATCAGCCTCCTCATATTACCCAATTAAAGAAAATCATCCGTATCCATTTTCTCAAGCTTGTAACACGCGCATCAACGTCTCTTTAAGAAGAAATTGCTTTAGAGTCTCTTGAAATGTTCTTGTTGCTCGTAAGAATGAAATAGGAAGAGAACAAAGAAAAGTAGGGATGAAGCTGTAAGTAAATGAGATGATATATTGGCTGATGCTTTAAGATAAGTCTTTCAAATACATATGCTTAAATAAATTATTAAATGGAATAAGAAAATGTTATGATTGACTTTTGGCACCTTGCTTCCATCTCTTTACATCTAGTTTCTCCTGGCAGATTCTATTTGAATTTGTAGCATACGTGAAAATAAAAGAAATATTGAGAAATATTTCAAAGCTAGATTTCAAATAGCCACAGTGGCTTCCCCATTTCCAGAAGCAACTGTGTTAAGGCAAATATTTTAGATGTACTTTAGATCAATATGGTGGCCAAGAATGCCGATGCAGGATGTCTTATATATGCAGTCTTAAAGGTGTTTTATAGTGTAGCCAAAAAATAATCCCACGAAATATTTGTTACTTTCCTGGGCTGTAGAATACAGTATAGTGGGAAAGTCCTTTACATTGTCTGGACTTTAAAGTCCACTTAGATGAAAATCAAGGTGTATGTTCAGAAACAGGAGGGAATGCTTAGAAAGCTCCAGAAATGACAAAACCCACAGACTCTGCATTTGTTAGGTGCGTGTATGCTGCAACACAGGGTTTCCCCGGACTGCACTTGAAACAGCCACCATCTCAGGTTTCCCATGAGATCAGGGTGGATTTTTCCAAATGAAAGATGCCTAATGAAAATGGAGATAAACCGTTCTAGCCACACTTCTTAACACCTACAGAATACCATCTCCAGCAAATCAACCAGAAACATCTGCCAGTAAAACAGAACAGAGACATGAGAAAAACAAAACAAAACAAAAGACTCAAAAAACAAATTGGAAGGTAAATACCTCAAATTTGGACCAGGACAATAAAAGAACATGCTTTTTCCATGCAAAAAAAAATCAATCAATCAATCAATAAAAATAAGGCCGATGTACATGGAGATGTGCACAGCAAGGGTGTGAGCTGAAGGAAAACAATCTTGAAGTTAAGCAAGAGTGTGAGTGAACAACAGGTCTATGGACTGACTATGAGACAGCAGAGGCTGAAACAGTTTCAGTCCCCACTGGGGGACAGCTCCCCGACAGACGAAAGGCAACTTCTGGCGTTCCATGGAAGAAGGAAGAAAACAAAACCCTCATTGAGGCAGGATAGCATGAGCCAGTGATGAAAATCAGAATAACTTGCAACAATATTTTTTTTCTTTTTCTTTTTTTAAAACAGCCGCTCTAAAGAAACTTTTCTGACAAGCCGTGTAGAGAAGAGCATAGAAGAGGATTAAATATTTTCTAGACCAGTATCAATTCAGTTAGATACAAGTTGAGAAAAAATATGATGCTTTTAACCACATGGTAATGTTTATTTTGCACTATTAATCTTTGCACTATTAAAACATGTACTTATATTGTAATACTTGGCGACAAAACTCTCTCTTTGACCCAGCTGTAGCCAGGCTCCTCTAAGCACACTTATGGAGCAGGCTTTGACCTTAGCTGCCCATCCTTGCCTGGTGTGCATAGTCCAGTCTTAGCAAGAGTTCTCCTTAGTTTAAAAAGAATCCCTTGCCAGGCATAGTGGCTCACGCCTGTAATCCCAGCACTTTGGGAGGCCGAGGTGGGTGGATCACAAGGTCAGGAGATCGAGACCAACCTGGCTAGCACGGTGAAACCCTGACTCTAATGAAAAAAAAAAAAAAAATTAACTGGGCGTGGTGGCAGGATCCTGTAGTCCAAGCTACTCGGGAGGCTGAGGCAGGAGAATGGTGTGAACCCCGGAGGCAGAGCTTGCGGTTAGTAGAGATCGGGCCACTGTACTCCAGCCTGGGCGACAGAGTGAGACTCCGTCTCAAAAAAATAATAAAAGAATCTCTCACCTCTGATACCTGATACTCTCCATATCTGATCAAGTTTCTCATCTCCCATCTTTGTTGTCTAAGTCTGTGGCCTGCCTTCAGCAAGAATCCAATTAAGTTGGTTTAGCAAGAATCCCTCTATCTTTGATGTCTCCTCCTGGTAACTTTCTATACACCGACCTTTTCACTCTCCTCTTTAGCTGTCACATCTCTAGCTATATTTGCAATAGTCAAAGTTGACCCCCATCTCTTTCCCCAATTGCAGTACTCTTGGATAAAGTATTTCTTACAGTTTTAATTACTGTCTGAATAATATTTGTCATTAACATTGACACTATTTATATTTCTAGTGATGTGTTGAAAAAGGACCCTCAAAATGTCTGCCTGGCAGGATTTCAGAATTGTCATTTGCATATGTGCAAATCCCATTTTCCTCATTTTTTTTTTCTGAGACAGAGTCTCACCCTATCAACCAGGCTGGAGTGCAATGGCATGATCTCAGCTCACTGCAACCTCCGCTTCCTGGGTTCAAGAGATTCTCCTGCCTCAGCCTCAAGAGTAGCTAGGATTACAGGTGTGCACCACCATGCCCAGCTAATTTTTTGTATCTTTAGTAGAGACGGGGTTTTACCACATTGACCAGGTTGGTGTCGAACTCCTAACCTCGTGATCCGACTGCCTCAGCCTCCCAGAGTGCTGAGATTACAGGCATGAGCCACTCACCCGGCCCCATTTTCCTCATTCTTAATGGGAGTGCTTATTGCAGTTTTGCTGACCCTTTTCTATATGTGTATACTAACCATGTGAGGGTAGAAGGTGGTGAGGGGGATATGGCTAGAGAGCAAATAATGACCATTTTATTTGTTGGCTCCACAGAATAAAACAAGCTGTGTGGACACTACCGTAAGACTCTAGATTTAGAGCCTAGTGCTGTAACTGAATTGGGTATTTCTTGGGGAGTGAAGGGAGGTGAATAGAAAGGAATGCACTTTCACATGTAAAGGAGACTACATTGAACATCTGAGACCAGAAGACTAGACTTGTGGCAGTCTACACAGATTGCATTTGGGGTGTAAATTCTGACTTCCCATCACTGGGGAGTAACTGTACTTTTCCTCTTGCTGGCCCCAGTTCTGGCTATATGTCTTGTTTTGCCTGGTGAAAGGTGAGTAAAAATGATATGTACCACCTCTACCAGATGGTGAAGAGTCAGTGGGTAGCTTGCCATGACTTTCTTCCACTGGCTATAGGGTACGGAAGCAGGTATATTGATGGAGCTCAGGGCACACTGCTCCAAAATACAGCATCTTGGCATTTAAGAAAACAGCAGAAGCAGGAATGTTACTCTTACTTTTCTTCCCTAAAGGAGGTCACAAGCTTAGGAAAGATTTTCTGACATTCCCCTAAAGAATGCCATAAGACCCTATGCCAAAGGGCTTTCCCTATACCGGGAGGAAAGAAACATCCTTATCTATGAAGTCACAGGATCAAAGAGAAGAATCTAAACAAACAGGCTACTTCACAAAACTAGCATAAAAATACGCAAATTTAACTTTTTCTTCTGGTCTTCGTTTCCTTAGGGAGGCTTCCATGTCATGCAAACTTATATTAAATAAACGTGAATGCTTGTATCCTGTCAATCCTGTCTTTTGTTAAAGAAGCCTCGGCCATGAAACTAGCATGAATGAGGAAAATATGTTTTTCTTCCCATAGAGTATCAAGGTTAGACGTCTATGAATAATCATCTCTGAACATTAGAGTTTAGGTTGAGAGATAAAAAGTACTTACAAGAGAATGCCAGAGTTGAAATGGAGCAAGATAATTAATAAATAATAATGATATATCAGTAAATAGGAATCCACAATGCCAATCTTTCACATGGTAAGAATGGTCAAGATCCATGGGCTTATAATACGTGTGGCCAGAGCATCATGGAGCGTTCTTGTTGAAGGATGTGCAAAAGATTATTGGACCTTACGTGGAGGTCTCCTATTAATAATTTTAGGAAATGTCACAAGTACTGGAAGACAACATCCAAAAATTCATTACATTGAGCTTAAGAACTCTCACTTTTTTTGTTTGTTTTTATTTTTATTTATTTATTCTTTTTGAGATGGAGTCTCACTCTGTCGCCCAGGCTGGAGTGCAGTGGCACGATCTCAGCTCACTGCAACCTCCGCCTCCCAGGTTCAAGCGATTCCCCTGCCTCAGCCTTCCAAGTAGCTGGGACTACAGGCGCGCACTAGCAGCCTGGCTAATTTTTTATATTTTAGTAGAGACAGGGTTTCACCATGTTGGCCAGTATGGTCTCGATCTACTGACTTCGTGATCTGCCCACCTTGGCTTCCCAAAGTGCTGAGATTTACAGATGTGAGCCACCGTGCCCGGCCAAGAACTCTCACTTTTATATAACTAGAAAGTTTTAGTCTCTGCCTCTAAGGGAAGACAGTTATCTGCTCTTGAGGCCGAGAGAGTAAAGAAAAGAAAGTAACATGAGCAAGTCTAACTCTTCATGCAATCGAGCATAGCAAAAATAACATGCTTGGGTGCTTAAAAGCCCTGATTTTGAATTCATGCTCCAAAACTGTCAACAAATTTGCTGAGCTTTACAGAAAAAAAAAAAAAAAAAAAAAAAGCTATTCAAGATCCCTTCTTTGAAAATTTAGAAATGCTTTATGCCTCTTTTGTAACTAGTTAAGACACGCTTGCATATTATTTTGTTATAGTTTCTATTTTCTGAGATTACATTTAAAAAATAGTGTGAGGGAAGGGAATGCATCCTTGACAGAACGGTAGATGTAAAGATGCATTCAATTCCTGAGAAGCTATGGAAGAAAACCCAGGCATGTACTTGTCAAGGCACGAGTTCTAAAGTATTTTGCCTTATTTACCCAATCTCTTAAAACTAAGAAGTAGTTGTCTTTTAGGAAATACTTTTATTCTTCAATTTAATAGCAATAATAGTTGTATGGAGAGAGAAGCAATATTTAGTCATTGAGATGAAGAGTTGCATCTAGGACATTTAATTTTTTTCCACACAATTCAAGTGAAATCTGTGAATATGTCTTGGTTTAGGCAAAATGGTTTTTCTGTTGAAATAAAGGCTTTTCTTCTCTGATGAACATAGATTTGTGCAGAGCCAGGAACCTGCAGATTCCTAGCTACATAATGAAAATGTGAGTGAAAACCAGGCTGGTGTTCTGGCTTTTGTTTCATTCCCTGAACTAAATGTATCTCTGAAATTATCAACATCTATTTGTACTTATAAAATAAAAAAAATAAAAATTATGCTCTTCTCACCTTCTTAGAAACTAGAGTGATTATAACTCATAGTACATATAAATGCATAGTACTGTATACACATGCAATATACATAAAAAGCTGAAATGTACAAAAGATCTTCATGTCTCACTTATAGTCACCTAAAATTGAGCTGAAATTAAGGCAAAAGATTGATACAAATATCTATTCACAAAGGCTTGAGTTTTTCTAAAAGTTTCAAATTCTACTCACTGAAGTAGTTTATCCATATGTATACTGGCCAAATCACAAAAACTTATTCCAGAAGCATAACAAGCAAAACCTGTAGATCAAAAATGGATGCAGATGATTCTCAAAGAAAGCCCGCAGAGAAGAGCCATTCTCAGTAGTCTCCACTGAGGGTTGTGTGAACAGAACAACTGTGGAATTAACACTAATACAAATGGAATCAGTCTTTTTATAGAGACTGATAAAAAGTTCACAGAATTAAATTTAAAGGAGTTTAATTGAGTAATGAACGATTCACAAATCAGGCAGCCCCAGAATCACAGCAATTCACAGAGACTCCAGCACAGCCACGTAGTGGAAGAATATTTATAGAGAAAAGAGGAAAATGACATACAGAAATCAAAAGTGCGTTCAGAAACAGCTGAATTGGTTACACCTGGCATTTGCCTCATTTGAGCAGTTTGAACCCTCAGCAGTGTATGAGTGGTTGAAGTACGGCCACTGGGATTGGCCAAGACTCAGTTATTGTTACAGGTGCATACTCCTAAGTTACATTTTCAATTTTGTCTACCAATTAATCTAGGTCCCAGTTTGTCCACAAGGACTCAAATATGGAAGTACAGAGTCCTTCTCAGGTCATATTTAGTTTGCTTTAACAAGACTATTTATAGAGCACTATATAACATGTCCAGCAATCAATAGACTGGTTTTATTTCTATAGAATGTTTTATTAGCCGAATTATTTCCCCCACTGCAACCTAGAACTCCTATGCTGAAGTCTTAATTCCCAGTAACCCAGAATGTGCTTGTATTTGGAGATGGGACGTTTAAAGAGGTAAGTGAGGTAAAATGAAGTCATATGTATGGGGGCTAATTCAAATGTGACCCTTGTCCTTGCAAGAACAAGAGATTAGGACACAGACAACACATACATAGAGGTGATCATGTGAGGATACAGCAATAAGATGACCATCTACAAGCCAAAGACAAGCCTCAGAATTAAATCAACCCTGTTGACACCTGAATCTCCGGAACTGTAAGAAATAAATTATCGTGGTTGGGTGCAGTGGTTTGTGCCTGTAATCCCAGCACTTTGGTAGGCCGAGGCGGGTGGATCACTTGAGGTCAGGAGTTTGAGACCAGCCTGGCCAACATGGTGAAACCCCATCTCTACTAAAACTACAAAGTAGCCAGGAATGGTGGCTCACTCCTGTAGTTCCAGCTATTTGGGAGGCAGAGGCAGGAGAATCACTTGAACCCAGGAGGCAAAGGTTGCAGTGAGCTGAGATTGCACCATTGCACTCCAGTATTGGGGACAGAGCAAGACTCCGTCAAAGGAAAGGAGAGGAGAAGGGAGGGGAGGGGAGGGGAGGGGAAAGGAAGGGGAAAGGATAGGAAAATTGTTGTTTAAGCCACTAGTCTGAGGTCCTTTGTTGTGGAGTTGCTAACCCTCTCACACAGAAGGGAGTTTCTCATCTTTTCTCAACTTTCACAGTAAAATCTTCATATCCACCATTCCTGGGAACATTTGAATAACAATGTTTAAATGAGGTGAAGTATTTGTATTGATTTTGGTATGCTTTTTGTTTATATCTAATATATATGGCATTTTAGAAAACATTTCTTAAAGTTAAGTATTTCAATAATGAAGACATTTCGGGATAATTTGTTGAATGTTGTGACAAGTCAAAACGTCACTTGGTTAACAGCTGTGGTAGATTGCGAAGTTAGGCATAGTCTTGCATCCCTTGTGTTTCCTTCAACTAAAAGACAGAATCTGTACTTCTCTGTGGGGAAAAGAGAGATCAGACTGTTATTGTGTCTATGTAGAAAGTAGTAGACATAAGAGACCCCATTTTGTTCTGTAATAAGAAAAATTCTTCTGCCTTGAGATGCTGTTAATCTGTAACCCTAGCCCCACCCAGTGCTTGCAGAGACATGCGCTGTGGTGACTCAAAGTTTAATGGATTTGGAGCTGTGCAGGGTGTGCTTTGTTAAACAAGTGCCTGAAGGCAGCTTGCTTGTTAAAAGTCATCACCATTCTCTTATTCTCAAGTGCCTAGGGACACAAACGTTGCGGGAAACCACAGGGACCTCTGCCTAGGAAAGCTAGGTATTGTCCAAGGTTTCTCCCCATGTGATAGTCTGAAATATGGCCTCGTGGGAAGGGAAAGACCTGATCGTCCCCCAGCCTGACACCTGTGAAGGGTCTGTGCTGAGGAGGATTAGTAAAAGAGGAAAGAAGGCCTCTTGGCAGTTGAGATAGAGAAAGGCATCTGTCTCCTGCCCCTCCCTGGGCAATGGAACGTCTTGGTGTAAAACCAGATTGTATGTTCTATTTACTGAGATAGGAGAAAACTGCCTTAGGGCTGGAGGTGGGACGTGCTAGCGCTAGTGGCAATGCTGCTCTTTATGCACTGAAAATGTTTATGGAGATGTTTGCATATATGCACATCAAAGCACAACACTTTTCCTTAAACTTACTCATGTCACAGAGATCTTTATTCATATGTTTTTCTGCTGACCTTCTCCCTGCTATGACCCTATTGTCCAGCCACTTCCCCTTTTTCTGAGATGGTAAAGATAATGATCAATGAATACTGAGGGAACTCAGAGACCGGTGAGGGCGCGGGTCCTCTGTATGCTGAGCGTGGTCCCCTGGGCCCACTTTTTCTTTCTCTATACTTTGTCTCTGTGTCTCATTTCTTTTCTCAAGTCTCTCGTTCCACCTGATGAGAAACGATCACAGGTGTGGAGGGGCAGGCCACCCCTTCATCTGGTGCCCAACGTGGGTGCTTTTCTCTAAGGTGAAGGTACGCTCGAGCGTGGTCATTGAGGACAAGTTGACGAGAGACTCCCGAGTACGTCTACAGTCAGCCTTGCGGTAACCTTGTGTGCTCAGAATAACCTAGGGTAACAATGGGGCAAACTAAAAGTAAATATGCCTCTTATCACAGCTTTATTAAAATTATTTTAAAAAGAGGAGGAGTTAGAGTCTCTACAAAAAGTCTAACTATGCTGTTTCATATAATAGAACAATTTTGACCATGGTTTCCAGAACAGGGAACTTTCGATCTAAAAGACTGGGAAAAAATTATTAAAGAATTAAAACAAGCAAGTAGGGAAGGTAAAATCATCCCACTTACAGTATGGAATGATTGGGTGATTATTAAAGTAGCTTTAGAACCGTTTCAAACAGAAGAAGACAGCGTTTCAGTTTCTGATGCCCCTGAAAGCTGTGCAGTAGATCGTGAAGAAGAGGCAGGGATAAAATCCCGGAAAGGAACGGAAAGTTCACATTGTAAATGTGTAGCAGAGCCAGTAATGGCTCGGTCAACGCAAAATGTTGACGATAATCAATTACAGGAGGTGATATATCCTGAAACGTTACAATTAGAAGAAAAAGGTCCAGAATTAGCAGAGCCATCAGAGTCTAAACCATGATGGCCAACTCCTCTTCCAGCAGCTCAGATGCCTGTAACATTACAACCTTAAATGAAGGTTAAGCAAGTACAAACCCCAAAAGAAGATCAAATAGAAAAGGATAGTCTCTGTCATGGCAATGCCAATCCAAATACAGTGTCCACAATATCAGCCGGTAGAAAATAAGACCCAACCATCAGTAGCCTATCAATACTGGCCACCAGCCAAACTTCAGTATCGACTGCCCCCAGAAAATCCCCATGGACAGCCAGAAATGTTTCCAGCGCCATAGGGCAGGGCGCTATAGCCTCAGCCGCCCACTGTGAGACTTAATCCTACAGCACCACCAAGTGGACAGGATAGTGCATTACATAAAATGATTGATAAGGCAAGAAAACAAGGAGATATTGAGGCGTGGCAATTCCCAGTAATATTAGAATCAAGACCACTTGGAGAAGGGGCCCAAGAGGGAGAGCCTCCCACAGCTGAGGCCAGATATGAGTCCTTTTCTATAAAAATGCTAAAAGATGTGAAAGAGGGAGTAAAACAGTATGGACCCAACTCTCCTTACATGAGAACATTATTAGATTCCATTGCTCATGGACATAGACTCATTCCTTATGATTGGGAGATTCTGGCAAAATCATCACTCCCACCCTCTCAATTTTTACAGTTTAAGATTTGGTGGATTGATGGGGCACAAAAACAGGTCGGAAGAAATAGGACTGCCAATCCTCCAGTTAACATAGATGTAGATCAACTATTAGGAACAGGTCAAAATTGGAGCACTGCTAGTCGACAAGTAATAATGCAAAATGAGGCCATTGAGCAGATTAGGGCTATCTGCCTTAGGGCCTGGGAGAAAATCCAAGACCCAGGAACCGCTTGCCCCTCATTCAATACAATAAGACAGGGCTTCAAATGCTAGGCAGTGTCAGGGCACAGCTAAGGAAATGCATGTAGTGATGAACTGCAGGATGAGTGCAGAAAAGTTCTAAGGAGGGAAAAATCTAAATGTGAAGTTGCATGGAGAGAGTAATAAGACAGTATTAGAAATTTTCAGGCTTGTACTTCCACAGCTCTACAGAAATATAGTGTATCAAATCTACGACAGAGGAACTCACACCAACCTCAACTTTAGGGATCCAAACAGCTTATTAATGGGAAGCTGGATCATATTGACTGGGGCACCTGACTAGTGGACCATTGATAAGCTTTTTGTTTCAAGTGAACCCAAAGTAGCCAGGAATAAAACAACTCAAAAAGAACTTCAGCTACCACATTAAGTTGAAGACTCAAAATATTAAAGAAAACCAAGGGTTTGGATGGTTATACCATTGAAAGTGAAGTGAGGGAAAAGAAATACAGACTTAAGATGAGCTTTGGGAAGAGTGATACTTCCACTATCTTCTACATTAAAAAGGTTATGTATAAATAAGGGCCCATAGTTCTTATCTGCTTGATTCTTGGGCATGTCATCAGCTTTCATGTATTTATACATTCAAGGAACATTCATGATTAAATTCAAACTGCATTCATAGTCCTGATGAATTATGTGGAGGATAAAACCAAATGAGAAATCAGAGTCCTTCCCCTCACATTTCCTTTCAAATTAATTCATCCAGGAAGCAAACACTGGTTGAGCTTCAAGTATGCATAATAAACTCTGGGAGGAACTACAGTGCATAGTAACATGATTAAAGAGATTCTTGGTTGTAAACTAGTAGTGAAAAAACAACCCATAAAGATCTATAGCCCAGCCAGGTGCGGTGGCTCATGCCCGTAATCCCAGCACTTTGGGAGGCCAAGGTGGCTGGATCACAAGGTCAGGATTTCGAGACCAGCCTGACCAATATGATGATGGGTGTGGTGACAGGTGCCTGTAGTCCCAGCTGCTCGGGAGACTGAGGCAGGAGAATTACTTGAACCCAGTAGGCAGAGTTTGCAGTGAGCCAAGACTGTGCCACTGTACTCCAGCCTGGGCAACAGACAGAACAAGGCTGCAAAATGAGGATAACAATGCTTTTTATATCACAGGATCCTTGTAAAGATTAAAAAAGATAATTTACACAAAATATTTTAATAGTGCTTGACGCTAATATCAAGATAGAATTTCAAAGTTCATTTTTTGTGTTAGTGTATTTATTATTTACAACCTCTCATTCTTTTGGGGCAAAAAGGTAGGATAAAAATATAATTATAGGCCGGGTGTGGTGGCTCATGCCTGTAAACCCAGCACTTTGAGAGGCAGAGGCGGGCAGATCACCTGAGGTCAGGAGTTTGAGACTAGCCTGGTCAACATGGCAAGACCCCATCTCTACTAAAAAAAGAAAACAAAAAAATTAGCTGGCCATGGCGGCCCACACCAGTAGTCCAAGCTACTTGGGAGGGTAAGGCAAGAGAATCTCTTGAACCTGGGAGATGGAGGTTGCAGTGAGCTGAGATCGTGCCACTGCACTCCAGCCTGGGTGACAAAGTGAGACTCCATCCCAAAAGAAAAAAAAATGTGTGTGTATATATGTGTGTGTGTGTGTGTGTATATATATATATATTTGATATGTACAAAAACGATACTTACGAAAATTAGTCAGATATTGTGGCATGCAACTATAGTCCCCGCAACTTGGAAAGCTAAAGTGGGAGGATCCTTCGAGCCTGGGAGGCGAAGGTTGCAGTGAGCTGAAATTGTGCTACTACACTCCAGCCTGGGTGACTAAGTGAGACCTTTTCTCAAAGTAAATAAATAAATAAGTAAATAATAAGGAAACAAAATGGCAATAAAAGACAGGTAGAAGGGAAGGCGTGGTGTTTACTGCATTCTTAAGCCTACAGATTTTTTAAATAAATTAAGATTAGTCAGATATCTTTAATCTTGTGACTGCTTTGGTTATCTTTTTTTTTTTTCCTTTACACTTTGGTAGAAATAGATTTGACACAAAGTAAGTTGTGAAAGCACGTGGCCAGTACTTTCTCAGGAAAGTTAGATAAAAATAACCTGAATACTTTAGAGGAATAGGGTAATAAATGCAGCTGTAATCTTAAAATAGTGCATATTGCATTTCTGAGCTATATGTATTCTACTTCTTAAATATGCCTATTAGTTATTATGTAAGTTAGAAAAACAGCAAGCAAAATGTGGCATTTAAAACAGCATAAATTCAAAAGAGTGCAAACTATGGCAATCTACTATAAATGGTAAATAGGAGAATTAATCTTGCTAGCTGGTCATAAGGGTGCTATTTCCAGCGTGCCCTATAGTGTTGGTCCACTTCATTTTGCTCTAGCGTAAATCTGTTTCTCAGTGGAAATAATACTATGCCCTCTCCAAATGTAAGAAGCACTGATTCAAAAGATAAAGCAAAATTAACATCATCTGGAGATTAATGTCAAAAGAAGGTAAGAACATATATCAAGCTTGATTTACTCTAAATGATGATTCATTTTGATTCAGATTACCACACATGAATATGTGTGGTACTGTTGAAAAGACCAATCATGGAAAAAATTAAGAGGCGTGCAATAGAAAAATTAGAAATATGAGAACTGGTTTCTATTGTAAAATCTGGGCCTACATCAACCTGTGTCAGAATCACCATATAAAACCTGTAGCTTTATATCTAACTCCATTAGTAGATTTTTAGTTCATCATAGAGCCAAGAGGTAGAAATGCCAGTATATAAATAAACTGCTATATTAAAATCTAATACTGATATTAAATATTAAAATATATTATTAATATCTAATAGTCCTTCCCATTAAAAGTTAAAGAACATTTTAAACATTTTTTTATCAGAAACTATGGATATAAGCAAATTTTCACATATCAGGCCATCTTAGCATGAGTAGATATGAATCCATCTGCCTACACTTGCCAGGTATTCTTTTTATTTTATTTTATTTCTGAGATGGAGTCTCCCTCTGTCACCCAGGCTGGAGTGCAGTGACGTGATCTCAGCTCACTGCAACTTCCGCCTCTGGGTTCAAGCAATTCTCCTGCCTCAGCATCCTGAATAGCTAGGATTACAGGTGTGCGCCACCATGCCCAGCTAATTTTTGTATTTGTAGTAGAGACGGGGTTTTACCATGTTGGCCAGGCTGGTCTCAAACTCCTGACCTCATGAGCCACCCACCTCAGCCTCCCAAAGTGCTGGGATTACAGGTATGAGCCACCGTGCCTGGCTGCCAGGTATTCTTTTTGGCTATCCTTTCAATATTTTAGTCAACATTCTGTATTATTAATACATAATGCATACCGGTTCCTAATATCCATTCACGGCTTTGCAAATATGAATTATCTGCCATTAATAGGTGAACTCCAAATATCTGAGACAGGATTCAGTTAATTTAGAAAGTTTATTTGCCAAGGTTAAGGACTCATGCCCATGACACAGCCTTAGGAGGACCTAAAGACATATGCCCGAGGTGGTCAGAGCACAGCTTGGTTTTATACATTTTAGGGAGACATGAGACATCAATCGACATATGTAAGATGAACATTGGTTAGGTCGGGAAAGGTGGGGCAACTGGAAGCAAAGGCAGGACTACTCAAAGTGAGGAGAGGGCTATCGAGTCACAGGTAGACAAGAGACAAATGGTTGCATTATTTAGAATTTCTGATTAGCGGCGCCTGTAGTCCCAGCTACTCGGGAGGCTGAGGCAGGAGAATGGCATAGACCCGGGAGGCGGAGCTTGCAGTGAGCTGAGATCTGGCCACTGCACTCCAGCCTGGGCGACAGAGCAAGACTCCATTTCAAAAAAAAAAAAAAAAAAAAAAGCTTTTCTGCTTACTTTCTCCAGGGGGGGAAACCACATGATTTTTTTTTCCCTTTTTTTTTTTTTTTTTTTGAGTTGGAGTCTTGCTCTGTCACCCAGGCTAGAGTGCAATGGCATGATCTTTGGCTCATTGCAACCTCCACCTCCCGGGTTCAAGCAATTCTCCTGCCTCAGCCTCCCGAGTAGCTGGGATTGCAGGCACCTGCCACCACCCCTGGCTAATTTTTGTATTTTTAGTAGAGACGGGGTTTCACCTTATTGGCCAGGCTGGTCTCGAACTCCTGACCTCATGATCTGCCCACCTCGGCCTCCCAAAATGCTGGGATTACAGGGGTGAGGCACCATGCCCAGCCAGACACGCATTTTTTTCAGTGAGTAGAGGGGTGACTTTGAATAGAATGGGAGGCAGGTTGGCCCTAAGCAGTTCCCAGCTTGACTTTTATCTTTAGCTTAGTGATTTGGGGGCCCCAAGAATTCCTTTCCTTTCACAGATATAAAACACACACATGGCCGGGCGCGGTGGCTCAAGCCTGTAATCCCAGCACTTTGGGAGGCTGAGATGGGCGGATCATGCAATCAGGAGATCGAGACCATCCTGGCTAACATGGTGAAACCCTGTCTCCACTAAAAAATACAAAAAACTAGCTGGGCGAGGTGGCGGGCGCCTGTAGTCCCAGCTACTGGGGAGGTTGAGGCAGGAGAATGGCGTGAACTCGGGAGGCGGAGCTTGCAGTGAGTGGAGATCCGGCCCCTGGGCGACAGAGCGCGACTCCATCTCAAAAAAAAAAAAAAAAAAAACACAACAACAACAAAAAACACGCATATCAGGCCATCTTAGCATGAGTAGATTTGAGTCCATCTGCCTACCCTTGACAGGTATTCTTTTTATTTTATTTTATTTTTTCTGAGATGGAGTCTTCCTCTGTCGCCCTGGCTGGAGTGCAGTGGTGTGATCTCAGCTCACTGCAACTGAGTAGATTTGAGTCCATCTGCCTACCCTTGACAGGTATTCTTTTTATTTTATTTTATTTTTTCTGAGATGGAGTCTCCCTCTGTCGCCCAGGCTGGAGTGCAATGGTGTGATCTCAGCTCACTGCAACTTCCGTCTCCCGGGTTCAAGCAGGACTAAAGGTTTAATAGTTATAAAACATTACCGCAAATGAGGAAAGAAAGTTAAGATTCTCCTTTCTGCTTTCATTTATCTCTTACTAGAGATTCTCAAAATTTCTGATGTATCATGCGTGAAAATAGATTGGAGAACATTCTATTTTCTTGTTTTGGATGATGTAACAAGTACAAAAATGCACCATTCACACCTCCTACTATAGGGAGCAGAATGACAGCCCCAGCTGTCGCTTCTCCAGAACTACCACTGCATTCATGCCAAGGTCAGGCTTTCTGTGGGCAGCTTCCAGCTGATGACTGCACAGTGGAGATACTAACGCAGACCCACTTATGCAAAGCACAGAACTCCTCAAATGGGAGACTTGAGCTTGCGGTTTCCTTTATGGGCTTGATCAAAACTTTCTTGAAACTGTGCTGAAGTTCAAGACACTTTCTATTCTTCCCCTCTCCTTCAGTTTTCAGAAATTAAACTCAGTCTGATTGTTCTGCTTACCTCTGGCTCCCTTGACGTGTTGAACAAGTATTTCCTCCAATAAATCACTTGCACATCTAATTTCATTTTGGATTCTGCTTCTAGAGGAAATCAAATTAACATATCATTTTCAATGTATCAGTCTTCATCACGGATGTATTGAAAAAATATATATGAAGGAATCATACCTTTACCTTAGCATGGCTCTGTGAGTCAAGGAAAATCAATCATTGCATTTAATTCAGTCAATTATTCAAACACTCGATAATTATCGAGGCCTTGCTATGTGTTAGATGTAGATAGTCTACGTAGATGGTCTCTCAGATAGTAGCCTCATAATTCATATGGTCACAAAGTTGGAATTACTGGCATGATAAGAATTTTCAACTCTACATTTATGAGAATCAAATACAATCTTAGAGATCTTTTTAAACTTACTTTTCTTGTTTATACTTTCATGCATAGTTCATTTAGGTACAACAATGAGGTGCTTCAAGTGGACTATGCTCTATTCAGCTCTCATTTACTTGAACTAGCTCACCTAGTAGCACAGTCTTGTTTAGCTATTTCTTCTGTTCCAGCCGAGAGGTCTCCCCAGTAGAACCATAACTCTTCCTTCTTAGCTGGGTTCCTCAGGCTCAGCACTAAGGACGTTTGCACTAGATGACTCTTTGTTGTGGGTGAATTTCCTCTGTATTTTATAGCATTCTTGGCCCCACCCACTAGATGACAGTAGCAACGCTCCAGTTGTGACGATCAGAAAGCTTTCAAGAAATTGCCAAACATTCCTGGGGAAGTACATTTGCACTCCTTTGAGTATCAATCTTTATAAGAATTCCTTGAAGAGGCCGGGCGCGGTGGCTCACGTCTGTAATCCCACCACTTTGGAAGGCCAAGGCGGGCAGATCACAATGTCAGGAGATGGAGACCATCCTGGCTAACACGGTGAAACCCCGTCTCTGCTAAAAATACAAAAAGTCAGCCAGGCATGGTGGTGGGCGCCTGTAGTCCCAGCTACTCGGGAGGCTGAGGCAGGAGAATGGCATGAACCCAGGAGGCAGAGCTTGCAGTGAGCCGAGATTGTGTCACTGCACTCCAGCCTGGGGGACAGAGCAAGACTCTGTCTCAAAAAAAAAGAATTCCTTGAAGAACAATAAAGATTTAGTTGAGAATGACTAGCCACAATATAAAAGAATTACTTACTAAGTAGTTAAATATGGTATAAAAGTGTATGTGTGAGTATGTGTGTGTCACCTCTGTCTTAATTTATGTGCTTTCTCTGAGTCCACTCTGCGTCTTACTTGATCCTTAGTTCTATGTCATGCTCTTAGTTCTGTTACCTTGTTTTAGATTTTTGAATGGAAATGTTAATTGCTAGTGGTCTAATCCCTTTTTTTTTTGCATCAGGATGAAAATCTATCAATAGATAATTCTGCCTTTCTGTCTTCATTTCCTCAAGGTTCAGAACTTTAAATACACATTTTTAATCAGTTACTTTTATTTCCATTTTTAATTAACTATTAAATTAATGAATACTTACTGAGTTTCATCAAAGTTCAGAGCTTTAAATACATATTTTTAATAAATTACTTTTATTTCCATTTTTATTTAACTATTTATTAAATTAATGAATACTTACTGAGTTTCTCTTATGTGCCACTCTGTATAAGGTACTTGGTACACATAGGTGAATGAAAGCAGACACAATATCTTATCCTTATCAAGTTTGCATTCCAGTGTACCTGAAAAAGTGTATGCAGATATCCACTCTCCTCAATGGATGCCAATTGGCAACACATCAAAATTCCAAGCAATGACTTCTTATTTTGCACTGATCAGGTTGGTGGTGGTGGTGGTGGGAGTGGGGGGTGGGGGACGGGTGATGAAGGCTGGGTTATGGATAAAAAAGGTCTTTAAAAAAGGGCTTAGTGACACCGTATTTACGAGATGCACACACATGCACACAGACTTTTGATACGGAAGTTCTAGGAAGGGAAGAGTGTGGTCCCTTTAAATGATATGGAAGCAGGGAAGGGAAATGCTGGGTAGAGGTGGGCGTGGTCCCTGGCTAAGGCTCTATCCCCACGGACCTAGGTCTTTGCGCCCAAATGTGGCATTTTCCAAGACTACCTTGTCTCGCCATGCCCCCATCCTGGGCTTATAAAAACCCAAGACACTAGCAAGGCAGAGACATGAGCTGCTGGGCAGCGAGAGGAATACATTGGTGGAAGAAGACAAACAGCTGGACATTGAGAGGACTTTGAGGGGAACATGCCTGCAGAAGAGCACACTGCCAGATGCCCACACACTGGCAGGCCACTGACCAGCAGAACCCATGTGGAGTTTGGCCAGGGCAGATGGAGGAGAGCCCGGGCCATCAAGCGGCCCAACTCTAGGGGAAAACCATCTGCCTTCTGGCTTCCCCATCTGCTGAGAGCTACTTCCACTCAATAAAACCTTGCACTCATTCTCCAAGCCCAGGTGTGACCCAATTCTTCTGGTACACCAAGGCAAGAACCCCAGGATACAGATAGTCCTCTGTCCTTGCAACAAAGTAAAGGGTCTAATTGAGCTGTTTGCACACTCAGCCTATAGATAGCAAAATTAAAAGAGCAAAACGAAAAGAGCACCCTGTAACACACGCCCACTGGGGCTTCAGGAGCTGTAAACATTCATGTGGGGTCGGAGCCCCACAGCCTGCCTGTCTATATGCTCCCCTACAGGTCTGAGTAGTGGGGCGCTGAAGAAGCGAGTCACATCCCTATCGCACACCCTGCAAGGGGGACAAGGGAACATTTCCAGTTTCACTTTCACATTGAGTACTATTTCAAAAAGGCTTGAAAACTCAATACTGATTTTCTCTTTTGCCTTAATTACTGTATCTCTGCCTCCCACAGCCTCTAGCTTTTCTGTGTAACTATTTCTTACATTATTACACACCAGACCAGTATGTAATAGCAGAAACTGTGATGCACCTGGAGAAAGAAAAGGAAAAACAGACATAGGCTGAAGCCCTCCAGGATAGGACACTTGCCGCTTATTTCCTGAGTATCTAATTTGTAATCTTGATACTTGAAGTCACGCCTTCTGAAAAGAGGAAGCAGATGTGGCTGCAAGAATTTATGTAAACTACTTTCTAAGGGGTTATGGATACATACATTGGGATGTTCCCATCTCCCATTTAATCCTTGGTAAATCACATCATTTATAGATATTTATGGCTCTTTTCAGCTTTAACATTCAATAATTTAACTAAAATTAGAAGTTAACAAAAAGTCACTGAGACTAGAATTTCTTAATTTTATTTCTTTATGTATGAATATTTACTAATATGTAAATTTTCTTGTAAGTTCTGAATCCTACTTTCTTTTTAAGGCACACAGATTTGTCCTTTATAGAAGAACTGCCTGCAAAATAAGGTTATCCCAGAAACATATAAGCCAATAGTAATTATGATACAAAATGCTATGCTATAAAGGGCTTGGCCTGATTTAATTTCTTATTTTTGTATTTTTCAAAGAGCAGTATGAAGCATTTCTCGAAGTAACAAAGCATACATGCATTTTACTACTTTGTTTCCTTTTATCAAATGAAAATTGATTCAATATCAGATTTGTAGTATAAAATCTGATAAATCTATGAAGTCTCAATAAACTAGAACTGCAAATCATATTATTTCTCTTCATTCCTAAGGAAAAAAGACTCCTCTTTCTCAGTCGTACATTTTATACACACACACAGTCTCTCACACACACACACACACAGTCACACACACACATATATCAAAGTTTAGTTTAAAATGAAACAAAATGCCCCCTCAACTCGCCAGGTGCAATAAACTGGATTATTTATGTCCTCTCAAAATTCTTACATTCAAATCCTAATCCCCATGTTGATGTCATTTGAGAGTGGAGCCTTTTAGAGGTGATCAAGGCTCTTCTTGAAGGGAATTAATGCCCCTATGAAAGAGACCCCAGAAAAATCCCTTTTCTTTTCCACCTCGTGAGGATACAGAGAGAAGACATCTGTCTATGTGGAAGGAGGTCCTCTCCAGAGCATCATCTGCCAGCTCCTTGACCTAGGACTCTACAGCCTTTAGAACTGAGAAATAAGTATCTGTTGTGTATTACTGTGTCCCGAATTGGTTCCTTCTGGTGGGTTCTTGGTCTCACTGACTTCAAGAAAGAAGCCGTGGACTCTTGCAGTGAGTATTACAGTTCTTAAAGATGGTGTGTCCGGAGTTTGTTCCTTCAGATGTTCAGAAGTGTCCAGAGTTTCTTCCTGCCAGTGAGTTCATGGTCTCGCTGACTTCAGGAGTGAAGCCACAGACCTTCGCTCTTAAAGGTGGTGCGTCTGGAGTTGTTTGTTCCTCCTGGTGGATTCGTGGTCTCGCTGGCTTCAGGAGTGAAGCTGCAGACCCTGGTGGTGAGTGTTACAGCTTATAAAGGTAGTGTGGACCCAAAGAGTGAGCAGCAGCAAGATTCATTGTTAAGAGCAAACGAACAAAGCTTCCACAGCATGGAAAGTGACATGAGTGGGTTGCCGCTGCTGGCTCAAGATGGCCAGCTTTTATTCCCTTATTTGGCCCCGCCCACATCCTACTGATTGCTTCATTTTTACAGAGAGCTGATTGGTCCATTTTACAGAGTGCTGATTGGTGCGTTTACAAACCTTTAGCTAGACACAGAGCTCTGATTGCTGCGTTTTTACAGAGTGCTGATTGGTGCATTTACAATCCTTTAGCTAGACACAGAGCACTGATTGATGTATTTACAATCCTCTAGCTAGACAGAAAAGTTCTCCAAGTCCCCACTCGATCCAGAAGCCCAGTTGACTTCACTTCTCATTACCAGCCTACAGCATTTTTGTTATAGTAGCCCAAATAGACTAAGACACCAGAGGTTAGTGCACATGTAACTTCAGTCTATCCTTTCCATGAATATATGGTGCTTACGGTAAAAATCAATATGAAGCCATGGTTAGTCACTCAATAAAGAAAATAAAAGTAACCGTCTTTTGTAAAATATGCTTGCTAGTTACAGGTTTGGACTTAAATATTCTACCATCCTTTTAACTCGATTTAAAAGAACACATTAACAGAAATTTAACCAGAAAATTTAATTAATATCCCAATTTCTAAGTATCTCCATTTCACACCATTCTAGCCACTCTTGAAAGTAGCTACTTACAAAGTAGTTTACGTATCTTCTAGCAGCCACAACCACTGCCTCTTTTCAGAAGTCAAGATTTACATATCACAATTCTAAATTAGATGTTGAGCAAAGAAGCTGTACGTGTGCTATCCTGGAGTTTCAACCTATGTTTGCTTCTTTTTCTTTCTCCAGATGCATGGAGGTTTCTGCTATTGTGTCCTGGCCCAGTGTGTAATAATGTAAGAAATAGTTGAACAGAAGGCTAGAGGCTATGGGAGGCACAGATGAAATTAATCGAGGCAAATGAGAAAATCAGTACTGAGTTGTAAAGACTTTTCATAAGAAAGAAAACATTAACAGAAAGTGAACCAGAAAATTTGACTAATATCACAATTCCTAAATAATTCCACTTCATGCCATTCTTTTATCTATTTAAATTGTATGCCATCTTACCATACAATTGAAATATATAAATGTCTTTACACCTAAATATTAATATTAAAACACTGCAATTTAAAAGGAAAACAGAAAAAGAGAAAGTAATTTGTTCGGAAGAACATTAACTCTCAGAATTAAGAGGCCACAACTGTAAAAACAATTCCAGTCCAATTACCAGTTACAATGTTATTGAAAGTGTGGTCCCTTGATCTGAGTGTTGTTGAGATGAAGTCACATTTCTCAAAGTTCAAATAAAACTGATTTTGAAACGTAACATTTAAAAGGCCCTGGTAAAGCACTATAAAATAGTCTATGAGTTTTCAACATTTCTATGCGATCCATGAGTATATTTAATGTTATATTTCCATGATCTCTTAAAAAATGTTTTCAAAACATGGTGTGAGACCTCAAAGGGGCCATTTTGTGAAAGTTACATTCCAAACTATAGTTCTGCAGAAATGTGTACTGTCACACCACTACCAAGTGGCACTTTGCTACTAAAAAGAAAGATTTACCTGAGCAATGATCACTAGTGGTTCAGCACATTGCTTTCAATCAGCAATTTTTCTTGAATGACTCTCACAGGACAGGCCGTGATGCAGGGTCACTCTCATACATTATTTTCTGAAGATAGCAAACAGTTATTCCTCCAAGCAAAACATGCCAAAGGCGAGCATGTAACTGTAACAAACCCAGAGGAAAAACAATTTACAGTGACTCCAGTTTGGTGGAAATGGTCAGATCAAACCTGATTAGAATATGAAATAAATAATTGAGTATGATTTTGTAGTCTACTAAAATACAATAAAGGAACTAAACTGAGTGTGATGGTTAATAGTGAGTGTTAACTTGATGGGATTGAAGGATACAAAGTATTATTCCTGGGTGTGTCTGTGTGGGTGTTGCTAAAAGAGATTAACATTTGAGTCCGTGGACTGGGGAAGGCAGATCCGCCCTTAATCTAGTGAGCACAATCTAATCAGCTTCCAGCAAAAATGAAGCAGGCAGAAAAATGTGAAAAAGAGAGACAGGCCTAGTCTCCCAGCCTACATCTTTCTGCTGTTCTGGATGCTTCCTGATCTCCAACAACAGACTCCAAGTTCTTCAGTTTTGGGACCCTGACTGGCTCTCCTTCCTCCTCAGCTTGCAGACAGCCTGCTGTGGGCCTTGTGATCACGTAATACTTAATAAACTCCCATATACATATATGTATATATGTGTGTATATATATGTATATGGTGGTATGTGTGTATATATATATGTATACACACACACACACACACACACACACCCCACCACGCCTAGCTAAGTTTTGTATTTTTACTAGAGATGGAGTTTCACCATGTTGGCCAGGACGGTCTCGACGTCTTGACTTCATGATCCACCTGCCTCAGCATCCCAAAGTACTGGGATTACAGGCATGAGCTACCACACTAGGCCAAGACTGACCTTTTTAAATTAGCTAATTCCTAGAAAAATTATCCAAGTTGTTGTGCATATCAATAGTTCATTTCTTTTTATCACTAAGTACTATTCCATAAGTTGCCTTTTTACAAAGTTTAATTTCTTTCTCTTTTATTTATAAAATAAATAAAATTTTTTCTTAGACTAAAATAAAACATCCCATATATATATATATATATAGGCAGTTTATATATATCCTATTAATTCTGTCCCTCTAAGAGAGCCCTGACTAATGCAGTGAGTATGCTGCCAACATGAACTAGTGTAATTAAATAAATAAGATTAATGTGACACAAGAAAGCTTTAAAACTATTTTATCAAACACAAGACATATTTATATTTTCTACTGCAGGAAGCAAATAAAATAACACTTGTTTACCATGAAATTGTTACAGGATATGTATCATTCAGGAAGTAGATGTTCAAAAAATTAATCTTCTTCTTGAATACTAATAAATTCAAGATTTTTAGAAATTCACATTCAGGTTTGTGAGGAATATGACAATCTCCAAAATTATGATTGAAATTCTCTGATACCAGAAGCTTCTCCAATTCAAATGATATTTCACATAGAGCACATAGCCTAGGGCAAGGCCTGGAAAGTGAATTCTTCTCAGCAACACTAGCTAGTTGATTGCTTGATGTCTCCAAAGAATATATGCAAATAGTTTTCTTTTTATTTTAATCTTCATACCTACAAAAATAAATTTGCTTTGTCAGGCGCAGTGGCTCACACTGGTATCCCAGCACTTGGGGAGGCCAAGGTGGGCAGATCACAAAGTCAGGAGATTGAGACCATCCTGGCTAACATGGTGAAAATCCATCTCTACTAAAAAAATACAAAAAATTAGCTGGGGATGTTGACATGTGTCTGTAATCCTAGCTACTTGGGAGGCTGAGGCAGGAGAATAGCTTGAATCGGGGAGGCGGAGGTTGCAGTGAACCGAGATTGTGCCAATGCACTCCAGCCTGGGCAACAGTGTGAGACTCTGTCTCAATATATACATATAAATATTTTTATGTATGATATAAATATATATAAATATGTTTTAAATACATGATGAAATTGATAGAGAATATATATTTAAATATATATAAATATAAATATATATAAATATATATAAATATATTCTCTATCAATTTCATCATTCTTATTAATGCCATTTCAAAATTTAGCTGCCATCTATATAATCCCCAGAGATGTATATTAAAGTAAAAACTAAACGTGAAAATGAAGTAAGAGCATCATTGACTTTAGGCAACTTCATAGCTGATACAACTTTTTGAAAAGTAGAATATCATTAAGACAGGCTATATATTGGCTGAACAGCTACTAACATGTATCCTTTAGAAACACAGCTTAGTTTCAAGCCCATTTATACAGCAGGAAGAAATTATTTTTAAGTTATCAGCATGTATTTTTGTTGTCAGAGGCAGATTTTTGTCTTTATATTTTGTAGCTGTTAAAATATAAAATGTAAACACAAATAAAACATTGGTTGTATGCACCTTCGGGGTGAAAGTTGAAGTTCATGTCTAGACAGACCCCTTCTTCATTTAAGAGATGGATCCCTTTGGTAAGCTTATGTGGTGAGCAGGCGCTATAATTTTCAGGTAAGTTTTAACTGGTGCCTGAGAAAGCTATGTCTTGTATCGTGATTATCTAATGTGCCCCTAAGCAACAAAAAACAAAGAATAGTAATGCCCTCTGAAGGAAGTGTTGTTTCTAAAAATCAGTCATTCAGAGTCAAACCAAGACAGTGGGCTTTAATTTGGGTTAAGGGAGAACTCATTTCTCTTTCTGAATCCAAGGGATGGAGCCTGTACTCCAGAGAGGGACAAAACAGTTGAACTGGACTCCTGAAGAGTGAAAGCTGACCCTTGGGGAATAGGGGGCGGCTGGAGGGAGTGGAGGGAAAAATGGAGCAAAGACAGTAAGGAATTCTGGTGAAGGAGGAAGAGGGAATCCTCGGAATCCATTGTTTTGCATGTTTCTATTTTTTTTTTGTATTATAATTTTATTCTAATATTACCATTTTTGGTAGATTATTTTTATGTTTAATTTTGCTTTTCATACTACAGTCCTATCTTGGCTTTGCTTTGGGAAGCTGAGTGTGTGTGTGTGTGTGGTGTGCACTCAGGTGCAGGAGTGTTAAGAGAGGAAGATTCAGGTATGACTTTGCTTGTGATAGGATGATATATGCACAGGGACACTGACTGAGGAGATGGTTTCAAAAGAGTAAAAGCGAGTATCAGAGTAGAAGTGTCAAGCAAGAGATGACAAGCAACTACTTAGGGTGAATTTCTTGAACATATACTCGTTCCTGGGATTCCACATGAATATCACGGACAGGACCTTATAGAAGTCAGGGCCATACAGCCATCATACAGGGAGATCACCCAAGCTGTGTTCTAAATTACCTGGTTTATAAGGACAATGGTGGCTTCTGAACATCTTTTAAGAAGACGTCAAAATTAGGCAGAAGAAACTGAAACTCAAAAAGCCATTTGTTCCCCAAGCCCTCCTTCCACTTGCCAATATTTCCCAGAAAATACGCAACCCAGAAAATCCTGTTCTTGCAGGAATGTTTCTGTTACAATAATTATAAAACCCACTTTTTCTATAGATCAGCTTGTCTGATTTTCTCACTAATACATTAATCAGAAATTACATCTTCACATGGATTAAGATCATAATGGGAGGAAACAGTTTTGAAAAACAAACAAACAATAAACCTGAAACTTTAGGTCTTATTTCAACTGTGGCATTGGTTTTTGTTCTGCTTTGCCTTATGATATTTGTCTTGAGTGTGAAGAAGAATTAGAGTCAATAAATAAAACTGTTGACCTGGACTCACATCAAAAAGGCTGCCAGGTCAGCAAACATCATCAGCTAAAGATAAAAGACCTCCTTTACTTTCGATGGGACATTTATAACTGCATTGTTTTAATGTTGTTTGTTGTTGTTGTTGTTAATTTCCTACTGTGTTACATGTTTTAGGCAGGCAATTTAGTTTTAAATTCCTCATCCTGTTTGTTTGTTATTTTGTGGGCTATGTGTGGATTTTAGTCATTGGCAAGGAACTCGGATGTAAATAAGGGAACAATAGAAACCTAGAATAAATTGGCTGACATGAAATCATCTTCCGAGATCACAATGTCTTATATGTCACAAAAACAATAAATAGATATGAGTTCGGGCAGACAAGTTATATGTTTCTATTTGGTGTCAAGGTATATTGAATCATCCCAGAGAGGAAATTAATCTTTAATCTCTGCGGGTTAAAAAATATAAGACACACTCGGAAATTCAAACTAAATGAAAACGCATTTTGGAGGAACTATGTACATTTCTTCAAGTCATTAATAATATTTTAATACTGTGCTAAACAACTTTTAATAATTTTGGTAATTAGGATGATTATCATGAAAAATACTGCATATACCCTTATTAGATTGCATCTTGAGTATTAATTTATGAATAATCTGTTTATTCTCAATGCTTGAAAAAATTAAACAATGCTTTAAGCAAAAATGTGTAAGTTTTATTTTTAATTAAAAAAATATTGATTTACAAGATATTCCTAAAATCGTGCAGAGAGGTCTTGGGTAGCTTCATTCAGTTTCTTCCAATGGATACCCAACTATAGTCCAATATTTAAGTTAGGAAATGGGCCTCGATATCAGTGTTTGTAGCATATGATGCCACTTTTTCACATGCATAGTTTTGTTTAATGACCATATCAATCAAGATACAGTACTACTCCACCACAACAAAGCTTGCTCTTATGTGTTTTCTCTTTATACTCACACTCCTCTCCCTCCCTTCACTTCACCCATGTGATGGTTAATTTTATGTGTCAATTTCACTGGGCTTTAGGTTGTCCAAGCATCTGGTGAAACATCATTTCTAGTTGTGTCTGTGGAGGGGTTTCTGGATGAAATTAACATGTGAGTCAGTAAAATGATAAAAACGTATTTCCACCCCCAATGTTGATGGACCTTATTCAATCCACTGGGCATTAACAGCTTGAGTAAGAAAGAATTCTTTCTCTGCATGACTGTCTTTAAACTGAATGCAAGCTTTCTCCTGTCTTTGGATTCAGATTCAGACTGAAACCATACCCTAAGCCTCACTGGGCTTTCAACTTACCAACTGCAGATATTGGACTTCTCAGCCTCCATAATTATGTGAGCCAATTCCTTAAAGTAAGTCTCTTATCTAGCTAGATCTAGAACCCATTGATTTTGTTTCTCTGGAGAACCTCAACAAACATAATTCCTGATCCCTAACAATCACTAATCCTTTTAATTTAATTTAATTTTATTTTATTTATTTTGAGACGGAGTCTTCCTCTGCTGCAGGAGTACAGTAGCACGGTCTCAGCTCACTGCAGCTTCCGCCTCCTGGGTTCAAGCGATTCTCCTGACTCAGCCTCCTGAGAAGCTGGGACTACAGACGTGTGCCACCACTCCCAGCTAATTTTTGTATTTTTAGTAGAGATGGGGTTTCACCATGTTGGCCAGGATGGTCTTGATCTCTTGGCTTCATGATCCACCCATCTTGGCCTCCCAAAGTACTGGGATTACAGGTGTGAGCCACCACACCCGGCCCAGCCTGACCTTTTTTAAATTAGCTAATGCCCATAAAAATGACCTAAGTTGTTGCACATGTCAATAGTCCATTCCTTTTTATCACTAAGTACTATTCCATAAGTTACCTTTTTTCAAAGTTTTTCTCTTTTATTTATAAAATAAGTAGAATCTTTTTTTTAGACTAAAACAAAACATCGCAAATTAGCACATTATACACACACACACATACATACATAAGGTTCATGCACACACAATACCATACAGACCCACAAGCCCCTATACATTATTTTGGACTGATTTCATTTCTTTTTGCATTCTTAAATGCTTATATTTTAATTATTTCAGATAGTGCCCTTTTTAAAACTGAGATTTAATTGATTCCTTCAATGGCCATATATCTTAGTGAATAATTATAACTCTCTTCAAGATCTGCCCTCAAAATTTCCTAATGACCGTCTGACCAATCACCAACCAATAATGAATAGGGGATATGTTGGGCCTAGTGAGGAACAATAGGGATTATCCCCTGGAGGAACTTGAGGATGTGGCATCTATCTATCTATCTATCTATCTATCTATCTATCTATCTAGATATACACATGAGATAGAAGAGTGTTTTTGGACTGAATTCTGTGGTGCTAGATAATTAGATTATAACATAAAGTTGAATTAAAAATAGTTTTTATCAATATGGGAACATAATCCTTTGACAAAAGATTTAACATATTAGTAAATACCCTGGGTAAAAGTACTCATGGGCTCCTAGGATAGCCCTTGAAAACTTGGAAAATTAATGGCGCACACTGGTTGAAGCAGAATGCCATGAGTATCATGGCACTGAAGACAGATTAAAAAATTCAGAGGGGAAAGTTCAGAAATTTGTTGACTACGTATCAGAGTAAGACTCAATGGAAGTTCTGCTTATCAAAGCAGTAAAAGATTATCGGTGTGGAGGGAACCAAAGTTATTGGGAAGTTCAAAAGTGCTTTGTATAGAACTGACAGTAGAAAATGTTATTACATAACTGAGCTCACTCATAGTAATATGGAATAAGATCCCTAAATAATAGAAACTGAATATTGGCAAAAACCAGCAGAAATTAGGTGAGTGCAGATATGTGGATGACAAGAATAAGGTAGCATTCAGGAGATTCCCATTCATACACAACTATGGAGACGTCTGATACAACACAGTGTTCCTCAAAACAAGATACATGGGCAGCCAATAAAACAATATAAAAAGGATATCGAGATTGAGTAGTGGAGAAAACTGAATTAGTAATAACCCCCAAAGAGAACACAGAGGTAAAGCAAGATACAGTTACAGAAGAAAGGTGTGGTGACCCACGCAGAGAGCTTTGAAAATGGAGGCAGGTTAATGAGCCTCAGAATGCAAGGAACACAACTCCAGAAGCTCGAAAAGGCAAGGAAGGAGATTCTCTCCTAGGGCCTCCCGGGTAAGCTGCTCCAGCACATACCTTGGCTTCAACCTAATTAAGCTGACTTTAGACTGCTGGCTTCCAGAACTCTAAGAAAAGAAATTCGTCTTGTTTTAAGTTACTGAGCTTATGGTAATTGGTTCAGGCAGCCATAGCAATCTAGCACTAACAATCAGAAAGCTCAAGAGAGTCAGAAAATAAAGTTACAGGTTTTTGCCCAGTTTGTAGACTTATGCCACTTTTCAATGCAGAACACACTGGGAAAACGCAAAGCTGCATCTCTATGAGGAAGGAACTTGCAATCCACAAGGCTAGAATGTTCTATAGCAATTCCCCTAATTTCTCAGGAGTATCCATGAACCATTACTTGCTCAAACATAAATTGGGAAAGGAAAACACCCAGATCTTTAGAGGATTTGGGGACAAATTGACATTCACATGAAGAGACACAAAATACTACCATGTCCCCTTTCCTATACTGAGTACAAATGAGGATGAGGTTCAGATCATAGTGGGTTCCTTTTATCTACAAAACCGCCTACTATTCAGGGCCCTGTTCTCTGAATTATAATAGAAATGGATTAAGTTGGTATATAAAAGATTACTCATATCAGGATCTTGACCAGTAAGGGTATTAGTCCATTCTCACATTGCTATAAAGAACTACCTGAGACTGGATCATTTAATTGGCTCACAGTTCTGCAGGCTGTATAGGAAGCATGGTGAAGAGGCCTCAGAAAACTTACAATCATGGTGGAAAGCAAAGAGGAAGAAGTCACCTGTTATAATGGCCAGATCAGGAGGAAGAGTGAGAAAGGGGAGGGGCTACACATTTTTAAACAGCCAGATCTCCTGAAAACTCACTCACTCTCACAAGAACAGCAATGGAGGAAATCCATCCTGATGATCCAGTCACCTCCTGTCAGATCCCTTCTCCAACACTGGGGATTACAATTCGACATGAGATTTGAGCAGCGACACAAATCCAAAACATATAATTCTACTGTGGTCCCTCCAAAATCTCCTGTCCTTCTCACATTTCAAAATACAATCATGCCTTCCAAACAGTCCTCAAAAGTCTTAACTCATCCCAGCATTTACTCAAAAGTCCACAGTCCAAAGTCTCATCTGAGTTAAGACAAATCCCTTCTGCCTATAAGCCTGTAAAATTAAAAACAAGTTAGTGAACTTCCAAGATACAGTGGATGTACAGGCATTGGTTATAAACACTCACATTCCAAAAGGGAGAAATTGGTCAAGAAGGTACAGGCCCCATGAAAGTCCAGAACCCAGGGGGCAGTCATTAAGTCTTAAAACTCCAAGATAATCTCATTTGACTCCATGTCTCACATCCAGGCCACACCAATGCAAGGAGTGGGCTTCTAAGAGCAGCTCCACCCCTGTGACTCTGTAGGATACAGCTCTGGAGCAGCCCTCATGGGCTGGCATTGAGTGCCTGCAGCTTTTCCAGGTGCACAATGCAAGCTGTTGGTGGATCTACTATTCTGGAGTCTGGAAGATGGTGGCTCTCTTCTCACAGCTTCACTAGGTAAAGCCCCAGTGGGAACTCTGTGTAAGGGCTCCAACCCCACATTTCCTCTCCACACTACCCTCATATAGGTTCCCCATGAGGGCTCTCTCCTTATAGCAGACTGCTGCCTAGACATCCAGGTATTTCCACACATCTTCTGAAATCAATGGAGAGGCTTCCAAGGCTCAACTCTCACACTCTGTACACTGACAGGCTTAATACCACGTGGAAGCCCCCAAAGGCTGGCTTGCACCCTCTGAAGCAAAAGTCTGAGCTGTACCTTAGGCCCTTTTAGCCATGACTGGAGCTATGAAGGCCGTGATGGATGCAGGGCATATCCCAAGGCTGCACAGTGGAGTAGGGCCCTGGGCCTGGGTCACAAACCATTCTTCCCTTCTAGGCCTCCAGGCCTGTGATAAGAGAGGCTGTTGCAAATGTCTCTGAAATACCTTCTAGGAATTTTCCCTATTGTCTTGGCTATTAACATTCCGCTCCTTTTTACTTATGCAAATTTCTGCAGCTGAATTGAATTCCTTCCCACAAAATGCATTTGTTTTTTTCTACTGCATGGTCGGGCTGCAAATTTTCCAAACTTATACTGTGCTTCCCTTTTAAATGTAAGTTCCAGTTTCAGGTCATTTTGCTCATGCCTAAGAAAAGTGACCTTTGCTCCAGTGTCCAGCATGTTCCTCATCTCCAAGCCCTCCTCAGCCAGGACTTCATTGTTCATATCACCAGCAGCATTTTCATCACAATTTAACAAGCATCTAGGAAGTTCCAAGTTTTCCCTCATCTCCCTGTCTTCCTCTGATCCCTCCAAACTGTTTCAACCTCTGCCCATTAACCAGGTCCAAAGCTGTTTCCACACTTTCAGATACCTTTAATGCAATGTCCCACTCCCAGTACCAATTTTCTATATTAGTCCAATTTCACATAGCTGTAAATAACTACCTGAGACTGGGCATTTTATTAGGAAAAGAGGTTTAATTGGCTCACAGTTTACAGGCCATATAGGAAGCATGGCTGAGGAGGCCTCAGGAAACTCATGGCAGAAGGCAAAGCAGCAGGAGTCACATTTTACATGGCTGGAGCAGGAGGAGGACAGAGAAGGGGGAGGTGCTACACACTTTCAAACAACCAGATCTCATGAGAACTCACTCACGATCACAAGAACAGCAAGGAAGAAAACTGTCCCCATGATCCAATCACCTCCCACCAAGCCCCTCCTCCAACACGGGATTACAAGTTGACATGAGATTTTGGCAGGGACACAAATGCAAAGCAAATCAAGCTATATTAGTGGGAATGCCAGTTGGAAATTTCTGAAACTTCACACAACCCCAGAGAGTAAATAAAAAACATTTCTCCCAGGGACGGGTGAAAATAGTGGAGATTAATGGCACCACTGAAGTCTTCAACAATTAGGGTTGTGCTTTCTGTCAGATTTTGATTTAATTCACCAGTCTGACACTACTAAAAGTAGGTGGAACACAGTGGTTAACAGGGAACTACTATAAATAATCAAGTAGTAGCCTCTCATGAAACTGCTGTAACAGACATGGCAGGGCAGAAGAGAGCATGGTTTCTAGACCCTTCTATAAGTATAATGATCTTATGAATGGATACATTTTTATCACTGTCAGAAAAGAGCATCAGAAATTGTTCTCAGTAAGATGAAATTGATAAGAGGATAAATGTATTATATTGTTCCATGGCTACATTCTCACTCTTTGTTATAATTTAATCCAAGAGTATCTAGACTGTCTGAATAGTCCAGAGAGCATTACAATAGTTCACTATATTGATGACACAATGTTAATTAAACCAGATAGGCCAGAGGTAACAAAATGTTGGAGAACTTAGTAAGAAACATTGGCTCTAGAGTGTATGGATGGTGGACTAGCCCTTAAGGTGGCCCCTGGGATCCCTACCTGATGGTATTTTTGCTTCTTTGTAATTACTTCCCTTTGAGCCTAAGCAGGTCTGAGATTTGCTACTAATAAGTAGAACATGGCAAAGGTGACAGGTTGTCAGTGATTACACGTACAAGACTATGTTACATAAAATTTTTGGAACTCACTTGCTAAAGACTTTTTTCTTTCCCTTGCTGAATTTGAAGAAGGAATTTGTCAGGTTGTTAGCTTTTTATGGAGAGACCCCATGCAGGAACTGAAGGAAACATCTAGTTAACAGCTAGAGAGAAAGCAGAGCTCTTGGTATCACAACCTTCAAAACCTTGAATATTCTCAACCACCACATGAGCTCCGAAGAGGAAGAGGACCCTAAGCCTTAGATGAGACTACATTTCCAGCCAAAAGACCAATTATAGTCTTAATAAAGCAGACATCTATGTCATGCCCAGACACCTAACTCCCAGTAAAATAACACATGTGTGTTTTAAGCTGTTAAATTGGTGCAAATACTGTCACTAAGCAACAGATATTTAATACAGAAGAAGATGAGTACTCAAAAGATCTAGTAACCCAACATATTGGTGAGGTTTTAAAAGATCTAGTGATCTTAGGAAGAGGAAGAGATTGACAAACATTTTTATATGATCCAGATAGTAAACATTTTAGCCCTTGCAATACACAAGTTCCCTATTACAACTACTCAATTCAGCTGTTGCAATGCCAAAGCAAATAGAAAATACACAAACAAATGAGTATGCTGGGCATGATGTCCTACCTAAAATAGGGAATAAATGTGTATGTTTCTCATTTCCCAGTGAAGAAAAGTCAGCTATATAATATGGTCTATATAGTACAGTCTTGGATCTATATTACTTTGTATAACTCTTCAAATTCTGAAGGCATCATGTTCTACAGTTGTGAATAAAGTTAAAAAACCATTTACCACATAGCATGAGAAATCCTGGCCCCTAACTGTGTGTGAGGCCTAGAGTAGGAAAGTCCAGTCCAGGTTGCAGTACAAGTAGCCCTGTCTCTTGACCTTCTAAACTTTGTATTACTAGAATATTCTATGGTTTGAAAGGTGATAAGTGGAATTTATGAGGTAGCCTTAAATCAAAATGTAGTCCCTTAGGGTTCAAGGCCATGACATCTGCATCAGAAAAGGATACAACATTTGAAAATCAGCTCCTAGGATGTGGGCCCAAGTTCAGATGGAGCACCTAACAATGGATCATGAGACTACTCTGCAGTGGAGAATACCATATGAACTAGTTCTGTTAGATCCACAAAGGCATAGATCGAATGGGTGAGGTGCAATTCAGGATTTGGTAGAAGTGTTATATCTGGTGTCAGACACGAGCAGAACCATGGGGCCTAGGTATCATTTGTAGTAGGAACCCCACATGTCACTAGTGCCTCTACCACTGCTCATTTCCATGGCTTTATAGGAGATGTTGTATGACCAGATGATGAAGGATGTAAAAAAATCTAGCTTGGCATAAAGATGAGTCAATAAGTGTGCGTAATCCATAAATAAATGTGTGTAATCCATAAGCTCAGTAAGTGTGTGTAATCCATAAATGGATGTGGTTGTACTATAGCCCTCACTTGGGAGAACTTGGGAGACTGCTGTGGGATGATGGCCTCCCAAGGTGCTGTGATGAGCAGTGCATTTGGTCATCCAATATGTAGGAAAAGACAACAGGCACATGGTAAGTATATAAATACACTGACTGGTAATAAATAGTGGCCTGACCAGTTGGCCATAGACCTTAAAGGAGAATTAAAAATTAGAAATATCCAGGAAAATAAGGTAAGAGGAGGAGTCATATTAGATGGAATTATGAAAATATTCATGAAGTGTGAATATCTTTTTAACTCATTTTGTTTTATAGACACCTGAAATGATTAACCAGAAGAAAACACTAAAAAATTAGTCAGGATGTCAGGATGACTTATTTATTTGACATCAGCCCACCTCTATCATCTGCCACCCCATGCTCCATAATGGGTGAGTGAATGAAGTAATAATTATGTCATCAATGAAGACATAATAACCTGTGTTTACTCACCAAGACTGATGTAGTTATTGCTACCCCTGAATATTCAACCAGCTATCCACAGAGACCAACCCTTAGTCCCTAAAATGAATGTTCATCTTTGAGACGAACTATCTACTCACTAGTCAGTTGATTACACTAAATCCTTTCAATGCTGGAAATGATCGTTTATTATTTTTATTGGAAACAACTTGTATTCTAGATACAGGTTTTTCTTTCCTACCTGTAGCAACTTGCTTGGTACTACTAACTGAGGAATTACAGAGTTTTGCTCAACAATCCAGGATTCCACATAACATCGTCTAAAATTAAGGGATCCATTCAATAGCAAGGAGAAAGGAGAGGGAGTTTTAGGTAGGTAGATAATCATGGAGTACTTGATCCGGTCATATTTCATATCACAATGTAGCCACTTGTCTGTTGGAACACTGAAATGCCCTTTTTTTTTTTTTTTTTTTTTTTTTGAGAAGGAGTTTCACTCTTGTTGCCCCAAGCTGGAGTGCAATGGCACAATCTTGCCTCATTGCAACCTCTGCCTCCTGGGTTCAAGCAATTCCCCTGACTCAGCCTCTTGAATAGCTTGGATTATAGGCATGTACCACACCTGGCTAATTTTGTACTTTTAGTAGAGGCAGGGTTTCTTCATGTTGGTCAGGCTGATCTCGAACTCCTGAACTCAGGTGATGTGCCCGCCTCGGCCTCCCAAAGTGCTAGGATTACAGGCATGAGCCACCGTGCCCAGCCCCTGAAAAGACCTCTTAAAAATGAAGCTGAGATGCCATCTTAAGGACAACTTGTGATGATTGGGCATCTTCCAGGTCAAACTATATACCCTTAATTATGGACCTGTAGATGATTATCTGTTCTGAATATGCAGAATACATGCATCTAGAAATAAAAGGGGAGGGGGAGGAAATGAGTGACCACTTAACATTGATCAAGTGGCACACATGGGGAATTTGTTCTTTTTACAAGTAGGGATTTCTGGTCTCCAGAGGGAGAATGTTTCCACCATTGGATACAATAAGACTCTTCTTAAACTTTTCTAGGAAGGGCTTTAAACCCTTTAGTGATGAGGGCTTGGGTTACCTCAATAGTCATATACCATCTACATGAGCACAGCTGCTAACTCAGGGCAAGTGAAAACTTGAAGTTAGGTGACAAGGCAGGTGATGAGTATCAAAAATGGCTCTAAGATCAACTGCAGCAGCATAGCCTTTAGTCCCTTCCAGAAAACGTAAAAAGGAAACCTACAGTAGCCCAGTTTAGGACAAATATTAAAAGATACATGTGACTATGAATGATGCAAGGGATGGACTATAGTGGGTACTCTGGTTTTCTGCCCAGATAATCCTCTTCAGGGCTGAGACATCCACACCCCTTCTATTACTTTTTATTTTTATTTTTATTTTTTTGAGATAGAGTCTTGGCCTGTCACCCAAGCTGGAGTGCAGTGGCGCGATATTGGCTCACTGTTGCCTCCGCCTCCGTAGTTCAAGCGATTCTCCTGCCTCAGCTTCCTGAGTAGCTGGGACTACAGCCGCCCGCCACCACACCCGGCTAATTTTTTTTGTATTTTTAGTAGAGACGGGGTTTCACCATGTTGGCTAGGAGGGTCTCGATCTCCCTACCTCATGATCAGCCCCTCTCTGACTCCCAAAGCGGTGGGATTACAGGCGTGAGCCACCACGCCCAGCCGCCTTCTGTTATTAATATCAGCTGCCAAAAGCTCTCAGTTGCATCCCTAAACAGAAATTAACCTTAGCCACAGGAAACTGACTCAAACAATGTTTCATTCCTTCCCAAGGTGGCCTTCCGTCATTGTTTGGCTGATGTGCTGCTATCAAGTCCTAGCTGCTTTGCTTCAATTTGAAAAAGATTCAAATCTGAAGAACCATCACAGCTTCAGAGCTGTCACAGCACACAAAATTCCTGATTATATCGGTGCAGTTCATGGTGCCCCCAAATAATCAGAATAGTAACATCAAAGCTCACTAATCAAAGACCATCATCACAGATATAGTGAAAAAGTTTGAAATATTGTGAAAATTACCAAAATGACCACATGCTGTTGGAAAAACTGGCACTGATACATTTGCTCTGTTGTTTTGTCACAGATCTTTAATTTATAAAAAAGCACAGTATCTGTGAAGCCCAATAAAGACAGGCATGATAGAACTAGGTATACCCGTACTTATTTCTGATGGCTTCAAATAATTTTTTAAAGAAGTATATTGCTCCATTTTTCAGTGTCATGAGTATAATTTACCAAATTTTAAAGCAAATATTTTATATTCGGCTACAGATAAATTTAATTTACAATTTGAAATGCACTCCACAAAATGCTTGTTGATAAAAATCCATTTTAAGTTAGTTGGTACCATGTATTTATAAATAAGTGGTAGATTATCTAATATCTTCATAAATTACCATTTTAATAGAGTATTTGACAACCCTGAGAAATTAAACCTTTGTATACAATTTTCTATTCTTTTGTGATTTTTAGTAATAATTTTTAAAGAAATATTAACAAAATGGTCTTTACTTACTGAAATATGTGCAACACTATTTCTTTGTCTTCTGAAATTAATGTGTAGGGAATAAATGTCAAATTCCAAAACTGTCTTCATCGAATACATTAAATGATTATTTTAAAATAATTTTAATCAGAATTATCGCTCAATGTATTGCATGTCCTAATATCTTTTCACCACCTATTTTTTCCCCCTTGGCAAAAATAAGAAAAGACAGAAAATGAGGTCCTTTTATACTGAAATGAAAACTTCAAAGGTGTTATTGATCGTTTCACATCACATCAAAACTAGATTGATTCTGGTTCAGATAAACTATTGGTAATGAAGAGCAAGTTTAGAGTAATTTTAGAAGATGTGAATTCATCTAAGTCAACAAAAGAAAAAGGGAAAAAGGAGTCAGGTTTTTTAAGAGGACTCGTAGGTAATACCTCCATTGAAACGGCAATTTCAGAAGACATTGTGCTTGTAAATGTGGCCTCACCCAAGCAGCACACGAGTGTCAGTGCCAGAGATGTGTCTCTGTCACTCACCTGCACCTGCTTTGGGTGAAGAGTTTTGCAGTTTCTTTACAGACTGAATCTGCTATGGTCTCCTTCAAAACCCTAGAATTTCCTCGTTGCCACATATAGTCTCTCTTTTGGTAGGAAGATTATAAGCATAACACCATAGCAAGCTTCTAATTTTGCAGTTACATTATTTTTACCGTGTAAAGTATGACTCAATTTATCTACTGAAATGTCCATTTCTGAATTCTCATATATCCTTGTGAGGCAAAGAAAGTATAGCACATTAGAGACCCAATATTTAATGAGGTCTAAAGCAATAAAATACCTATAGCTATCTTGTAAAATATGGTAAATTGACTTTTTTGTTTTATTTTTTATTTTTTTGAGACAGTGTCTCACTCTGCTGCCCAGGCTGGAGTGCAGTGGCTTGATCTCACCTCACTGCAAACTCCACATCCCAGGTTCAAGCAATTCTTGTGCCTCAGCCTCCTGAGTAGCTGGCATTACAGGCGTGCATCACCACGCCCAGCTAATTTTAGTATTTTTAGTAGAGATGGGGTTTCACCATGTTGGCCAGGCTGTTCTTGAACTCCTGACCTCATATGATCCACTGTCCTCAGCCCCCCAAACTGCTGAGATTACAGGCGTGAGTCACTGCACCCAGCCTGTAAATTGACTTTAATACCAACATAACAGGTCAAAACACTGATAACCACCATCATTATTTTATAGATTATACACAATATTATGTATATGTATAGCATATATTATATGCTATGTATCTCTATTAGAGGATATACACAGTAGTATAATATGTACAAATATATATGCATATCTTTATACCTACCTACATACATATGTAAACCTTCTGTTTTAATCATTAGTTCATTTTTTATTCATTAAAAATATTTATTAAAACTAACATGGGATAGGCACTGAGGTTATCAAGTTACCAAGAAAACCATGGTATCTGCCCTCAAAAAATTTACAATTTAGTGAAGATGATAAGAGTTAATATTAATAGGACTATTACCAGCATATACTTGTTAAACATTAAAAAAAGTTTGCAATGCAGATAAGTACAAGATAATAATTTAAAAAATATAAAACAAAATAAAATGTTGAAACAGCAACTGAGGGCTGAGGATGGGGCAAAAGAAATAAAAGAAAACCTCAGAGTCCCACACACTCTGGGCTTTCAGTTTTCATGCTCTAGAATGGGGCAGGAAATCTGAGACGGCAAGTAGTTGAAGGCAAATGCTCTTTAAAACTGTAGTTCAGGTCCGGCGCGGTGGCTCAAGCCTGTAATCCCAGCACTTTGGGAGGCCGAGACGGGCGGATCACGAGGTCAGGAGATGGAGACCATCCTGGCTGACATGGTGAAACCCCGTCTCTACTAAAAAATACAAAAAACTAGCCGGGCGAGGTGGCGGGCGCCTGTAGTCCCAGCTACTCGGGAGGCTGAGGCAGGAGAATGGCGGGAATCCGGGAGGCGGAGCTTGCAGTGAGCTGAGATCTGGCCACTGCACTCCAGCCTGGGCCACAGAGCGAGACTCCGTCTAAAAAAAAAAAAAAAAAAGAAAAGAAAAAAAAAAACAACTGTAGTTCAGGGCAGCAAAGTAAAGAGAAAGATCTCCCAAAGTGCATGGCTGGGTGTGGTGATTCATGCCTGTAATCCCAGCACTTAGGAGGCCGAGGCAGGTGGATCACTTGAGGTCAGGAGATCGAAACCAGCCTAGCCAACATGGCGAAACCCTGTCTGTACTAAAAACCAAAAAATGTCCAGATGTGGTGGCAGCTGCCTGTAACCCCAGCTATTGAGGCAGGAGAATCATTTGAACCCAGGAGTTGGATGTTGCAGTGAGATAGCATCATTGCACTCTACCCTGGGCAACAGAGCGAGAGTCTGTCCCAGAAGAAAAACAAAAAGTGCAGAAAGCTGGGGGTGGGATTAGAGAGCCAGAAAAATTCGCCAACTATTCACAGAGTGGTTGTGGAGCAGACTCAGTTATAGCCTGTTTTTTTCTTATTATGTACTTTCTTTCATGTACTTTCTTTCATGTATTTTCTTATCATGTACTTTCTTTCTTCTTATTCATCATATGCCTTCATAACACACCAATTTATATTTTCTGATAAATAATTTTGTTTTTAAAGGAAGAAAAAAGAAGAATATCATGTTGCTTGAAACTCTCTGTTATTCTAGTTTTCAGTGTCAAAACAGCATAGAAAAAGGGTTGACCTTTGTTTGGAGTCATATGAAGCTGGATCTGTTATCTGTCTCCCGATTCAGGTCATGTGATAACTCAGTAATATGACTGGCGATGCCTCTCTCTTTTATTGACCTAGACAAAAATTCTAAACCTGGCCACCTGATCCTTGAAATCAAAAAAGGACTGTATTGTTACTGTCTAATGTGTCATGGATTATTTTTTCTTGTTCCTGGTAAGATTTGCCTTGATTTTCCTGGCCATAAACCTGCCAGAATCTTCAATGAAACCAAGTGCCAGATACTTCACATGTTCATGTTCTGCAGTGTTTGGGTCACTTTCCTTCTTGTATGGCAGAGAAAGGACCAGCTGTGGCAGCTATGAAGATTTTCTATTTTGTTGTCTCCCAGGACTGCCTTATTATTGAGCTGCATTTTAGGGACAGTTAGAAACATTCTATAAGGTTTACATAAGACAAGCACATTGTGATCAAAGTTCTGTAAATATTTACCTGGTAATTCCCCCAAAAAGTGAGAATTAAAAACATAAACCAGGATATTCTTACAGTGAGATAATCGGTTACATTCGAATCTCTCTTACCCTTTCTACTTAAAAAGTGTCGTGATTTTGTTTCTTTAGGAGTGTCTATCCTCATCTTCGGAGCCTTTCAAACTTTATCGTTATCTTGCATTTCTTCTCTTTTGCCTCTTATTGGTAAGGCAGGCTGCATAAGGTACACATTTTAATATGGCTCTTCTTATGCTGATTTTAACTTATTTTGTGTATTTATATACGAGTATACTTTAACCATTCTGGAATTTGTTTTTCTGTACTGTATGAAATAAATACATATTTCTTTTATTGGAACAAATAGCCAAATTTAGAAAATATTGAATGGATCACACGTTGCTCTGATTGGAAATTAAACTTTTATCATTAAATTTTATTCTATACATAGACAACTGATTCTATACTACTATTTTGTTCCATTGATTAATTTGTTCCAATACCACCCTTGTTTAGTTATTATTGTGTACCTATACAACAATTTATCATAGTTTTTTCGTATGTTTTTACATCTGATCAAGAATGTTCTTCATTATTTTCTGGTAATACATCCACTACAAAGAAAAGATAAATGTTTAAGATGATGGATATCCCAATTTTCTGATTTAATCATTATACATTGTGTGCAGTTATCAAAATATCACATGTAGCCCCAAAATATGTACAACTATTATATAGCGATAAAAAATTTAGAAACTTTATATTTGGAAGCTTAAAAAAGAAAAGTAACTTTTATTTTGCTTGCCCATTTTCTTCTCCTATGAACATCAACATCATAACAAGGTCTATGAAATTTCTGTTGGGACTTATAGTAAGAATTATTTGAACATACAGTTTCATAGGGAGAAGGTTGATTGCTTGAAATTAAAGTATTTCTAGTCACAGACATGGCCTATCTCTCCCTCCCAAAAGTCAATTTATTTTTGTCATTTATTAGACATTTATACCTCTTCATATACAAATCAAATATTTCATATTAAACCTATTTCTAAAAATGTCATTTTTTTCAACAAATAGGAACTTTCTATAAAAATATATAGTTTGTTGTGACTTTTTGTTAAGATGTTATAATTTTGGACATTGATATTGCATCTGACTTATTGGCTAAATGAATTTATGAGACCTGCTATTGTATCAGTCTATTGTTTTTATAAATATTGCATGAAAATTGTGAGAATTTAACAAAATAACCGAAAGAGGCAAGTAAGAATTTCAAAAGGAAGCAAAATTGGACTGCAACTGTTAAATATATTTGGGGAAATCTGATTATCAAATTAAATTTTGATAAATCTCTAATTTCTAAGGCATCTTGTCCCAAAGTCATAATTTACAAGAAAATTATATGAGAGAGAAGTCATGTTTATCAGATGTCATTTAAGGGCATGGAGTACCTACAGTCCACTTATTCTTCTCTACATCATTTATGAAAATTTTCCCCAGATATTACCTAGTTTCAATTAAATGCTATTAAAATGAAATATTGCAAGGAACTTAAATTTGCCTGCTCCATAAGTGTATATATGTCCATATGTTAATATATCATATCTTTCTAGTTCGTATTGCTCCCGTGATAAAAAAAAAAAAAAAAAGAATAAAATAGCAACTTGAGGAAAAGCAGAAAAACACAAGTTCATGTGCAAAGCCCTTTCTGCTCTTTGTACTCTTATTAGCCGATCAGCTCAGTGAAAATCATTGTCCCTCCTAAGAAGTGGTAAATATGTTCCTGTTGTGTAAATAATCAAGGGATGGTGAGGTAACTGAATCAAGTATTTGTAATGTCTCCAAAATTTGAAATGTAGCAACTCCATATTTTGTATCTCAATATTTTTAAAAAATTAGATTTTGTTGCTAAGTGTTATTTGAATTTTGTGGAGAAAGCAAGCTAACTTATTGGACTTTGCCCCATTTAGTACTGAAAATTATTTTAATTTCCAAAATCATCTAAAAGATTAATTGCAATCTGTTAGAGGCTTGCTGTGTTTATTGTTATTGTAAACTCATTTAATTATTAGTTCCTTATAAATTGCAAATATTTATAGGGGTAGATAGCCATCTCTTAAGCTGCCTTTGTGTAGCCAGCAGAATGAACTACATATTATGAAAGAACCCAATTTGCAAAAAATAATGAATTTACTATGCATTAAAGAAATCTTTCTCCTCAATGATTTTTCCCCTGACCTGAAAATTACAAAATATTACCAAAAACATTAAACTCATTAAAAATTATCCTGCATATAATGACCTCCAAATACATACTTGTTTCAGACTATGAAAAGATAGGCTATTTTGAAAATGGCTTTTTTATTATGGTAAAATATACACAACGATTTACACTTTAACCCTTTTTAAGGTTACATTTTTAGTGGCTTTATTATTATATTTTAAGAATTAATTAATTCATGTATTTTAATTGACAAATAAGAATTGTACATACTTACGATGCACATATGCCAAAGACAGTTAAATCAAGATAAAGTACACGTATTATTTCAGTTCATGACACTAAAGAGAGATACTGGTTGGAGGTCTGCTTTCTTGCCTTTAATATTATCTAGCGCCTTGTACCATCAACATCACCAGGAGCTTAGGAGAGCTGCTGAATCTCGAACCCTACCCCAGACTTACTGAATTACAAACTCTGATAGTAGAAGCAGCAATGTGTATTTCCAACATCCCTACAAGTTACTCAGACAAACAATAAGGTTTGATAAACACTGGACTAAGTAATGATCCACTCTTCATGAAGGAGCTTACATTGCTGGTGGGACGATATAAACAAGTGGAGACCTAACCAAGAATAGAAGTACAGGCATTACTTCTGAAAGAAAACAGTATGGAAGAAAACAAAACCTCTTATTTTACTGCAGGTAGAATTCATTGACTCATTAATTTCAGGGGATACTATAATAATGACTATTTATTTAGGAACTGTTATTGCTGATTTACAAAGTAGTTTTCAGTTTACAGACGTGAAGGCTCAAAGAATTAAAAACAACATCAATTGCCAAAATCACACGTCTAGAAATACAAGTCAGTGTTTCAAACCCATCACCCGTAGCCCACCCACCTTTCTCAAACCTACATTCCTTCTGCCAGATTTCAGTGCCTCCAATTCAAGACAAGTGTATGGCAACCTACAAAGACAATTTAAAAGGCCTGTTCAGAATAGATGAGACGCTTGTCTGAGGATGGTTCTAGGTAATTATGTTAAAGTATATGTATTGTTGGGTTGTTTTTTTCAACACACTTCATTTTCTTATGATTGTCATAGATCCTCAAAATCTCCACATAAAAGATCTAGCGTCCAAATTCCACTAAATCGTAACTGCTTGCTTGTCACTATTTCTCCCAGATCCTTTAGCACTGTAACAATCACTTTTTAAGAAACTAAAAAATTCCCTGAGATTTTCCTCCCTTGCAAAAACAATGCATCAACACACACATAAATATATGTCCAACTAAGATTGTTCACAAAAAGGCAGATCAGTCTCCTAAACAGAAAAATTGTTGATTACTCTGGGCTCAATGCCTGTGAAGGTGGGGAACTCTGAACCTCACTGTTCTTCTATTTGTATCATTAGAATTCCATTAGGAGACTTTTTCTTTAATGATATTCCAAAGGGCTCCTACAATTTGAATTAGGATTTTTCGGGGTGGATCCAAATCAGTTGGTCTCATCTTCATACCATCTTTAGCAATGTCCTTGTTTATTAATTCCACAATTTCTCACGCTCGCTCCCCTTAACTGAGTTTTAGGAAAATGAATTTGTCTTTCCTCTTTTTGTCCTTAGCCTAACCCATATGAGGTGCAATACCTTTCTGCTGAGTGAATATTACAAAAAATGTTTTAATTCCTATTATATAATTATTGTAAAAAAAGAAAACTGAAAGCTTCTGCTATTAAATTGGCAACATTCCTCTTCTACCTTGTGATTCGATGGATATAAAACACAAATACCAAGTGCTATTATGTTCTGATCATTTATACACTTCTTTTATCTTTATATCCATATAATGTAGGTGCTGTTACTGTCTCCATTCTACCAATGAGGAAATGGAGACTCAGAATGGCTTTGTATACTGCCCAAGGTCATTTACTCACTAAGCAGTGGGGTCAAGGTTTAATTTTGGCAGACTTGTTCTGGAATTCATGAAGATTCTAGTTGGACAGTCAATTTTACAATTCTGCCTGTCTGGAATTATTTTGTGGCCTTCAGTCAGAGCTGGGAATTTGTTGGGTTATTACTTTTTTAGTTATTCAATTTAAAAAATTGTTAACATAGTTTAGGAAGTAATTGTTTATTTTCATTAATAAAATATTGTTATAGTTGATAATTTATGTTTAAAAATATTAATGCACTTCTGCATAATCATAAATTTTAATTTCCACCTTAACATACAATATATGATTTAAATGTTGAGTATAAATTATTATCGAAAATGATGGAACTGAAACACAGCCTTGAAATTCCAATGTCAAAGTGTTTGTAATCTTCTATAAATTACATTAAAAGTGCTAACAAGTGAATCCATTCACAAAATAGTCAACATGGTGGTTCTATTGCAGTCACCTTCACAATCAGTTCAGCCCAATGAGAAAAGACCCATCAATCAATCAGCCAGACATTTAATCAAAACACACAATAAAAAAATCTATCAAAACAAGGATCTGAAAGGAATTGAACTTTGATTACTTGAACACCAAAGGTGCATGAGTTGCTGAGTTGCTGCTTTGTCAAATAAAAGATGGAGCTACTTTCTTTTTCTATGAACTGGATTGCCCTGTGTTGTTCAGAACGGAGTTTGTATCAACCAGTAAATTTTCTAAAAAACAATTATTTCTTCCCAAATATTTACAAATAACAAAGTGCATGAGAGAAAATGGTATAACACATATTTTGTTTTTAAAAAGTTTCTGCAGAAACCCGTACTTTTTTAAAAGTACATTACCAAATGTCAAATAATATCAAATCAGAAACAAGATGAAATAAAATTGTACTGAAAACATTGATTTCTGGCATTCTCATTTGGCCCCAATTCAGGCAGCCAAGTGTGTGGTTTCTTATCTGAGATTCTAAGAGTTTTACAAGCTTTATTACAAGCTGTACAGCTGCAGGAACATCAACAATTTTGTCACCTCTTTCAAGTTCACTAAATAGTAATACCTTTTTTGTTTGTTTGTTTAGTTAGAAACAGCTTTGTTTTCAATAAGCCAGTAAGTCCCACAACATTTTTAAACACTGGACGGAATATCACTCAATAGCTAATCTTTATGATTAATCACTGAATTAGGAACGATTTGCATTACTTAAAAGCAAGTAAATAATTACCTTCCACTGGGGAAATAGTTGGAGGTGGGTTTGGACTTAAGTTTTAAAATATAGTGGGGACATGAACTGAATTTATTGCTGAACAATTTCATCACACCTTCTGAAAAATATATGAATAACATTGTTTTCTAACTTAATTTTATTATTCTGCGATGGGGTGCCACATTACTTTGAAAATAATTGTCTTGCAAATCCAGCTACAAGAATTAAAGAATAAAGTGCAAAGGAACTTCAGCCAAATCTTTTATGAGAAATACGAGAGTCAACTACATTTCTGAATCTGAATCACTAGTTTAAGTTTCAAACATCACCGTATTTTGTGGAATTCCAACCACAACATCCCATCAAGAAGGTACTAGCACCCTTTCCTTGCAGTGGAGATTTATGGAAAGCTCTGTCATCCAAACTGGATCCAAGTGAGTAAAGAGTGTTGACAAGTTCCTTTGCTCATATGAATGGGCAGTGCCTTCAAATATAAATGTTTTCTTCAGTCTAATGCTATTTCTATTGGGTTTCAGGCTGCTTCTAGTATTTTGAGAACTGGGCATACTTCAGTATGTTGGTTGTCCCCAAAATCTCATTCCCAATATAGTCAGGGTATCTTTAAATTCAAGGTTGTTAGCATAGACACATGACAGCTTCTTTCACTGTTAGTCAGCCAATTTCACACTTTCAGTTATAAGATAAATAAGTCCTGAGATCTAATACACAGCCATGATAATTGTAGTTAATAAAGCTTTATTGTTTACTTGAAATTTGCTAAGACACTGGAGCTCAAGTATACTCAACGCACATATGCAAAAGATAACCATGTGTGGTGATAGATATGTTGATTAATTTGATTGTGGCAATTATTACACAATGGATATGTATGTCAAATCATCATGTGGTACACCTTGATTATCCTCAATAAAGCTGGAAAAAAATGGAAAAAAAATGTAGTCAACCAGGAACAATGACACCCAGAAAATTTAGGCAAAGACTTCTCCTTCTTTCCCTTTTTTGTCCTTCCTCCACTTCTTTTGGTAAACATTTTCCTTCATATATTTTCTAGTGGAGAACACTAATCTTGTTCATCCCAGACCAAAGAAACAGCTTGAAAACTTGATATGCTACTTCTTACTGATACCGACAGGAAAACGGCAAATACTGGGTAGAAGAGGGCCATTCCCTGGCAAAGGCCCCACCCTTAGGCCTGAACACCTGTGACCCTAAATGGGAATAGGCATTCCTGTTTTTGTACCCAAAAAGTTGCCAGTTGGCCTGCCATGACCCCCTATAAACCCCAAAGTCCAGCTCCAGAAGGAGATAAGTAGATGAACAGAAAAGCAGAAGAATGGCAGAATGACACAGCAGAAAGAAGTGTCTGAACGCCAAGGGGAGTTCAGCTGGGGGCTGTCGGAGAGGAGATTGTCCGCTGGAGGTCAAACTCTAGGGGAAGATTATCTTCCCACTCCATCCCCCTTCTAGCTCCCCATCCATCCCACTGAGATCCACCTCCACAACCCAAAACAACCCTCACATTCACCATCCTTTAAGTCCATGTGTGACCTGATTCTTCCAGGATACTGAACAAGAGCTCTAGAATACAGAAAGTTGTCACACTGGCCCTGAGAGGTACAGAAAGTTGACACACTGGCCCTCTGCCCTTGTGAAAAAGCAGAGGATCCACTGAGCTATTTAACACTTAAGCCATCTGAGAACAGCAAAACTAAAAGAGCACACTGTAACACTGCCCACTTGGGCTTCAGGGGTTGCAGGCACCTGCCCCTAGATGTTACCACGGGGTCAGAGCCCAGAAGTTCTCGCCCCAGCTCCCGTTCCTGCCCATCTGCATGTTATCCCTTCTGTAAGGAGTTTGAGCAGTGGTGGTGGCCTAACAAGCCTCACCCCTGTTGAACATCCTACAGCTGGGGTCAGGGAACTGTCGCATTTCACTACTAAACCTATCAGACAAGTGTTTCTCTCTTATTGCTTTGAAAACATACTAGTGAAGTGTATAGCATTAAGAAGGGAAATTTGAGGCAAAGGAGATACCCATGTTTAGAGCTACAAAGAACTAAATTATACTTAGCCAGAGACAAAAGTCATATTGCAGCCTTTTGCCTTGGATCTTACCCAAATGGCCAGCATCCTTTTGGCCCTGCCTCTATGTATTTTAGGTTTTTGACATATTTTTATTCTGAAAACCTCATCCACTGCCAAATTCTGGATCTGCCTTTGGGAAAGTTCCCAACCTTCTCTGTGCTTCAGGGCCACCAATAGTAAAATAAGAGTTATAATGTTACCAGCCTCCAAGGTGATTTAATAAATGTAAAGTGTTTCAAACAATACCGTAGTAAGAATGATTTCAATCAACATTAGATAGTGCCAGTTTTGTCTTTTACCCTTGTTGAAGCATCCTGCAAATATGAGTGATCAGATTACTATAAAACTGTGAAAAATTGAGTATCATGGATATTGACCTATTGACCGAAGGAAGCATTTCATTCTCAGAGAATTCAAATCACTGCGATTTGCCCAAGTGACCAGTGCTTCCAAATAAAGGAAATGAGACCAAGTATCTTTATGTTTGCTCCAATTCTCTTTCTAGAGTACTCTGTTAAACCAATATATTAGACACGTTCTACAGTTGCCAAGAGAACCAATCTGTGAGATTCACTATAGGTTCACACTTTTGATTCTTCGGTGTCAGACTGCCAATAAGAGGGAAGGTGCAGGTTCTCTAACACCTTATTGTGGATGAGTATTAGTAGCACTAGTGATAGTAGTAGCAAAAGTAGCTATCTTACTGGTCTTAGGCATCATGTCCTTCATGATAATCTCGCAACTGATGCTCGGAATGACCTTGTGAGGTGTATGCTATTACTACTCATCAAATAAGAGACTGGAGTTTAGGAAGGTTAAGTAACTTGCCCACAATCAAATCTGTACAATGGAAGTGTCTAAGCCTTGATGAGGTTTCAAGGTTTCTTACTTCTCAGAGCCATTTTTCACAGATATGGGAAATCCCTGAAAATGGAAAATGATGTCTAAGGTAAGGGATTTATCTGACTACAACACTGTAAATTTCCTATTAAAATCGTAGGATTTAGATTTGAAAAAAAAATGAATGAATCATATGATTCTCAACTTTTAATTTGATTAAATAGAACATAAAGGTAGGAAGGACTGAGCCATCTGTACAGGGTCACCCACTTAATTAACAATAGAAGCAAAATTATAATATATAGTCTGTCTTCTTATTTAAGCATTCCCTCTTTATTGTATTTCTTCCTTCCCTGCCCCCAGAATCAACTTTTTCTATTTCTATGGAAAGCGACTTTTTGCTTTTGTGAATTTTCACAGAATATGACTCAAGGTAGAATTAAAGTCACTCCAAAGCCAAAGTCAGTTTTTGACTTCTGGACTGAGTCTGTGGGTTTCCCTTTCTTTTTCCCCAAAGTCTTCCTCCCCTCACTAACATCCATATACAATGTGAAATCCTCTTTAAGATTGTTTACTAAACACATCTTTATATGTCAAGCCTCAAACATGTAGCCCCAATTCAGACTTAGAAACAACCCATGGCTTCTCAAAGATCTATAATATAGGTGTGCAAACTAAATTCTAAAGTAACTGTCACAATGAAACTGGACCCCTGTCTCTCACCATATAAAAATTTACCTCAAGATGAATTAATGACTTAAACGTAAGGCCTGAAACTCTAAAAGCACTAAAAGAAAACCTAGGAAACCCTCTTCTGAATATTGTCCAGCATTCATGACTGAAACGCTGAAAACAAGAGCAGCATAAACAAAAGTAGACAAATGGGACTTTAAACTAAAAAGCTTCTGCACAGCAAAAGAAATAATCAGTAGAGTGAACAGACAAGCTGCAGAATGAAAGAAAATATTTGCAAATTATACATCTGACAGAGGGCTAGTATCCAGAATCTACAATGAACTCAAACAACTCAACTAAGAAAACCAAATAATCCTATTAAAAATGAGGCAAATGACACGAACAGACATTTTCAAATGAAGAAATACAAATGGGCAACAAATATTTGAAAAAAAAAATGCTCAACATTGCTATTCATCAGGGAAATGCAATTTTTTTTTAGTTTTTATTTTTATTTTATTTTATTTTTTCAGATGGAGTTTTGCTCTTCCACCCAGGCTGGAGTGCAGTGGCACTATCTCAACTCACTGCACACTCCACCTTCCAGTTTCAAGCGATTCTCTTGCCTCGGCCTCCCGAGTAGCTGGGATTACAGGTGCCCGCCACCACGCCTGGCTAATTTTTGTACTTTTAGTAGAGACAGGGTTTCACCATGCTGGCCAGGCTGGTCTCGAACTCCTGGCCTCATGCTCCGCCCACCTCGGCCTCCCAAAGTGCTGGGATTACAGGCGTGAGCCACCGCGCCTGGCCAGGAAGCACAAATTAAAACCACAATGAAATATCATCTTACATCAATCAGAATCGCTATTAATAAAAAGTAGAAAAAAAATAACATTCTGGCAAAGATTCAGAGAAAAGGGAACAGTTATACACACTGTTGATGGGAATGTAAATTAGTACACATTCCATGGAAGAGAGCATGGAGATTTCTTGAAGAACTAAAAATAGAACTGCCATTTCATCCAGCAATCTCACCACTGTGTATATACCCAAAGGGGGAAAAATGCTAGCACTCTGTGCTTATCACAGAATTATTCACAAGAGAAAAAATATGGAATCAACTTAACTGTCCATCAAAAGATGATTGGATAAAGAAAATGTGGTATATATTTATATACCATGAAACACTAATCAACCATAAAAGAGGAATAAAATTATATCTTTTGCAGCAACATGGATGCAACTGGAGGCCATTATCTTAACTTAAAAACCCACAGAAACAGAGCATCAAATATCGCATGTTCTTACTTATAAAAGGAGCAAAATAATGTGTACACACGGACATAGAACGTAGAATAATAGACACTGGAGACTTAGAAGAGTGGAAGAGTGTGTGTTTGTGGGGGTGTGGGATAAGAAATTACTTAATATGTACAATGTGCATTATTTGTGTGATGGTTTCACTAAAAGCACGGACTTCGCCACTGTGTAATATATCCATGTATCAAAACTGTACTTATACCCCCTAAATACATACAAATACAAAAACATTTTTACAAAACTCAGTTTCAGGAGATATGTTGCTTGAATTTAGAAAATAGAATTCATTCTATTGTATTTCATAGGTTAAACAAAGAAAGAAGAAAGCAAATATAAATCCAAAACACCTTCATATGCAAGTATAGGTAGAAAAACGTGACCAGACATAAACTGTAGAAATCACCACAGGGAGGGCAATGAAGCAAATGCCATGAAAGAAGAACAGTTTGTTTATTATATTTACTTTAAAATGGTCAATATCTGATGTAGAATGTAAGACCTTGTCTACATGAGGAATATGAAAAGAACTGTTCTGCAAAAGAAGAAGAAACAAATAGTTTGTTCTTCCAGAGAGAAGAGAAGAGAGAGGATAAACAAAAGCCAGAGGCATAAAAGCCAGTTGGTTGGCAGAAGACTTCAGGCTATAGTATTGGACCCTTTCCCTGTGTTACCATCTTCTCCAGTGCAATCTGTAAACTCATAAAATTCTTGAGGATAATGATTTCTGGAAATAAAAGATATCGATCCCTCACTGAAATTATTATGCGGTAGAACAGTGGAATATGGGCACAAAGAGTCAGAAAGAGACACGTACAACTAACCTAGAGAATTTAACTGTAACTGCTACAAAGCCACAGCACTGAGATATGGGCAGTTCTCAAAGAAACACGTGGTGATTCTCAGAGAAACAAGAAGTCTCCCTTCAAGAGTTTTCTCCACGTTGAAAATTCATTTATTGCACCAGAAATTAAGAATATGAGCTCTAGAGACAGACCCTCTGCATTCTAATCCTGACTCTGCCACTACTAATCTGTAAAAACTTGGTTAATGTTCTTAAGCTCTATGTACCTCTGTAAAATGGAAATAATAATAGTCTCTTCATTTTAAGGTTCTCTTAAGTATTAAACAAACCAATGAGAGAGGAGGCAGTTAGAGACTGGCTAGGCAGGTAGAGAGGAAGGGTCTCAGGAGAGAAAAAACACCTATGGGATCGCACCTCCACCACCCCTGTAGCTAGTAGGAGGAAACATGGTTAAGAATTTCCTCTTAAGCCAAAATGTTTGCTCAGAAAGGACTGTCCCAACTTAGGTGCAGGTGCAATAAATCAACTAAATGTCCTTACCTTGACCCAGAGCTAATTATCATATCATTAGCATTACAGCTTTAGTCCCCTCCATAGGTTTCGCTTAGGCACTCGTGGGTAATAACCAAGATGGAGTAGCTATGGCCAACCCCAGGCATAGGCAGATGCAACACCCTCAGTGGGGAACTTTACTCTTCCTATTTGGGCGGAACCCACAGAAGACTTCCTTGCTTCTGCTCCATAAAATACCCAGAACTCAGCCCCATTTCTGGAAACATTCTTTCAGTCCCTCTCATTGCTGAGAACTTTTCTGTCGCTTAATAAATCCGATTGTACTCACTCTTTGGTGTCCCTGTACCTTATTCTTCTTAGTTGTGGCTCAAAAACTTGGAAATCACTAAACTAAGGAGTAAGAAGACTGTAACAACCAAACACGGCATTTATAAGAGTGTCTGGCACACTGGGAGGCTGAGGCAGGTAGATCGCGAGGTCAGGAGATCGAGACCTTCCTGGCCAACAAAGTAAAAAATTAGCTGGGCGTGGTGGTGGGCGCCTGTAGTTTCAGCTACTCCAGAGGCTGAGGCAGGAGAATGACGGGAACCCAGGAGGCGGAGCTTGCAGTGAGCCGAGATCCTGCCACTGCACTCCAGCCTGGGCAACAAAACAAAAGCCTGTCTCCAAAAAAAAAAAAGGCGGGGGGGGGGGGTGTCTGGCACAGAATATACTAAATTTGTTAGCTATTAGCATTAATAGTAAATTTTCCTACACCATTTTATAACCTGTTTCCCTACAACTAGCAATGTGGCATACAGGAGTTCAGGCCTCACCATATTATGTCAATATGCCAATTTGATGGTATCTTATCCTCTGATTACACACTTCAGCCTATGCAGCTGTGTCATACGCTTACCATGTTATTCAGCTTCCAGATTCCTGCCTCCTTATCAATCCCAAATGTATTAAATATATTTTCTTCCTCTGTTCAGTCTTTGGACTTGCAGATTGCTATGTGTCTCCATTATGGTCATAGACAACATAATACAGTTTCCCAGGCCAGCTGGGATGATTGTCACACTGCCTTGTTCTCTTCGATCATCTCTACAAGAGTAAAAAAAGTAATAATAATAACACCTATCCTTCATTTTTCTTATATATTTCTCAAGATTACTTTCCCCAATTGTCACTTTCTTTCACACATAAATTCTCATTTATGACCTTCATGTCTGCTGTTTTCTTTCAGTAACAATCAGATCACAAAACTTATCAAGATCACCCAACCTAAGAATACCTCCTCAACAGTAATTTCTCTCCAGATAACATTTTACTATCATATTTTTCAATAGGATGGTTCATTCACCTTTCTTTGCCATCGGATTATTTGGCATGTTGAAATCTGATTTCTATATCAGTAACATTTAGACAGTTGTTAAAACCCATTAGAAAAGACCATTTGTGTGTATAGGTGTGTATGTGTACATGTATACATGAGTGTATGTGACATGAGTACCTGCATATATGTGTTCCCTTGTCTCTTATCCTTTCGTATCTGTGACATGTGTCACTGTGGACTCAACTGTCCTTTTTGAAACTCTCTTTCCCTTTGACATCTGTGACACCAAACATTTTTTTCTCTCTCTCTGACTCCTTTACTTAGACTTCAGAGTGATGAGTTTATTGCAAATCTGCTCATTGCCCTGCTTACAAGATTCATTCTTATTTTGATACCTTCCTTCTCTCTAACTGGTTATGGTTTAAATGTATGCAAATTTGATTTACTTTTGTTTAGGTGTTTTCTTTCAGTTCTTTGTAATATGTGATACAATCCTAAAAGTAATCTTTACAATCTCTCCAAAGTCCCTCAAGCCTTCCCAAGGCAATTCTCCTGCCTCAGACTCCTGGGTAGCTGGGACTACAGGAACATGCCATCACACCCAGCTACTTTTTGTAATTTTAGTGGAGACGGGATTTCACCATGTTGGCCAGGATGGTCTCGATCTCTTGACCTCATGATCCACCTGCCTCAGCCTCCCTAAGTGCTGGGATTACAGGTGTGTGCATGTGTGTGTGTGTTTAAAGATTGTAAGGATGTGAATGAGTTTTCATTTATCATTTTTTAGTATACAGGAAAATTAAATAAATTTATGCTGTGCATTGTCAAAGGCAGAATTCTCATAAAACCCAAAACCTTTTTACAATCCTAATGAAAGAACATTAAGTCTGATTCCATCATTTTACGACAAAGAAGACAGAAATTTTCCAAAGAAGCGTGGAAACAAATACCCTGCCCAGCTCTAATCTTGCCTCCCAGGTGAAAGGGTGGAGGGGGACAATGATTAAAGTTTCTTTAACTATTTCAAGCATTTTCTCTCGTATAGAATCTGACCCGATGGTTTTAAGTATTATTCAGGAACACTGTTACATAAATATCCCAGTTTAATTCTTTTCTCCATATTAGATGATCTACTTATCTACCGATAATTTTTTATCCATGATCCATAGGTGCTTTATATTTACTTTTGGAGTTTCTATCTCAAAGTCCTACTGTTAGTAGATATTCTAGCTGACTCAGTTCAGTGTTGCTATGATTAAACAAGAGTGAGTATCCTAAAAGTAAATGTTATAAGAAATCTTAAGTATTATTTTCTTATGTTTCTAGCCTAATAAAGTGCTTTTATTTAAAGGCATTATTGATATTTTATTATGTTCAATAGATGGAAGTTAATATGAATGTTTGCTCTTCAGATATCTTTTTACTTAATATACAAAGATACAGAAAACAGAAGAGAATTGTGGGAAAAAATGTATATTACAAATGAAATTTGAGTTGGCTTACAATGAAAGCATGGATAAGACCTATACTCGCAGTAAAGGTTAAGTCAAAACCACATAACAAAAGGCAGTTGAAGAGAAGTGGGCAGTGATACTAGGATCACTTAGCTAAGCAAAGTAGTAACGGAAGAGTAGAGAACTAGTCTGAATGTTCCTGCAATCACAATACTAGAAAAAGATCAAGTCAGCTGAATGGTATAGATTGTCTGCAAGGCACAACAGCCTGGTGAAAGCAGCACTTTTTTTTTTTTAACAACATTGGAGTTAGTCACCAAAAATATTGATCAAAGTAACCAAAAATATTGATTAAAGTAACCAACAATATTGTCATTAACAATTTTTCATCTGAGAAGCTTATGAATTTTTCTGAATTTTACAAAAAACAATCAGCATGTCACTTTTTTTCATAAATTGTCCTTTAATGAAATACTGACATGATGGGGTCATGAGGTAGGATCATGAAGGGAATGGTGGAATCACTATTTTCAAATTGAATGTTGCTTCAGTTGGTGTTCTGAGAAAAGTAAGTGACATGGTTATTAGAACTAAAGTTTCCAGGTGTGTGGGTTGGACTTACCCATGTAGACATCACAGGGAATGACTGAAGGGAAAGAAGACTTTCCTCAGAAATCAGTTGTTGATGAGCTCCCAGCTCACATCCTTGTTTAAACTCTGGGTAACAGAAATAAAAGGCTACAGCTTAGAGCACGGAAGAGCTTCTTTTGTCATTTTGCAGAATAATGAATATGTCTCAATTAGTCACTGGGGTGGAAGACCATAACAGTGCAAGTGATGATTGTTCATTTGTTTTAATAAAAGACTGGACACTTTATGGTCAAATCTGATAGTCTTGACTTCATAGGCATTTGTGTCATTAGTGGTGGCCCTTGTTGGAACATGATTGACACTAGTTTTTATTAGGTCCTGAGGACTGAGAATAAATTGAGCTTCATCAGTCACTCTGTACTTGCTAATTCTGTGGAAATATGTCAGCCAACTTTGAGAAAACCTGGTTAACTGTTAGAGAGTTTCTGTTGAATAATGATTTCAATTGGTTACAGCTAGAGATAATATTCACTGAGAACAATCACTGAACCTGGATTTGGGTAGAAGGATCTTGAAAAGTTAAAAGAAGAAATTTCTCATTAAAAAAGATTATCTTCAACTAATAAGATTTTATTTTATTTTATTTTATTTTATTTTATTTTATTTTTGAGACGGAGTCTCACTCTGTCACCCAGGCTGGAGTACAGTGGTGTGATCTCGGCTCAGTGCAAGCTCCACCTTCCGGGTTCCCGCCATTCTCCTGCCTCAGCCTCCCGAGTAGCTGGTACTACAGGTGCCCGCCACCATGCCCAGCTAATTTTTTTGTATTTTTAGTAGAGACAGGTTTTCACCATGTTAGCCAGGATTGTCTCGATCTCCTGACCTCAAGATCTGCCCGCCTCAGCCTCCCAAAGTGCTGGGATTACAGGCGTGAGCCACCGCGCCTGGCCCAAAAGATTGTAAATTGTTCTTCCGACTACAAAGTTTACTAGTCAGCAGGAAATGAATTAGATTTCTTTTTCCTTGATGAAGTCACTCAGTACTTTTATGTACGTTGGGAATTAAGGAATTCAGACAGTAGTGTAAATAATCCTCCAGAAAGAAGTCTTTCCAAAAACAAAGTTACTACAATGAAAAGTAATATTGGCAATAGGGTTCTGCTTTCACGGATTTCTGTGTAGGAATATTTCCAGTCAAGTAATATTTTTCTGAGCTCCTTTCAAGTATTCATCAATTTAAACTAAATCCTAACTGGATTAGAAAATGCAGTATATTTTAAAGTTATTCTCAATTCTATAATCTTTGCTTGAGATTCTGTTAATTTTTTAAAAACTTCTGAGTTTCACATAGAGTAGTAAATATATCCTGGATATATCATTAAAATTGTAATATTGGAGTATAAAAATTAAAATCCTTGGGATCAGACACTAAATTTCATAATAAAATATCCTTCCCAGTAGCAATGTGGCATAATAGTAATAAGAAAGCATTTTTAACCTACAGAGATTGTTTCCCAGTGTTGTTATCCTCTTCCTTTGGGAAGGAAACTCTATCAGTACAAAACAGATAATTCAACATTCAGTTTATTGAAAAGTATTTTATTTAAATTAAATATATGCATAATAATTAATAATCAGCAAATTAAATGATCACCAAAATAAAGTTCTAATCTATTTTATCTTGAATGATATGAGACAAGCTTATTACTTAAAGTTAAGTGAAGACAAGAGAGTACAGAATGACATTTTAACAACAGTCAACCGTGGGAATAGATAGAATTGTTCTTTTCTCCTTTCTTTTTTCTATCTCTTCTAATTCTACCATAATGAACTTATGGCTTAGTAGGTTTACAATGATGATCTTGTGTTTGTTACAGTAAAAGTAAAAATCTATCAATGTACTTTTTAAAAAGCATCCTATGTTTATGAAGATAGACTCATTCCAACTGGGTCTCACATATATTCACATATTTCTTTCTAGAAATTGTTCCTACATCTTTTTAAAATTAGAGATTGTGATTTATATGAGGTTAGACAGGCAGAGCAGCTATGTATAATTCAATATATTGTTTACCTTGCAGAAGCATCCTGCCCTTCATCCACCTGTGAAACCACAGGTTTGCATCTACCCAGGGAGGTAAAAGGGAGAAGTGATTTTTGATAATTTGTACAAAGGCACAGTATAAACTGGTGGGAGCCTTGTATACAAATATTTTCTCTATATTAATATACACTTTTTTTTTTTTTTTGAGACAGAGTCTTGCTCTGTCAGCCAGGCTGGAGTGCAGTGGCACGATCTCGGCTCACTGCAACCTCTGCCTCCCAGGCTACAAGCAATTCTCCTGCCTCAGCCTCCCGAGTAGCTGGAATTACAGGCGTGTGCCACCACATCCGGCTAATTTTTATATTTTTAGTAGAGATGGGGTTTCACCATGTTGGCCAGGCTGCTCTCGAACTCTTGACCTCAGATAATCCACCCACCTCGATCTCCCAAAGTGCTGGGATTACAGGCGTAAACCACTGCGCCTGGCCTAATATACACTTCTTAAGCAGTGTTTCTAGAAGCAGAACCCCATTTTTATATAAGAATTTCCAAATTGCTTTGGGGGATTGAAATCTCGTAGATAGAAATTCAGTGGGAACAAGAGAAGAGGGAGGACAATGAGGGCTAATGGACAGATATGGGAAAGAAAATATCTCACCTAAAATTAAATATTTACCTTTGGGAGACCGAGGCGGGCGGATCATGAGGTCACGAGATCGAGACCTCCTGGCTAACACAGTGAAACCCCGTCTCTACCAAAAATACAAAAAAAATTAGCTGGGCGTGGTGGCTGGTGCCTGTAGTCCCAGCTACTCTGGAGGCTGAGGCAGGAGAATGGCGTGAACCCGGGAGGCTGAGCTTGCAGTGAGCTGAGATTGCGCCTCTGCACTCCAGCCTGGGCAACAGAGTGAGACTCTGTCTCAAAAAAAAAAAAAAAAAAAAAAAAAAAAATTAGATATTTACAAAGTATTTTTAATTCTCAAATGTTGTATTAAGACACAGAAAACATTATACTTGGAAATAGATGGAAGAAGGAATGGTTGTATATTTAAAAAGCCCAGACAACAGGGCTTACTCAACCATGATTGGTTTGGTTACTTTAATTATCAATAAATGATACATTTGGTATCTCACTGTAATTTTGATTTGCATTTCTTTTTCTTTTCTTTCTTTCTTTTTTTTTTTTTTTGGAGACAGAGTCTTGCTCTGTCTCCAGGCTGGAGTGCAGTGTGCAATCTCAGCTCACTGCAACCTCTGCCTCCCAGGTTCAAGTGATTCTCCTGCCTCAGCCTCCTGAGTAGCCAGGACTACAGGCATGTGTCACCACGCCCAGCTAATTTTTGTATTTCTAGTAGAGACGGGGTTACACCTTGTTGACCAGAATGATCTCGATCTCTTGACGTCATGATCTGTCTACGTTGGGCTCCCAAAGTGCTAGGATTACAAGTGTGAGCCACTGCGACTGGCTGATTTGCATTTCTTTTTTTTTTGAAACGGAGTCTCTCTCTGTCGCCCAGGCTGGAGTGCAGCGACCGGATCTCAGCTCACTGCAAGCGCCGCCTCCCGGGTTCCCGCCATTCTCCTGCCTCAGCCTCCCGAGTAGCTGGGACTACAGGCGCCTGCCACCTCGCCGGGCTAGTTTTTTGTATTTTTTTAGTAGAGACGGGGTTTCACCGTGTTAGCCAGGCTGGTCTCGATCTCCTGACCTCGTGATCCGCCCGTCTTGGCCTCCCAAAGTGCTGGGATTACAGGCTTGAGCCACCGCGCCCGGCCTGATTTGCATTTCTTTAATGACCAGTGATGATGAGTTTAGAATAGCAGTCATCAAAAAGTAAGGAAACAACAAATGCTGGAGAGGATGTGGAGAAATAGGAATGCTTTTACACTGTGGGTAGGAGTGTAAATTAGTTTAACCGTTGTAGAAGACAGTGTGGCGAATCCTCAAGGATCTAGAACCAGAAACACCATTTGATCCAACAATTCCATTACTAGGAATATACCCAAAGGATTATAAATCATTCTACTGCAAAGACAAATGCGCATGTATGTTTACTGCAGCATTAATCACAATACCAAAGACTGGAACCAACCCAAATGCCCATCAATGTTAGACTGGAAAAAGAAAATGTGGCACATATACACCATGAAATACTATGCAGCCATAAAAAAGGATGCATTCATGTCCCTTCCAGGGACATGGATAAAACTGGAAACCATCATTCTCAGCAAACTAATACAGGAACAGAAAACCAAACACTGCATGTTCTCACTCATAAGTGGGAGTTGAACAATGAGAACACATGGACACAGGGAGGGGAACATCACACACCAGGGCCTGTCGGGGGTTGGGGGGCAAGGAGAAGGATAGCATTAGGAGAAATACTTAATGTAGACGAGGGGTTGATGGGTGCAGGAAACCACCATGGCATATATATACCTAGGTAACAAACCTGCACGTTCTGCACATGTATCCCAGAACTTAAGGTATAATGAAAAAAAAGAAAGTAAAAAAAATTGAAGAATAAAAATAAGATTCGTTTGTAGGATGACACTTGTCAAAGTGTGCATATTTTCCAGTTAATACCTGCAAATGCTCAAAAATATAATCCTTTAAATATGAATTTAAGATGTGGAAGTGTTGGGTACAAGTAAAGTTGAATCTGCCTTCACCTCTCACACTCACCTGCATCAGAAGGATTTCATCTTCCAATTAAAAGAAAGGATATATTTCTGATCTCTGTTGTGCTGCTATTTACATTCATTTTCTGGGAGGTATGTTTTTGAAGATGATTTTTAGTATCGTGTACAGAGGGCAGAGAAAAGTATTAGAGTCATCCAATTCACAGGGATGGATTTGATGAGAATTATGTTTATAATAAGGATTATGTTAAACATATCGCATGCATCCTACTACCGTTCTAATATGTCTAAGTCGTTTTTATACTTATTACCAATATGCTTTCTTAATATTTTCAAATCAGTGTAGTTGAAACGCTGAAGACGGTAAGCGTTTGCCCACCTCCTTATTTCCAAATTGTCTGGCTCATCCCATCTTTCTTTTCAGAATTTTCGATTGTTATAGGCATCACACAAAACGGGAAGATAGTACCCCTCAGTGTATTGTACTCTGCGCTTGCTAACACACAATATCTACAGAAGGTATAAATAAAAATTGATTAGGAAGGGTTTTATCTACCATCTGGAAGTCCACTATCAGGCTTCAATGAATAGCTTTTCACACTTACAGACTCTAATATCCTGGCTCTTTATGATAATATTCTAAGGGCAAATATAGTTCATAGTTTCTTCTTTTTTCCTTTTACTCTATTAACCTATTGCAGTTTTGATTTCAATTACCTTGTAATGCATATAAAAATAAATTACAGAGAGAAAATATTACAGAGAGGTTTAACAAGTTAATGGTAAATTAAATGCATGCTCTTCTTCATTATGCAAATTTGCAGTGCTGTGGAACATTTAGCACTCTCTCCTGGATAGCACTCAACATTTTATATGCAGATAAGTCAGCAGCTCAAGTGAACTTTTCCCTTACCCACGCATTAATTCAAGAAATACATACTGAAGTTTTTCCAATTGCTTTACAAACTATAGGTAGGGTAAAAGCCAGTTCACTACTTCATGTAGAGCATTAACTTCTAATCAAGTCAATTAGAGTGTTCCTTCTGAAAAAGATTATTGTGATGAGAAAAGAAATACTAGTTTTAATTTAAAATTTAAATTTTTGAATGCACTCAGTTATTTCTCATTAAAGAGATTACAAGATCAGTGAGCAAACAAACACATGGTCTTGTCGTAATTAATAGATATTACTTTCTTATCTTACAGTAGTTTCCACTTACGTACTGGTAGTATCAAAGCATAATAAATTAGTTTCTATTTATTAGCATTGAAATTTTCCAAGCAAAAATTGTTTCTTCAAACTAGCAATCTAAATCTTATTCTAAATCTACTGTTTCTCAAATTGGTTTATAGGTTTAGATGCAGAATCATCTTATACTTCTACTATCAGTTTGAAAAATGTTGGTTCTAAATTGCCTTAAAGAAGATAACCTTAACATTTTCTGTATAGCTTCAATTAATTTCTTAAAGTTTAATCTCAAAGTCTTCGAAGGACATTCAAGTAACTTGAAAGTATAATAAAGGTTAGTATATTCAGAGGTAAAAGTTGAGCAGAATGAACATTTTTTTCATGGGTATTGTAAAAGAAAAATAAAACGGGGAAAAATGAATGAAAAAGAAAGAAAGGGTGGAAACAGGAAGGGAGGAAGGAAAAGGAAAGAAGGAAAAGGGGAAATGAAGGAGTGAAGGAAGACAGGGCAGAAGAAAGGATAGAAGAGAGGGAGGAAGGCAGGCTCTTTCAATGTTACTTTTCGTTTTTAAATAGTAAAACGGATAGATAAATGTAAATGAGGATAGTTATAGTTACAGATATAGATATAGATGTAATTTTAACTAGAGGATCAGTTCCTCTAGGTTCAGAAAAAAACAAAACAACAACAAAATAAAACAAAAGAAACCCTGCTTTTTCTATCACATACTTTTGCTCCCATGGAGTAAAAACTGATTTTTACGGTTATCTCTCAATCAGATTACCCTTTTATCCTCAGTCAATACAATTCCATTTTGACAAAATATATATACTTATATTACCTTTCCTGATGTTTGCAGATCTTTAGAGCTACCCAAATGGATACTAGTTGCAGTTCTATATATCATTTTTGATTTTGATTACCTTACAAAACTCTATCACATTCCACTTGATAAGGTGGACAGAATAGAAGATGGGCCTGTTTGAATATACAGCCAACATTTGTTTGAAAATTAACTTTACTTCGTCTAAAACACACAAAAAAATTGTGGTTCTCCAATTTTTAAGCCAAAAAGTATAGTTTAAAAGTCTACGGCCATAATTTATTATCAATTTTTGACCAAAATTATCAGTTGGGTAATATGGGTTCTCTACATAATTCTCTGAGAATGATTAGTTTTGGAACCGATTTTTTTTCTAACATTAAAAAGTTCATGCTAGAACATATTTCCATGGAATTATTAGCCATTATATATGGAGTTTTTAGGCTTTAAAAGTGTTTATAAAACAGAATATATATGTCCTCTAATCTTAAGTGTCCTTTGAATCTAATTGTTAAGAATTCTGAAGACTTCACCGGACATGGTAGGTCACGCCTATAATCCCAGCACTTTTGGAGACTCAGGCGGACAGAACACTTGAGGTCAGGAGTTTGAAATCAGTCTTGCCAACATGGTGTAACCCCGTTCTACTAAAAGTACAAAAATTAGCTGGGTGTGGTGGCACATTCCTGTAATTCCAGCTACTCGGGAGGATGAGGCATGAAAATCACTTGAACCTGGGAGGCGGAGGTTGCAGTGAGCTTAGATTGCATCACTGCACTCCAGCCTGGGAGACAGAGTGAGATTCTGTCTCAAAAAAAAAAAAAAAAAAAAATCTGAAGGCTCTGACTAATCTACTTTCAAACTAAGTTAGCCTGCTACACTGCTACAGTTTCATAGAAGCTGACCGAAGACATGAGACTCCTGGGTCTGGTTTTACTATTCACAGCAAAAGCAATAACTAAAGTGGAAGCATATTCACATCCATTCTCTGAGACCCAGTTTCCAACAAAGAGAATGAAGTTCAGCCTAGACATCTACACACACAGTGGGCTGTGTTACAGGAAGAAACAGTTATCTCGTGTCTGCCACTTTACAGCTTTGAGTAAGTAAGCCTCTTTGTCAGAGAAGGAGAAGATGTTACTTCACCCTCAAGATGTCTCACTGCAAACACAACCTTAGAAGTGACCCAAGTAGGGTCGTCAGAGACCTACCTTTAATTCCCAAAATTAAAATAAGAACTTGTATTGCTGACTCTGCTACAAAATGTAACGTATATAACATTGTTCTAACATGATAATATCTTGCTGTTTCTTCTGACACAGAGACCAAAAGTAGATGAAGACCAAATAGAAAGTAAGAGAGAGGTAGACTGAGAATGATCACACTTGCTAAAATAAGGCAACCATTAATGGAAATCTCTAGGGATTGTGGAGATCCATCTAAAAGGAGTATGAACACTGTCCAAGAGTGATGGCAACAATTGTGTTCTAATACTTTTTATGGAAGTATTTCAAAGTACCATGAGTAATTTATTACATGCTAGCTATCTAATTAACAGTTAATTCTGATGTTTCTTTTTTCAAAATCTGTATGGAAAAATATATTGATGTCAGTTTTCAGTTCTTGACATGGTGAACAAAACTAGAAGGAAATAAAATAGTTTTTCAAAGTTGCTTATTTGGAATTCTATAGCTCAAGCTGGGATTGAGTTTAGCACATAGAAAGATACACCTGCATTTTTGTATTATAGCACAAGAGTTGCTGTGTGGGTTGCAAACTGGCAGAGCTGAATGCTCAGGCATGTCTACAATTAAGGGCAGCAAGCCCTTTCATTGCCTGGCTTTTTGGACACTGAGTATAATGATGCACGTTTAAGCCAATTTTCAAGTCAGGTATTCATACTTGTTTCGGTGATGCTCTTCACACAGAAAACTAGCAACTTTATTGCCTTTCTTCATTGACCTACTTTTTTCCCTCCCATTTATCCACCTGAATGAATTGAAAAACAGGTAAAGAGGCATACACCTCTGAAAACAAAGGACTTGTGTTTCATCGCAAGTGTTATATTGTTTATAGAATGCAGACAATAATTTAACCTCTTTCCAGAACCTCACTTGCCCCCAGGACATGAAACATTGAAGCACAAGATGAAATTGTATCATTGTGCAAATACTCATGACTGAATGAGCCTGCAAGCCCCTGCATTCACTCCACTGCTTTGATACTTTGTTATGAGCTTTGAAGTGGAAAAGAAGATGAGCTCTTTGAAAAATACAAGAAACTGAACGTCATTAACCTCGTCACTTTATGAAATAAATTCCCTTCCTTCCATCCTCCTTTCCTTTCCTCACTCCTTGCCTTTGTTCTTTCCTAAATGAAGGTAAAATAAAAACGTAAATGCCGGAAGAAAAACAACCTATATTTATTAAGCCTAATAAGACACAAATTCACTTGTGTACCTCACTTAATTCTCAAACTAACTGTATCTGATTCATCACTATCCTTATTTCTTAAAGCTGAGGAAAGCCAAGCGATATTTTGTAACTTACCGGAGTGACACAGCTTTGTGCAAACGAAGGTCATTCTAACTCCATGTAAAACATAGGACAGTGTGGGGTCCAGGTGCGGCGTCTCACGCCTGTAATCCCAGCACTTTGGGAGGCCGAGGCGGGCGGATCAGGAGGTCAGGAGATCGAGACCATCCTGGCTAACACGGTGAAACCCCGTCTCTACTAAAAATACCAAAAAAATTAGCCGGGCGTGGTGGCGGCGCCTGTAGTCCCAGCTACTCGGGAGGCTGAGGCAGGAGAATGGCGGGAACCCGGGAGGCGGAGCTTGCAGTGAGCAGAGATCGCGCCACCGCACTCCAGCCGGGGGGACACAGCGAGACTCCGTCTCCAACAAAACAAAACAAAACAAAACAAAAAGTTTCTCCTTATCATAAAGGATAGTTTAAATTTAACGTATTTATTTCCATGATATAGTATTGTGAAATATGCTCTTTAAAATATGCCATGTGTATGTAATTTCCATCTAAAAATCTTGAATTAGGAATATCTCCTTTCTGGTAGATCAAAAGGAATCTTTCCAAAGTAGTATTTTGGAAAAGGAAAATATTTGAAATTCAGCAAAATCTGAAAGTAAATAATATTTCCTTGTAGCAAAAAAAAAAAAAAAAAGAAATTGCTACAAGAGAAAGAAAAGGCAATTAGCTCGTGGTCCTCTTTAGCTGCTGGCTCATTATTTTTCACAGAAATAATGACATGGAGAATTCCATACAATCTGCTTTGTGTTGCCTTGTCTTCCCTGCTAGGAGTTTTCTGAACAGAAGTCTGACGCAGTGAGACTTCTATACTATTATTTTAAAATAAATAATATATTTCATTATAACCAGCTATCACTAAGGTGAATGAGACTGGAGTACTTCGATATCTGATAAGACTATAAATATACCTCAGAATTTATATCTTTATGTTTTCAGTTCTATTAAATTAGCTGTAGAATATCCCAATTCACCTCCAATATACGTCTCAAAATACATGCCCTTTGATTTATAGTTTTGAAATTACGTTTCATTGCTATGTCTTAAATCAAGTATTGAGTTTCTTTCTTAAGTTTACCGTGCATTGAATATTCATTTTTTTTTTTTTAGAGTACAGCCATAGTCTTTTACAGTGATTCAAAGAGATTCTAGCAAAAGCCTTCCACATATTGACTGATTTTACCCATTATTAAAGACAGAGAATTAATGTGATTTCTAATTTATTTTCATCTGAAAATCATGAAACTTTTCTTCAATTTTTCAGCACCATTTACTCATGACAGCTTTTTTTAAAAGACCATGAGTTTACATATTCATCCATCAGAACTAGTAGTTGGAGATCACATGTGACAGTTTCAAGTACTGGGATTTTCTTTGTGCTGGTAAGAAACATAGCCAATGGCCTGTGCCCCAAACTGCCTGTGCCTCTTCTCATAAGGTATGGTACTAGCATTTAATAGGATTCAGATTTATAATAAATGATAAATACATGTTTAGTTAAAATAAAGCTACAAGTAAACTATGATTCCCACTAATAAAAAAATAGTATTTATAACTGCCAAACCTGGGAATAAATCCTAGTGTCTTCTGTGGGATTCTTTTTCCCAGGAAACCAGTTTAAATCCTTTTGGGTAACATTGTAAAACAATAGCCAATGTGTTTGTTATTAGTGATTGACTCCCAGCTTTGAACTGGCACTTCATGACTCAGTTCTGTAATGCTGGGGCTGGAATTCCGCAAAACCAAATATTTCTCTTCTGCCAACGAGATCTCTGTTGAGCTCTAGCAATAGGCAGCACTAGGGGGAGACAAAGATTCCCCTTGCCTCTTGCCCCTAAGAGCATTTCCCCAAACGTTCTCACTGGAGCAGGAGCAGTTGGCTCCAATAATAGCAGTTTTGCTCATATTTTTCACATTTCAAAACTAGTCTCATTTTGCCCCCTGAAGAAAATGATGCACCAGTTGCCCCGATTCTCCTTCTTAGAGAACTTGGTCACAATCCCACTGGGGCCCCTCTAGATTCCCAAGGCATCTGTGCTAGTCAGGCAGCCCACCATCCTCAGAGATCTCAGTCCCAGAATCCAGAAAATCCCTCCTCCAAGCACCTGAGGCACAGCCAAGGTGGGCAGTATGATTTTCAGGGGTTGTGGTGGGTTCCTCCAAGCGAATAAACTACAATAATCTTGGCCTATGTCTTTTTTTGGTTTGCTTTTCAGTCCATAGGGCTGATACGGTTTGGCTCTGTGTCCCCACCCAAATCTCATCTCCAATTGTAATCCCAACATGTTGAGGGAGGTTTGTATGTAAATACATGTAAATACAAACACACATTCATTTCTTAGAAATAAACATCTTTGTTACAGGCAAATTTTATCATAAGTTTTTGTTTACTCATTGAGAACACATTCATGATATATAATGGAAGTAATATTACTTTCATAGGCCTTAAATCTGCACCTCCATTAAAAGCAAAACTACAGAAAGCCATTTAACAATACAAGTTATTGTTCACAATGATAAACATCTATAGAGCGGCCGGGCGCAGTGGCTCAAGCCTGTAATCCCAGCACTTTGGGAGGCCGAGACAGGCGGACCACAAGGTCAGGAGCTTGACACCATCCTGGTTAACATGGTGAAATCCCATCTCTACTAAAAATACAAAAAATTAGCTAGGCATGGTGGCGGGCACCTGTAGTCCCAGCTACTCAGGAGGCTGAGGCAGGAGAATGGCATCAACCCAGGAGGCTGAGCTTCCAGTGAGCGGAGATCACACCACGGCATTCCAGCCTGGGCAACAGAATGGGCAACTCCATCTCAAAAGAATAAATAAATAAATAAATAAATAAATAAATAAATAAATAAATAAAAAGACTGATAAGACAGACTCTTTGCAGCACTAAGACACCAATTTCCAGCCTGCCTCAAGTGTAACATCACATGACAGCAGGTCCTGAAAGAAAATGAAGTATTTAACCCTAAAATATATTTCTTTGACATTTGAGATGGCCCTGCAAAGCTGACTCTTGTGGGGAAAATCTACATACTGCAGAAAATTTCCTTCCCTTTGCAGGTCTTTTCCTTGATCCAGAAGAATATTAACAGAGTCTGGTATGATTTTAGGTCTGATAAGAACTCTGAAGCCTGCTACTTGGAGCTTCATCTTCATGATAAAACCTCTGTCTCCACAGTCCCTTATCTTAACCCAGACACTTCCCTCTGTTGATTCCAGGGCTTTAGGTAAGAGCATAACAGCATAACTCTTTCAACCAGTTGCTAATCCAAAAGTCTTTGAGCCTATCTATGAGCTGGAAAACCCCCACCCTCCCACCACAAGCAACTGGGATTCAAGTGTTTCTGCCTTTCTGGAGTGAACCAATGTATGTCTTACATGTATTGATTGATGTCTTATATCTCCCTGAAATGTGCAAAACCAATCTGTAGCCTAACCACCTTGGGCATTAGGTTGTCAGGATCTCCTGGGGCTGTGTCACAGGCCATTGGTCGCTCATATTTGGCTGAGAATAAAAGTCCCTGGAAATACTTTCCAAAGTTGGACTCCTTTCATCAATGGTCTTAACAATATTCCTATGATTTTACAAAGAAATACCACTGTGAAAATTTATTTTAAAATATCATCAGAGTTTCACCTAAAAACAGTTGATTCAAAGAAGGTATTCCAATGGTATTTATAAAAGCAGGAAATTTGAAACTATGAACCCAAAATATCTGAGACAAGTCTCAGTCAATTTGGAAAGTTTATTTTGCCAAAGTTAAAAGTGCACCTGTGACATAGCCTCCGGAAGTCCTGATGAAATATGTCCACGATGGTTGAGGTACACATTTTAGGGAGACATGAAAAATCAATCAGTATGTGTAAGATGTACATTGGTTGGTTCAGTAAGGTGGGACAACTCGAAGTTGGCACTTGCAGGTTAGAAGTAGGTAACAGACAAAAAGGTTGCGTTCTTTTGAGTCCTGGATTAGCCTTCCACTGAATACACAATTTAGTCTGGCTCACTGAATCTAAACTCCTACATAAACAATAGGGCAGAGGAAGCAAGCAGATATGCATTTGTTTCATGTGAGCCTCAGAGGGCTGACTGAGTTCTGTCTGTCCTTTGTCCACAAGGAGATTCCCTGTGGGCCAATTGTGACAAAGGTATGTACCTTCTTATCTTTGTAGCTATGTTATTTAGAAGTAAAATGGTAAGCAGGTTTGACTAACATAGTTTCCAGGTTACCTTTTCCTTTGGGTCAGTGATTTTGGAGTCCTGAGATTTATTTTTCTTTCCCAAAAAAATATAAATGTTCAACAATAAGATATTGGTCATTTCTATATAACCATAGATCAATTAATGGTCAAATTATTTTAAGAATACTTAGATAAATGAGAAAATATTCCCAATATCCTATCAAGTGAAAAACACGCAGCAAAGCAAGTATATGTGACATATATGTGCGTGAGGGATTAACATAGGTTTGACTGCAAAAGTTCCCTGCATTGCTTTGTGGCCTTTTATTTATGTGTGGGTATGATTTCTCTCTCTCTCTTTCTTTCTCTCTCTCTCTCTATATATATATAGTTTGTTTGTTTGTTTGTTTTGTTTTGTTTTGTTTGAGATGGAGTCTCACTGTCTCCCTCAGGAGCAGTAGCTCGGTCTCGGTTCACTGCAAGCTCCGCCTCCTGGGTTCACGCCATTCTCCTGCCTTGGCCTCCCGAGTAGCTGGGACTACAGGCACCCGCCACCACGACTGGCTAATTTTTTGTATTTTTTTTAGTAGGGACGGGGTTTCACCATGTCAGCCGGGAGGTCTTCATCTCCTGACCTCGTGATCCCCCTGCCTCGGCCTCCCAAAGTGCTGGGATTACAGGTGTGAGCCACTGCGCCTGGCCTATATATTTATATTTTTATATAATGTGAAAGAGAGAGATAAAGACAAAGCAGAATCTCTTCAATGGTTGCCTGAGAGGAATTGGGTAGATATTTGTAAACTATATCAGGGTGGGCAAATCTTTTCCTAAGGGGCACGGTAGTAAATAGTTTAGGCTTTATTGGACAAATGGTGAAATCTAGCATATTATGTAAGTATTTATATAATCATTTAATATAAAACTATAGTCAAATATAAAAGACATTCTCAGATCACAGGTAGTACAATATCGGGAGACTTGCTGAGGTTAGTTTATCATACCTATTCTACCACAGAAAAGTAAAGTTAGTAGAAAAATTTATTGTTTACAACAGCGTAATTGAAGAAATTATGTCAATTTGACATTATTTATTATATTTTGTTATCCAAATCTATTCTCTTTGGTTTCTAAAATTTTTGCTTTGTTCTTTTTAAAATTCCTAGAACTTAATATAGTACTATGTGCATAGAAAGTTCTCAATAAATTGCGTGAGTCAATTAATCAATTAGTCAGTGATAAAATAGGACTCTCAGTTCTCCTTTCTTTGAACTGTCACAGGTATAGCTTTTTTTGGTTGCAAAAGTACCACCACTTCACAAATAACCACTTCCTAATAAAAAAAATACACAGAAAAATCATCTGTGGGTGCCCAAATATCACAAATTTGATGTTTCACATTGTTAAAAACTACACAAAAATGCATTTTCTATGGGTAAAATCTATACTCAAAATTATTTCTTGGGAAAAGAGTTCCCCTCAGTCAGATGGACAAAAATGCTTGGAATATATTGAATTCAAAGGTTTCTGCCCTTTTAGTGGCCTTTACTTAAAATAAATATTTCCAATTTATTAAAAAATAAGTCTAAGATCATACAAATATGACCTTAGATTGTAATTTGTAAAATGTTTCCCTTGGCAATGTGTTCATAAATATAAAAGCCATAAATTCTATTAAACAAACATCATGTAATGAAATAAGTCTTTTGAAGTAACATACGTATACAAAAATACACACACATGCTTTTTTCTGAGCTATTTAAAAAATGTAAAGAGTCTATGTAATTCTACCAGAATAATATAAAAGATAAATTATAAAGATAAATATAAATATTTAACCTGAAAATTTAACACTATTCTTAGGGTTTCTTTTCAATAAATTTTTAAAATAATAGTTTCCTATTTATAACCCTTCTATAGTTTGAATGTATCCCCCAATAAGAATAGTTTGAAAGCTTAATCCTCAATATAACAGTGTTAGGAGGTGGGGCCATGAGGTGATTAGACCTTGAAGGATCCATTCTCACTAATAGATTAATGTCCTTATGGGGGAGTGGATTCGTGGTAAAAGGGAGAATTTGGTCCCTCTTTCCCCACCTCCTTCTTTCCCTGTCTTGCATTTCTTCCTTCTGCCACAGGATAATGCAGTGAAAAGGGCTTCAACACATGCTGTCGCCTTGATCTTGGACTTCCCAGCCTCCAGAAAAGGTGCCAGTAAATATCTCTTCATTATAAATTATCCAATCTGTGGTATTCTGTTATAGCTGCTCAAACAGTCTAAGACAAATCCTATTCATTTCAAAACACCTAGAAAAACTTTCTAGTGAATTAATTCATAAATCTATAATTTTAAACACTATCTTCAAGAATAAAACCAAACATGAATATGGTTTCTAGAAAAATAGAAAATAATTTGCCCTAGTTATGTTTGATTTATTGTACCAGCTGCTCTCTATATAATATTTAACCTCTTTATGAAAACGAAACTTCTCAATTGTAGTCACTGAATCTTCACCACTGACACACAAGTTAAGCCGTGAAGCTTTGTATAATAAGAAAAGGCCCTAGAGATGAAATTCACATAATACTTCAAGTTATTTCAGAAGACTTATGTGTCACCAAAGGGAGAAAAACATGGCCAAAAAATAATCCTTAATAGTAGTTGAAGTAAATTACTACAGTGCAAAAGAGAACATATTTGGTGCTTGATTCTGACTCTAATCCCCACAGGGATTTCCAAGAATGGAGGAAGAAAATTATTGTGAGAAAAGGAATTTTCCTTTTCAAATGAAATTCTTTGACAAATTCCATGAGCAAATAAAATAAATAAATAAATAACAGTTGGAGCACGATCTTTATTATGTCACTATACCCTAATCATTATTCCTTCAATATGTTCTTTTCTTTTTTTTCCACTATTCATGGCCTAGTAACCCCAGTTACTTTTAAAAACAGAAGTTGGATTCTTACCAGTTCCACAAGAAGAAGGTATTCAAATAAGAGAATTGTATTCTGCAAAACCAACAATAAATGTCTGAAATCAAGGAACCAGCACTCTGGTAAATACGTTTTTGTTGTTGTTGTTTTGTTTTGTTTTTGAGACAGAGTCTCACTCTGTCGCAGGCTGGAGTGCAGTGGTGCGATCTCAGCTCAGTGAAAGTTCCGCCGCTCGGGTTCCCGCCATTCTCCTGCCTCAGCCTCCGGAGTAGCTGGGACTACAGGCGCCGTCACCACGCCCGGCTAATTTCTTTGTATTTGTTAGTAGAGACGAGGTTTCGCCATATTAGCCAGGATGGTCTCGATATCCTTCCTGACCTTGTGATCTGCCCGCCTCGGCCTCCCAAAGTGCTGGGATTACAGGCGTGAGGCACCGCGCCCGGCCATAAATACGTATTTTTAACAGTAAATTAGAAGGCATGTCAGAGTTGCGATGGGGAAAATTTGGTGTCAGTAAAAGCATATGAAGTTTATCACCAGCAGGGTTGACATTTAAATGTAGTGAGCATGGGACACCTTATTGAGAAGTGACATTTGGGCAGGGAATTGAGGTTTAAAGGCATTCCAGGAAATGGGAACAGCCAGTGCAAAGACCCTGAGAAAGAAATATGTGCTTTCCAGGCACAGCAAGGAAGCCAGTGAAGCCAGAACAAAATGAACAAGGGGAAGAATATTAGCATATGAGGTGAGTAGCGTAGCAAAGTTCAGATCGTGTAGACTGTTCGTCTTAGTCACGTTTGTGTTGCTGTAAGTGAATACCTGAGGCTGGGTAATTTATAAAGAAAAAATATTTATTTTAGCTCATGGATCTACAGACTACACAAGAAGCATAGTGCCAGCATTTACTTCTGGTAAAGACTTCAGGCCGGGCGCGGTGGCTCACGCCTGTAATCCCAGCACTGAGGCCGAGACAGGCGGATCACCAGGTCAGGAGATCGAGACCATCCTGACTAACACGGTGAAACCCCGTCTCTACTAAAAATACGAAAAACTAGCCGGGCGTGGGGGCGGCGCCTGTAGTCCCAGCTACTCGGGAGGCTGAGGCAGGAGAATGGGGCAACCCTGGAGGCGGAGCTTGCAGTGAGCCGAGATCGCGCCACTGCACTCCAGCCTGGGTGACACAGCGAGACTCCATCTCAAAAAAAAAAAAGACTTCAAGAAGCTTTCCATCATAGCAGAAAGCAAGTGTGGAGCAGGCATGTCACATTGTGAGAGAGGGAGCGAGAGAGAGGTAGTATGGGAGCTGCCATGCTCTTTTTAACAACCAACTCTTGCAAGAACTAATAGAGTGAGAACTCGCCCATGACTTCAAGGATGGCACCAAATCATTCATGAGATATCTGCCTCCATGACCCAAACACCTCCCATTAGACCCCGCCCCCAACCGAGAGGATTACGTTTCAACATGAGATTTGGAGGGGCATACATCCGAACTATTTCACTGTCTGAAGAGCTCTTATTAACAACAACAAAGCCAGAACATTATCCTTAAAGTGCTATAACAGAAAACTACTATTCTATATCTACCCAATGTTGAGAAATAATTCTCTTTAAGACTCAAATTTCTGCATAAATGCTTACTGCCCTTTTAAGAATGTATATAGAGAACAGTCTTGAAAAGATATGGTGTCTTTTTCTCCAATATCTATTTATGTATATGTATGTGTGTGTAAAATATATATATTCATATGTACATATATATCTATAAGATAATCAAAACGCAGCCAGTGTCGTAATTTTAATAACATAATCTATTTTCAAAATTATAAATTAAAAAATTATTATTATGAATGAATAGGATTATATATTAATGATAAAAAGAACAATTCTCTAGGAAGATGTAATAATCATGTTTGTTCTTAAATGAACTTGTTATAAAATAATATGTAAATATATTTGAATAAAATATAATATATATTTGAATGAAAGTCAAATTTCTACATATTAATATATGTGTGTTACTTAATGCAAATATTAGAATTCATGATCCTTTGTATATTAATGAATTAAGTATTCAAATAATAGTCTTTTATTTAACTATTATCAAAACACTTTTCTAATAATAGTCATTAGTCTTTCTGTATTTAAATAATAGAGAAAAAACAACACAGTAAATCCAAATAATGCCAAAGACAGAAATAATGAATTGTGGAATAGAAATTAAGGATTATAAAGTAAAATAACAATAGAGATTAATAATAAATTAAAGGTTGGTTTTTTGGACAAAACTATTAAGGTCGGTAAACGGATGATCTCATGAGAAAAATACAGCAGGTTAAATAAGTAGTAAGAAGAATTTAAAAAGCGATCAAACTGAAATTGAAAAGCAAACATCTAGAGCTTTCTACCTAGGGCCTGGGAGTTAGCGTTCTTTGTATTCTCCCATCTTCTGTTATCTAAAATACTATCTACTGCATAATAGGAACTCAATAAATATTTATTGAATAAAGAATTTAATCAATGATTAAATTAGTGACTTAAGCAAGAATGTTTTCAAAGAGGTACACTTAATAGAAACACTGTTTGCTTCTACATTTATTAATAGAATTTTTTTTTTTTTTGAGACAGGGTCTTGCTTTGTTGCCCAGGCTGGAGTGCAGTGGTGCAATCTCAGCTCACTGCAACCTCTGCCTCCCAGGTTCAAGTGATTCTCCTGCCTCAGCCTCTCCAGTAGGTAGGACTATAGGCATGCACCACCATGCCCGGCTAATTTTTGTATTTTCAGTAGAGACGAGCTTTCACTGTGTTAGTCAGGATGGTCTTGATCTCCTGACCTCGTGATCCACCTGCCTCAGCCTCCCAAAGTGCTAGGATTACAGACGTGAGCCACTGTGCTCGGCCTTCATAGATTTAAATTTTAATATTTTTTCACATGCCACATTGAATTACAATCCTCGAAAGAAAGAAAAATATAAGCAAGAAATAAGCCGTGTTAAAGTTGCTAATCTTTTTATTTTTCAGTTCCTCATGTTTAATGTTCTCTCCTTTTTTTTTCTTGTTTATGTAGACACCACAGGCAACTCTCATTTCTGTTATTATTACCCTTTTTGTTTATCCCAACTTTTCTGAATATATATCACTGTGGATATTATGTTCTGCTTAATAAAATGTGGAATATCTCCTTCTTATGGATCCTTTTAAATAGATGATTATGTCTTATCATAACAGTAAATTTTCATTTAAAAATATTAATTTATTCCCTCATTATATCAAGAGTTTCCAAAGCTGGGCCTCCTTATCACTATAATCGACAACACTTGGGGATTTGCTGAAAATGCAAATTCCTAACCTTACCCCAGTCCTACTGACTTAGAAACTCTGAGGTGGATCCCAGAAATCCTTTTTTATCAAGATTGCAAATAATTTTAATGCATCCTTATTTGTAAGAATCACTGTGACAGTTCTTTATGGTAGAAACAATGGTAGCAATGAAAATCATAAGCTTCAGCATCAGATAGGCATGAGTTTGAGCTTGTATCTAAAGGGTATATAGTAGTTCTGTAACATTAAGGAGCTGATGTAACCTCATCAAGCCTCATCGTCTCATCTGCAGAATGGGCATGGCAATGCAAAACACAAAAAGCTGTTGTGAGAGGTCAAGATAATGTCAGTGAATTGCGTGGTTGAATACACTGTAGTTATTTAACTAATAATCACTTACTGAGCACAAACTATCCACCAAATGGCTGATTGGTGATGGGATTTAGAAAGGTAGAATTTCGATTCCCAAGTTACCTAGGTTTGACAATATTGGGACAGAGTGATGGGACTCACCATTGGGGAGCATTAACTCATTCTGAGTCCAGAGGAGGTCCTGTGTCTGAGTGCTGTCTCAGTGCAGAGGGAGAGGAAGGAGTAGGCAGATAGCAGGAAGCAGAGCTCTGAGTAATATCTCATTGCTCTGGAACATCTGTTTCTTCTCACCTGTGTAGAACAGTAGCAAAGAAAAGGAAAAGAAGAAAGAAGTGGAGTATTGATGGTTGAAGCCACTAATCCATGTGTTAACAAGGGAGTGGCATAAGATGTCTCTGAGACTGAACAAGACCTCAAACCCCAGCAACCTTGGAAGCACTGGTCACAAGATCAGCAATGAGAATTTTCTTACTGGAGGTCTCTAGGCCTGTCCTTCCCTCCATGCAAGTGAGCACATGCCCGTGCACACACACACACACACACACACACACACAATAAAGGAGACAAAGCACAGCAGGCTCCCTAGTTGCTCTATATTTTAAAAATTACTATCTTTAATTTTTTTAATTAAATGTTTTAAATTTAAATTAAAGATAATATCTGTCTCAGGGCGGTATAGTAAGTCTGCTGTTCCTGGATTTGGCTCTTTGTTGGCGAAAATAAATCTAGTATTCCAGCCTCATATTTGTACTCCAATGAATGGGATTTTTTTCCACTACCCATTTCCTTTGTACTAATATTTTGCCCTTGTGCCCAGGTACGCTAACTTCTGAGCAGATCTTATTTGTCTTGTTTCTTTCTTAGGATATGAGTTTTCTGCCTCATGCTCTAGTCCAGTGGTTTGCAACTGGGACTAATTTTTTCCCCCAGAGGATATCTGGCAAAGTTGGGTGTTATTATTGTTGTCAACACTCAAGGATACTAATGGCTTCTACTGGGTAGAGTCCAAAAATGCTTCTAAATATCTTACAATGCAGAGCACAGCCCTATACAAGAAAGCATTACAGTTGAGAAACCCTTCCCTAGTTCTGCTGTGTGGTTTTCCTGTCCTCAAACTCCTCTCTTGTTATGCTACCGACAGCTACACTAGGCTCGCTGGAAGCTTCTTGCGGGTCTACTATAATGTTGGCATGTGCTTTTCTGTCACTTTGACTGCCAATGGGTGAGCATATTTGACTTGGTTGGCAATGTTATAAAGCTACATTCTGAAGTTCTCTCTTTCTCTCTCTAATCTTCATGGCCTGCTTTCCTGGATTAGCATCAAATCTCTGAGCTCGGATCCCCACATGTAGACCCCAGACCCAACTTATTCATCTAGATTCAGGCTTTATTCACGTCTGTGAGTTCCCTAGGTTAGCCCACTAACCGTAAACTAAATTCATCCCAAGCCTGATGTTATGAAATATGATGCATTGGCCTCAGAAAATTGTTAGACCTTTTAGTGAAGATCACCTCTAATATACTAGAAAACAAAATGATACCCTCTAGTCTTTATTAGCATATTTAGCCCTTCCAAACAAGACATATCACTTCTAGGTGCTTTGCAACTGTCCAATTGTTTTGTACAATATTCTACACAATTTGTTTACTATGGTCTATTGACTTGAAGACACCAGTAGGCATACTATGACTATCCTGACTTCATTAATTCATATTTAAATCAGATAGAACATTTATACTGAATTAATAACACCAAAATCTCAATGACTTAGAACAACAAAGGTATCCTCACTCCTTGCAAAGATGCCACTGTGCTTTACAAAACGCTCAAATTCCCGCGCTGAAGGAGGCATGAAGTCATACATTCATAATTTACAGTACAGAAAAGGGGACATACCTAGTCATGAACTTACTTTTAATGCTATCAATCTGGAAGTGACATCATGTGTGAGTTTACAAGGCCAAGACCAAAGTTCAGTCATTGCTAGGAGAACTCACGGGACTCAGCGTATAGTTGTACACATGGCATGATTTATTACAACAAAAAGATACAAAGCAAAATCAGCAAAGGAAAAGGTGCATGGGTCAAAACCCAGAGGAAAACTATGCACAAACTTCCATAAGTCCTCTCCCAGGACAATCACACAGGATGTGCTTAATTTCTTAATCAATAAGTTTGTGATAGGCATGAATTATTTTCTACTAAAAAAACTGCTAGCAGGATGAAAAACAACTGTTTCTTATGTCTAGGTACAGAACCAGAAATAGTTGGTGAAAAACACTATGATATTGGTTATTATTTACTGTGGAGTAAAACAAAATTAAATCGACATAATTAAATTTTTCTGCAATGTCTACCTCTCAAGATTTCAGCCGGAGTTAAATTATCTATGGAAATGGTAATTTTTTCTACCCATCAATATTATTTTCCTTGAGAAGTCAGTGATAAATGCCATCTGGACAGAGCGTTTTATCATCAGATGTTTTAATTTCTTGATCATCTGTTCTGGCAAGATACAGTTTTTCTTCAGTGTTTATTTTTCCTGCCTGAGAACTGTTTGTTGCTGGCATTTGTTCCTCTTCCTTTCTTTGCTAACAAAGAAGCAAGCAAAGCTTTAGATGTTTTGGCAACGTGTCCATCTGCGATGTATCCATCACCCTTGCCGTATTTTGTAGCTAGGATTTCTGCAAAACAGTGGGGCAGAGAGCAATACATTGACTGCAGCTGGGTTCAAACCAAAAAGAGCTGCTCTGTTTTGGGGAAAATGGTGCAGTGATTGACATCTGGACCTGCTTTGACAGGCTTATCTCTGCAGATGAAAGTCTTAGAATGGACAAATTTGCTGCTGACATGTGCACTCCAGTTCATTTTTAAGTAGGGTGAGACTTGACATTGCTTGGGCTTTCTCGTTCAGTCTCAGTCTTGGTTTCCATTTTTGCATATGCAGGGCTTATCATGTTTTGATTTTCACTTCATTGCACACTTGCCTCATTTCAGACATCTTTCTTCCTGCCTCTTGTAAAAATGTTGAAATTCTCATTTGTGCTGTTAACATTTTCTCTTTTGGAAATTTGTCACTTCTAGTCCAGCATTTTCCTACCATTACATAAAGAGATGGTGATCACTGGCTTTGTGATTTATTTAATGTAATTTATTGCATCGTACTTTTCCTTTTGTCTTGTGTCTTTCTTCCAACATTATTTGGTTTCCCATTTCTCATCAGAGTAAAACACGATTCTTTTAATTTTTAGCTCCTTTTAAAAAGGTGCATTTAAACTAATTCATGAGAAATCTGAAAATGATTCACAATATAATATATTAATTCTGTATTAATGTATATATATTCTAATATAAAATAATCTTCTGTTTGTTCATTGCTGTGTATCCATATCAATTTTTGTATACTTATGCACACACTTATATGTGTGCATGTTTGTGTGTGCATGCACATGCATCTTTTACATTTGTGTATTTCTATATCAGTTTTGCCCCTTCATTAGAAATTGTTCATTGTAAACAAAGCCCCATCACAGCTCATTCTACTCTGACCTTCATGACTTAGTTAAAAACTGAATGTTGAAGGAAACAGTGCCCCCAACTCAACTGCCTGCAAACTGGACTACTTCTATTGTTGCAAACTCTCATGAAAATATCCCTTCTCAAGTAAGTATTTTTGAACTGATTTGTAAAGAGCTTACTGCCTCCCTACATAATTCTGAGTTTGAGTATAAAACTTGCATACAATATTTTCCTGATTTCTATCTGCAAAGATTGATTTAGCCATGCAGTATAAGCTTAATCTTACACTGGACCTATACTCAAGGTAAACACACCATTACTTATTTCACTATAATGATAACTGCTTAATTAAATATTTACTTATTGTGCAAATTGTTTCACTTCAGAATTTTAGCTTTTAAATGAGGTTTCGAAGATTCTCCAAAACAACTGGTAATGCAGTTTTTATCTGGAGTTGCCAAGGGTGTTACTAAGGGACTAGGAATTTAGCTAAGAGACCCTTTCAAAATGAAAAGCAATTTTAAATCAAATACGCTAAGCATAAAAAAGTTGCTTCTTGGGAAGAAAAAAATGAGCAAAGATTCAAGGATAGCATGAAGTAGGAAAACCTTTTAAAACGAAAGAAATTGAGTTAGTAAGACCCTATGTTCCAAAGTAGTGGGGTATTTTTTATCTTCCCTCATGAAGAGAAAAAGCAAAGAAATATTAGACCAAGAGAATTAAAAGAGAAATGCTAAGTCTCTTTCCTATCTCCTTAATTAGTTTTTCTTGCTACCTGGACTCATAAACGTTTGGTAAGGTAGAAAAAGACAATTTTAATGAAGTATAACAACAGCCGGAGAGCAACTCTTGACATTGAGGACACCAAGCAAAATCAAAAAGTTAGGAAGGTAACTTAGTCTAGTATTTTAACCTAAAAATGAGGACTTTAAAACTAAATGATAAGAGAGAGAACAATTTTTTAAGAAGAAATATCTCAACATTTCTTATTGAAACTTTGATTTTTTTTTTTTTTTCTTTGAAATGGAGTCTCGCTCTGTCACCAGGCTGGAGTACAGTGGCGTGATCTTGGCTCACTGCAACCTCCGCCTCCTGGGTTCAAGTGATTCTCCTGCTTCAGCCTCCTGAGTAGCTAGGATTACAGGCATGCGCCACCACACCTAGCTAATTTTTGTATTTTTAGTAGAGACAGGGTTTCACCATGTTGGTCAAGTTGATCTCGAACTCCTGACCTTGTGATCCGCCCACCTTGGCCTCCCAAAGTGCTGGCATTATAGGAATGAGGCACCATGCCCTGCGAAACTTTAATTTTAAAGATTTGTTTGGCTAAAGATAAAATTTGCCTATTTAAAATTAGGGTTTAAAAATATATATATATATGTATACACATTTACATATACATATACATAGAATTAAGTAGTTATAATTTATTAACTCAAGCCAAGAGGAAACCTCCAGAAGCTAGTGAGGAAAAATTGTTTTTCATTCTGTGTGGTCATGTCAAATAAGACAATGGAGGGAAAGGAGGAGGAGAATGTCAGGAATTGAATATATAGAACTTGTCTTGAAGTGATGGCACTTATGTCACTAAAACAGAGTCATGGATAAGTAAGAAAAAATAGCTGAAGAAAGTGTCATGTATTTATTTTTTATTTAGAAAATTATATGTATATATATGGCAACATCACTGCATTTTGATTAATGATAATTAAAGAGTTATATTATTTTAGACATTGTATAAAAGACATTTACTGGACAGTATCTTCATAAATCCTCACAACAATCTTATGAAGCATTTATTTTTATTTTTACTCATTTTTATTTTTATTTTGCCACTTTACAGATGAAGTGATCAGGCTTAGAGAGTTTAAATAACTTGCTCAAAATCACATGGTTAATTACAGGAAAGCAACTTTTCAAAACCAAGTAGCCTGAATCTACTATATTAACCCATTATGTTCTACATTTTGATTTGACATGTGAGCTCCTGGAGGGAAGAAAAATAAAACCAATATTAATACAAGATAATTAAGCTAAAAAGTGTATTTTGGGATCAAATATAGCATATACAATAGGGTGTTAACTTAAATTTTTCAAAAAGAAAACTTCATGCTTTACTAAGAAAATTTAAGAGGAATTTGTGGATATCCACTACATGCCTACTTATGTACCAGTATCTTTACTCACACATTCTATTGATAAAACTACTCATGCTTCGGTATACAACCACTTCCTCTGTTAGACACCAGGTCATATTCTATTTCTCAAGGTTACCGTGCTAGCAATTTTTCATTTTCTCTTTTGCATCCTCATTTTTCTTCTCTATTAGAACATCCTCACAATCATAAAGTATACTATTATTTTGTCTCACCATTGAAAAGCAAAGCAGAACAAAACAAAACAAACAGCTATCTTCACCCCACCACCTATCCAGGCATTTCCTCGACTCTCTTTCTCCCCTTTGCAACAACATGCCTAGACAAAGTTGCTTATCATAGCTTTTATTCCTCTATTTCCACTCTCCCTTCTATACCCCTCAAACAGGCGTTTTCTTTCACCATTGTGACCAAAACTATTCTCAAAAAGCCACCAATGACTTCCTCAAAAATCAAACCACTATTTGCAATCACATTGCATTGTAATCAAAATACATGACACCTACTAAATCGTGATATTCAACATAAACTATCTAAGCTCAAATTGTTTTCCAAACACTCCCTGTTAACTCAACATCAACTTACCCCTTCATCAGGAGTGAGGTGTCTTGTTCACAGTGCCAAGAACATGGCCTGATACATAGTATGTGCTCAAAAAATATTTGTTTAATATATACATTAATGAATAAATGAATGAATACATGTACAAATAAATGAATGAATAATACATGAACAAATGTGTGACCTAAAGTAGCCCAAAGGATTGTCATTTTTAAAATGTACTGACAAACATATGTCAAGCCACGAAATGTTTTATATGTCACAATTCATTTAACCTCTGGTTATGTTCTATGGAAGTCAATACTGAAGGAAAGATTGTTAATGAAATCAGTAAACAGTGTTTCTGTGGGTTAGGTGTCCAATCATTATTTTTGTATTTCAATAAATAGTGTATTTGTGGGGTAAATATTCAATCATAATTTTTGTATTTCACTTGCCTTTCACGGTGCTTATTAAAGCTCAATAAATGCTTGCAAAGTGACAAAATGAGTAAATACAATTTCAATATTGCAATGAAAATAAAGACACAAATGCATGTAACTTTGGAAGCATTTACTCCTGTAACACATTTGTTTTCCTGTGCAACACCATTATATTTCAGCTCCAGGTGTAGAGTGAATCAGTGTAGAAATCTACTCTCTAAAAGAGATGTAATACATGCCTAGGAAACTAAAGTGCATTTTATCTATATGGTAGTCCTCCTTATTCTTGGTTTTGTTTTCCGAGGTTTCAGCTACCTGCGGTCAACGGCACCCCAAAAATATTAATGGAAAATTCCAGAAATAGAAAATTCCTAAGTTTTAAATTGGGTTCTGTTCTGAGTAGTGAGATAAAATCTAGTGCTGCCCTTCTCCATCTCATTCAGGATATTAATCATCTCTTTGTCCAGCAGATCCAACCTGTCTGTGCTACTGGCTCATTAGTCACTTAGGAGCCATCTCCATTATTAGATTGACTGTCACATGTTCTGTAGTGTGTGTGTTCACGTTCCTTATTTCATGAAATAATGACCCAAAGCACAGAAGTAGTGATGCTGGCAATTCAGTGATGCCAAAGAGAAGCCATAAAGTGCTTCCTTTATGTGAAGGTTCTTGACTTAATAGGGAAAGACAAAAATGTCTATTGAGGTTGCTGAGATCCATAGTAAGAATGAATCTTCTATTTGTGACATTGTAAAGAAGGGAAACATACGTGTGCTACATTTTCTGTTATATCTTCAAACTGCAAAAAATCCAACCATAGTATGTGATTACTTTTATTACTGTGTATTGTCATGATTGTTCTGTTTTAATCTTAGTTATTGTTTTTAATCTCTTATTGTGCCTAATTAATTAAACTTTGTCATAGGTGATGTATGTACAGGAAAAAACAGTGTATGTAGGATTTGGTACTGTTCTCAGTTTTAAGCATACACGGGGTCTTTTGAAAGATATTCCCCTTCTGTAAAAGGGAGCTACAAAAGTGCAACGTTCCTCTTGGAGAAAAATGAACTTTCCAGGGAATAATGTACTGACACAGGCACAATTTAGGAAACAGCTAAAATCAAACTGCAGGCAGTTTACATGGTAAAGAAAGATTGCTGATGGAATTGAGAGTCTCGCACCTTTAGGCCAATGGTATTTAATTAAACTGGTGTTCTTGGGAAGAGAAAGGAATATTAGTAAGAAGCCCATTGGGAGGTGTAGTGGTTACAGTGCCCCAGGAATTCATTAATAAATAGTACACATGCATTGACAAGATAAGGACAAATGAGAGTGGCTCTGACAACCTAATTATGTATTTTTGTAGACTGGGCATTGCAGAGTTCAGCAGTTCAGAGGAATGTGTGGTAGAACACATTGTGAACACACAGGCATGATAGGGCCAAGCCTGAACGATGTGGAGTGCAGAAGGCCCTGGAACACCAGGCCCCACAACCAATGCTGAACTCATCACCCAAGAAAGCAATAAACTAATCACATCCAAAGTACACTGTGTTTCTGTTTTGATGTGTAAAAATGGGAAACTTGGGAATAAAAGTAAAATTTTTGATGTACTGATCTCCTGAAAACCATTCTTGATATTTTAAAGGTCCTTATTTTCAGATGCTATTCTGTTAGAAATCTGAGATTCTAAGACATCAAAGATATACTTGTAATAGCTTTACTCGCTATTATACTGTTACTTAATTGAAAAAATCTATTGTTATTTAATATCTTTCACATTCTTGTTTTCTCTTTAGCTTTTAAATGTAAAATCTTTTCCTGGATCGTGCAAGTTTAAAATTCAAATGTCATTACTTATATTCAAGACATTATTAAAATGAAACATATATTTAAATATTTTATGAAAAACTGAAAACTTTGTAAAGTTTTTTCCTTAAAATTTGTTTCATCATATATATGTTATCGTGCTATAGTAGTTTAAAATGGATGAGGTTTGTTTCCCCAGTTTTACCTTTTATTTTTCCAAAAAAGGTTAATGTGCTATCATAAAAATAAAACAAGTTTTGGCTTTGTCTGCCATGAGTAATAGGACTTGCTGAATTAAATTTCATCTTTGCCCCAGGCACATTGTGAATTTAAAGTCTTTGCAATTTCTCATTTTCCTTTTCGAGTCAGAAATGGGCTTGAGGTTTCATAAGAATTTCAAACTCAGATGAAACCTGTCAGCCAGCACCTGCAGCAGCTTTATGCACTATGAAGGATTCATCTTGTGAAATAATCTCACAAGTAACTTTTACCCATCTGATATTTAAAACCCCACTATTTAAGAAGATACACAAATAAATCTAAATGCAGTTTCCTTAACATTACTATCCATTATAGATAGAAATCCTGTACCAAGTTGAGTCATTATTTGAGAGGAGTCGTAGTATATCCATCTCTTTTGTATATTAATTTTAGAAAAGCTTTTATTGTAAATACTTTAAGTTTTTTTTTGAGAATTGTAGCTAAGCTATCTCAAATAGAAATATTTAATATGTAAATGTTACCATTAGATTATTCTTCTATATAAAATGTTTTTAAAACTGAGATTTTGAAAACCTTAGAGATTTATAAGTTGATAATACAGAAGTGGGTCAATAATATGTATGCAAAATAATAAATACAGATTTAAGCAAAGAATGTGTTGGTTAACACTAATATCATATCACCAGTAATTAAAAATATAGAAAGTAACAATGGATAATCATTTATCTATCTACTTATGTGTTCCTCTCTTTTCCCACAAAATTTAGAAAAACACCTTATTCTAGTAAAGATATAATAAAAATAATGCACCGGAAGAAAACAAATATGCCTTTTAAAATAAATTTGCTATTATGTCAAGTGCATAAAAGTAAGAGATATTGTAGTTTCTCTAAGAATATAATTTTGCTAAAATAAAATAAGTAAGCACAAACATATGAGCAAAAACTAGAAGTTTTATTAGGAGTAGAAACATTAAGTGGTCACAATAGTTGTTGAATTGTAGAAATATGAATATTTTGCCTTGTTTTTTATCTTCTATATGGCTTTTTAAATAATTAAAATGACAATTTTTAACATATGTCAAAATATAGAAAAAGTCTGTGGTACGATCTTGTTTCTATTCTGTTTTCACTTGCAAGGAATATCTTTTTCCATCCTGTTACTTTTCACCCCTGAGTGTCTTTATGGATGAAGTGTGATTCTTCTAGGCAACAGATCATTGGGTCTTAGGTTTTTTTTTTTAACATCTATTCGGATGTTTTCAGGTTCAAGCAATTCACTGCCTCAGCCTCCTGAGTAGCTGGGACTACAGGCACATGCCACCACACCCGGTTTATATTTTTGTATTTTCAGTAGAGATGGGGTTTCACCATTTTGTCCAGGCTGGTCTTGAACTCCTAACCTAGTGATCCACCCACCTCAGCCTCCCAAAGTGCTGGAATTACAAGCGTGAGCCACTGCGCCTGGCCCTTTCCTATATTCTTATATTCCTTTTAGTGATGGAAATTTTCTCTGGTGATATGATTTAGAGTTTTGCTTTTTTATCTTTTGTGTATGAGTTGTGTGATTTTGGTGTGAGGTTACCATAATGCTTCCAAGTATTAATTTATAGCCCATTATTTTGAGGTGATAACAACACTTTTTGCCTAAGCAAACAAACAGGCAAAAAGCAAACTAATAAATACTCTGCACCTTAACTTTGTTCCCCTGCTTTTTAACATTTTATTGTTTCTATTTAAATCTTATTATTTTCTCTATGTCTTGAAAAGTTGTTGTAGTTCTTATTTTTTGATCAGTTCATATTTTAGTCTTTCTATTCAAGGTGTGAGTACTTGACACATCACAAGTACAGTATTCTATGTTTTTCTGTGTGGAGAAGCGGTAACCCTCGTACAGATGGTGGGAATATAAATTTGTGTAGCCACTATGGAGAACAGCATGCATGTTTCTCAAAAAAATTATAACTAGAGCTACCATATGGTCCAGAAATCCCATTGCTAGGTATATGTGCTAAAGAAAGGAAATTAGCATATCAAAGAGATGTATACATTTACATATTTATTGTAGCACTATTCAAAATAACCAAGATTTGGAAACAACCTGAGTGTCCATCAACAGATGACTGGATAAAGCAAATGTGGTACATGTACTCAATGGAGTACATCCAGCCATAAAAAAGAATGAGATCCTGTCATTTGCAACAACATTAATGGAATCATAAGATATTATATTAAGTGAAAGAAACCAACCACCAGAAGACAATTTTTGCATGTTCTCACTCATTTGTGGGAGCTAAACTTTAAAACAGTTGCAATGAGACAGAAAATAGAATGGTGGTTATCAGAGGCTGGGAAGAGTAATTGGTTGGGGGAAGTGCAGACGGTTAATGGGTACAAAATATAGTTAGATAGAACAAATAAGATTTATTAATAATATTCAATAGCTCAACAGGATGACCAGAGGCAACAATAATTTTTTGTACATTTAAATTTTTTGTACATTAAAATTAACTATAAGATTATAACTGGACACAGCACTTTGGGAGGCCAAGGCTGGCGGATCATCTGAGGCCAGGAGTTCGAGACCAGTCTGACCAACATGGAGAAACCCCATCTCTACTGAAAATACAAAATTAGCCGGGCATGGTGGCACATGCCTGTAATTCCAGCTACTCAGCAGGCTGAGGCAGGAGAATCACTTGAATCGGGGAGGTGGAGGTTGCGGTGAACCGAGATTGTGCCACTGCACCCAAGCCTGGGCAACAAGAGTGAAATTCCATCTCAAAAAAAAAAAAAAAAAGATTATAACTGGAAATTTTATAAAACACAAGAATGTTAAATATTTCTGGTGACAGTGATCCCACTTACCTTGATGTGATCACTATAAATTGCTCACCTTTATCAAAGTATCTTGCATACCACAAAAATATATACACCTACTATGTATTCCTTAGATGTAAAAATTTAAGAAATATTTAGAAAATGTGTTCAGGAAAGAAATAATGACAATTATATAAATTCAATTTTTGGTTTAATGATTTTCTCTATGGTTTTTATACTTTCAATTGTACTCATTTCTATTCTTAATAAAAGGAAATATGTATTCTTGAAAAGAAAAAAATACATTCACATTGATATTTCTACTTCGTACTTAATATTACTATTTTTTGCTTAATATATTTGATAATTTTCTATTTCTGTTCTTATTTTTACATTGAAATTATGCATACCAGACACTTTATTATAATTATTCATTTGCATTTTAAAATAATTTATAGAACTTTTTTTTTTAGTTACAACTAAAACAAAATACTTAGTGAATTTATGTTTTTGCTGCAGTTTTTTTGTTTTTTTGCTTGTTTTATTTTGTTTTTAGTTGGATTCTCACTCTGTTGCCCAGGCTGGAGTACAGTGGTGTGATCTCAGCTTACTGCAGCCTCTGCCTCCTGGGTTTGAGTGATCCTCCTGCCTCAGCCTTCCAAGTAGCTGGGATTACAAGTGTACACCACCATGACTGGCTAATTTTATACTTTTAGTAAGGACAGGATTTTACCATGTTGGCCAGGCTGATCTCGAACTCCTGACCTCAAGTGATCCACCTGGCTCAGCCTGCCAAAGTGCTAAGATTACAGGTGTGAGCCACCATGTCCAGCTTGCAGGGTTTTTTTCAGTATATAATTCAGTATAAATGTTGAGACAAATATCATCTTTCACTTATAAAAAGTCTTGCAATATTTATTTTTTTCTGTGTTCTTATATCTTTGACTTGATTATTCAATTACCTAGAGTATATATATTTTTCAGTTTTATTTAAATGTTTACATTTACTTTTTAGTCTTTTTGCTTTAAATTTATTTTTGCATATATGAAAAATTTGTGCTGGTGATGAAATTATCTGATAATGTTTTTTCAGAAATTTTATTTTTCTTTTTATTTTACCTGTACTTTCCTCTTCTTGTACACATTATATTAGCTTTTGGTTTCTGCTTTTAGTGTTACTTTTGTCAATTTAAGCAAATATATATCATTACCTTCTATGAAAGAATGTATTCCTACTTTATATGTAAGGTATTTTATATGTAAGAATGTAAATTAAGGAAAAAATAATAAAACTTTTATAAATCCAGTTCTGATTTAATGATTTTCTCCGTCATTTGCATATTTTCAATTATCTTCATATACATTCTCACTAATTAAAGGAAATATGTATTATTGAAGACTGCCTAGGATGTGAAGAAGGAGTAACCTTTGTACACTGTTGGGAGGGAATGTACATTTTATGTAAGAAAATACATTCTTACATATAAGGTAGCCTAATGTATTTATTATTTACCCTTTGCTCTTTTGATTTAAAATGATATCCTGGTGATAGCTCTGTATTAGTGTATGAGAATCTTTCTCATTCATTTTTACAGCAAAAGATTATTTAATCGTGTGCAGGTATTAGCAGTGTACTTAGTGATCCTCTTATAGGCATTTAAATGATTTCCAAATAGGAAAAAAGCACACAGACACTTTCATATCAGAGTCTGGAGTAAGATTTGAAGCACAATGTGGACTTTAAATTGATATTTTTCTTCTGAATATATATCTGGAATTAACATCAGCATTTATATCAATATGCACAGAGATATTTATCACATAATTATTTTTGATAGAATAAAGGTAGAAATTTCTAGGAGTTCAGTGAGAAACAGCCATGGTTAAGCAAAATTTGTATAAAATTATTGAAAATATTGTGATAGATTTATAGGCATTGATTTCAGGGCTGCATAGAATATATGTTAAAATTGAAAACAAAATCTTATGACACAATAATAGTTTGATTCCATTGTTTACTGTAAAAAAAGTTTGTCCTATGTTTACATATATTTACATAAGCAAATATTGACATAAACAATGAATTTTTAACAGCACCAACCAGTACATGTATATAATCCCATTTTGGGACACATATTAGATCAAATACATCTCAGCTAATTTCATAGAAAGGAGTTGTTTGAATTTGCAGTCACACTCCAACATAGCAAACAAGATCGCTGGCATGATGTGCAGAACAGAACTTACAAATTCACCACCACTTTCTACCCAGAATTCAGTGATAACAGCTTGTGAGCAAATTTACCTTCTCTGAGTAGGTCACTGGGCTCCCTAAGGCTTCTTGGCTCTGATTTTAGGTTGGCAGTCTAAAGTAAACGATAGCACTTCTTTTAAAACAGATAGGGAAGAATGGCTCTGAAATAGTGCATCTTACATGAATCTTTCCTTTGTATCTGTAGTTAAGGACACCTGAGCCCATTACTATTAATGACAAAATATATCTTGGCCATCTTGGAAATTCTTTCATTCAATAGGTTATGAGTCTGTCATGACCATGAAAATGATAAATTTGATGAAAATATCACATCACAATGATTAAAAAATTCCAAGGGAAGACCTAGAAAAAATTAAAAATTTATTATATTGAAAATTAAAAGTAGTTAAGGATAGATTTTATAAAGTATTATTTCACCAAAAAAATTTCTTAGTCAAACATTATGTTGTAATTCTATACAACATAAAAAGTCTACATAATAGACTTTTCCAGTTTGCCCAAGGCAGTTCCAATTTATACCTGATGTTTCAACATAATAGAAAATAATAGTCCCTTTGACTCTGAAAGGACTGCTACAAATTGAAGAACAAAAATTATACACTCTGCTTCAGTGCAGATACCACAAGGAATGAGGAAATACTTTACTCCTAACCGCAAGCCCTCAAAAACACCAACCTTGTTCTTGTTTTGGGAACTCTGTGCTAGACATTATCTTAGTCTAGAAAACTTATCAAATTGTCTCAAAACTGCCTCGTGGTTGTCAGATTTTTGCTTAAATATAATTTTTCAAAGGTTTTTACTGACTATCTTATCTAGGCATACATTCAACTGAAAATAACATAAAACTCAACTAGTACAGCTGAAAAAGTAAGGGATTTACTTGTTCCATGCCCCCAAAGAGTTTAGAAAGGGTTAGTCAGGGTTGGATGGCAGTTCAATTTTGCCATCAAGGACTCAGGAGTTTTGTATTCCAGTATGCTTAAATGAGTACGCTTTTGTCCTTATTCTTATTGCCTCATGATTTTAAGGTAGCTGCTACATCTTCAAAATCCATGTTTACAATAGTAAAAGTGTTTTCTCATAGTAAGTCTTTCAAATTTTTCTTGGGAACGAATGCCGTCTTCAGAGACATTCCCGTGCCTCTTCTTGGCTGGAACTATATTGTATGAACACACTAAGATGAAAGAGAATGTGGGAAGTGGGTATATTTGCATGTAGTCCTGAAAAAAATTGGGATCTGTTAACATGGGAAATAGGGAAACAGATTTGTTGTACGCAAACTGCAACCTACACCACTTTGATCAACCAAACGCAAATATTCCTTTTTTTAATGATTTTTTTTTATTATACTTTAAGTTCTAGGGTACATGAGCACAACATGCAGGTTTGTTACATATGTGTACATGTGCCATGTTGGTGTGCTGCACCCATTAACTCATCATTTACATTAGGTATATCTTCTATTACTATCCTTCCCCTCTCCGCCCACAATAGGCCCCAGTGTGTGATGTTCCCCTTCCTGTGTCCAAGTGATCTCATTGTTCAATTCCCACCTATGAGTGAGAACATGTGGTGTTTGGTTTTTTGTCCTTGTGATAGTTTGCTGAGAATGATGGTTTCCAGCTTCATCCATGTCCCTACAAAGGACATGAACACATCCTTTTTATGGCTGCATAGTATTCCATGGTGTATATGTGCTACATTTTCTTAATCCAATCTATCATTGATGGACATTTGGGTTGGTTCAGTCTTTGCTATTGTGAATAGTGCCACAATAAACATACGTGTGCATGTGTCTTTATAGCTGCATGATTTATAATCCTTTGGGTATATATCCAACAATGGGATGGCTGGGTCAAATGGTATTTCTAGTTCCAGATTCTTGAGGAATCGCCACACTGTCTTCCACAATGGTTGAACTAGTTTACAGTCCCACCAACAGTGTAAACGTGTTCCTGTTTCTCCACACCCTCTCCAGCACCTGTTTCCTGACTTTTTAATGATCACCATTCTAACTGGTGTGCGATTGTATCTCATTGTGGTTTTCATTTGCATTTTTCTGATGGCCAGTGATGGTGAGCATTTTTTCATGTGTCTGTTGGCTGCATATCTCAACTTCTGTGGTTTGAATGTGGCCCCCAAAATTCACATGTTGGGAACTTACTACTCATTGCAGCAGTGTTGAGAGGTGGGGCCTAACAGAAAGTGATTGGGTCATGAAGGCACAGCCATCACGAAGGCGTTAATGCAGTTATTGTGGCTCAGTTTTCACCAGAGCGGTAGTTTTAAAAGTAGGCCAAGGCCGAGTGCGGTGCCTCACGCCTGTAATCCCAGCACTTTGGGAGGCCGAGATGGGCGGATCACGAGATCAGGAGATGGAGACCATCCTGGCTAACGCGGAGAAACCCTGTCTCTACTAAAAAAAAAAAAAAAAAAAAAAAAAAAAAAGAAAAATGGGCCGGGTATGGTGGCGGCGCCTGTAGTCCCAGCTACTGGGGAGGCTCAGGCAGGAGAATGGCGGGAACCCGGAAGGCAGAGCTTGCAGTGAGCTGAGATCCGGCCACTGCACTCCAGCCTGGGCCACAGAGTGAGACTCAGTCTCAAAAAAAAAAAAAAAAGAAAGAGAGATTAGAGCAAGGTGTAAGTGAGATGAGAGGATTTCTTTTTCTAATAATTTAAGTTTATTCTTAAGGATACTATGTGTCCTTCCTTTCTGCATCCAGTAAAAAATATATATATATATATATATGTTTAAGACATATTTGCTTTGTTCCATATTTCTTTATTTACTTTATCATTGTCCCATGAGTTTACACAAAAATTCAAACATATGACAGGGTGAAAAATAATACCTTACCCTTTAAACAGAAGGAGCTTAGAAAACGTTGAGTAACCTTGCACTAAACTTTCTATAATCACATACTTTAAATAATTGTGGAAAATTTTCTGTTGTTTGTGAAGTGCCACCAGATGGTCAGGAGGAGAGAGCCAGCAAGAATCCAGCTTATTTTCTGACAGCATCTTTGACAGGTGTAAGCTCCAGATAATCAGAATAGGTATATCTCTTCTCATTCCACAGTGTGAAAAGCACATATTAGATCCAACAGTTCTCATGTGTAACATATGTTCTATATTTTAATATGAAATAGTTTTTTCATGTCCATTATTCAACAGCTTCCTCTCCAATTGCTGTCGTGACAGGTGGTTGGCAGTGGCTCAGAAAGGAATCCAATAAGAAATAAGAATTAAACAAGCATCAGCCCAATGAGAAGCACGCAGGAAGTATCAGGAATTAACACTTCTAAGAGCAACCTTTAATCAATGACAAAATAAGGGGCTAAATATCCCATGTTTTGTCTTACCCCCATGTGGGACATCTCTGATGTGTGCACACAGCCTCCTGAAGATCTCTAGCAGGACAGACGCCTAACTGCTAATAGCTGTAACCTGCTATTAACATATCCTCACTAGATTACTTCATTGCCCTCACTTACTTCCTCACTACACTGCCAGTGCCTTTTGAGATCACCTTCCATATAAAGTTTCATCCAAAGCCTTACTGCTGAGTCTGCTGCTGGTAGAAGCCAGCTTATATCATCCACAATTTCCTGAACTGAGGCAAACCCAAGTATCTTCTCTGTGGAATATTGTGACTCTTTCGCAGTATCAGGGAAACCAGGGTTACTCTCTAGGTTCAGGGTCTCATTGCCCTTGTGGTTTGCTCTCTCCATAAACAACAGTACCAGCTCCATGGACCTACATCCAGTGCAATAATACAGGTTCCCCTACTCAGAAAGTGCCCTCATACTTGGTGCTTAATGCTCTCCATTTGCTTTCTTAAAATTTTTAATAGTGCTATGTTTGCACTTGTATTTTGTTTGATTTGTTTGAACTTTGTATTTTGGGGAAATTGAGCACTTACAGGAGGCTTAAGGGACTTAGCTCAAATGCAGTTGGATCTCCTGCCATTTCTCTGACTCTCCCAGGATGGTTTATTGGCTGCCAAACTTGTACCCCTGACCCAGACACTGCTGCCAGTTGGGCTTGGTAGGGGCCTGGGCTGGTTGCAGGAAATGTCAAGATTGGGTGCTCACCTTGTGCATGCTGAGTTTTCTAGCAGAATGCAGGCACCTATGAGGGTTTATACTCATCCTGTGGGCATCACCATACCCAAGGGAGCATGTAGCATTCGATAGCAAATGAAACACCCATGAAAGGTATATTAATTGCTCATTTGATGCCACAAAAATTATGGCAAATTCAGTAGCTTAAAACAATGCAAATTTATCTCTTACAGTTCTGTTAATTAAGAATCTAAAATGGGTCTCTCTGAACTTAAATCAAGTTTCCAGGAATATATTTCTTTCTGGAAGCTCTTGAGTAGAACACATTTTCTTGCCTTTTCCAACCTCTAGAGGCAGCCTGCATTCCTTGGCTTATGGCTTCTTCCATCTTCAAAGGCAGCTATGGTTTGTCAAGTCTTTCTTACACTGTGTCACTCTGACACTGACTTTTATGCTACCTTTGTCCACATTAAACCACCGCTGAGATAATATTGAGTTCAACAATATAATCCAGTGCAATGCTTCATTTTAAAATTAGCTGATTTGCAACAGTAATTCTTTTTATGCCATGAAAACAAGCATTCATCAGGTTTCAGGGATTAAGACATGCATAATTTGGAGAGAACATTATCCTTGCTACCACAAAAGGTTGAGAGAGAGACTGCTGAAAAAGGAAAAAAAAATACAAAAATATACAAAAATATATATTTAAAAAATTAGCTGGGTGTGGTGACAAGTGCCTGTGGCACTGCAGCCATCCATATAAGATGTGACTTTGCTCCTCCTTGCCTTCTGCCATGATTCTGAGGCCTCCCCAGACATGTAGAACTGTAAGTCAATTAAATCTCTTTCCTTTATAAATTACTGAGTCTCAGGTGTGTCTTTATCAGCAGTGTGAAAATGGACTAACACAGTAAATTGGTACTGGTAAAGTGGGGTACTGCTATAAAGATACCCAAAAATATAAAACCAACTTTGGAATGGGGAAACAGGCAAAGGTTGTCACAGTTTGGAGGGCTCAGAAGAAGACAGGAAAATGTGGGAAGGTTCGGAACTTCTTAGATACTTGTTGCATGGCTTTGACCAAATGTTCTCTTGGCAAGCCTGCATCCTTTACAAAAAAATGTGTTGAGCACTTCTTTACTTTCTGATACTTGAATTGGTGATTTCTTCATATCAACTTGTGCTACTCCAAATACTGAACAATGAAAGAAGTAATGCATGTTAATTATACACATGTTTCATTGACCAATGCCAGTCACATTTCTTCAAGGAAGGAATATGATGGAAGGCTAAGCATTCTATTTTTGTTGGTTTTTCTTCTGGTTATTTTTTAATATTTATAACTTCTTTAAGGGAATAATGTTCTTTCTTTTTAAATAACATTTTTAATGATTTTTCCAAATGATCTTTCACATAATAATTATTCAATTATTTACCTTTTAAAAACTAAATTTTAGTTTATACTATCTTTACCAAGGTTTTGGGGCAGTTGTTTGCAAGTAAAACAAGAATTGCAAATAGTTTTAGATAACGGTTTTGAAAACATGTCTAGAATATATGAATCAATTGCTAACTCACAGCAAAGATTAAGGTTCTCAATAATAATATCATAAAAATTAAGATAAAGGATGAATCATTTTTATAGTTCCATGAACTAAATTTATACTGGAATGATAGGAGAGAGACATTATTAGTGACTTTGCCATGAACGTAGTTTTAGCATGAAGATGTTAATAGGAATTATGTAGAGGAAAGGAAGGCTTTGTGGTCAAATAAATGGGAAATTCTAGGTAAAATGAAGTAAGCAAGTTTATTTACTGCTGGATTTCTCAAGACTTCCATTAAACTAAGTGTGTTTTATGCATTTTATGAAAAAAAATTTGTATACAATATTTGTCAAAGTATTTGAATGTATGGTTAGTCTTCATCCAGGAAAAGCAGAACCAAAAACAAAGGTTTATAATATAGGGGGTATATTTTGTAGATCATCCCAGAGAACAGGAATTGGAAACAGAGAATGAAAAAAAGAAAACACAAGGCTTAGTTATCAAGTTGGTAATTACTATGGTTGGCTAATGTTGATCTCACCTGTGACCTTTTAAGAAATATTATTAAATGTATCTTAGAACTGACTGCTAGCAGCATACAAGGAAGATTTGTCCACCAATATCTATTCTTATTAGATCAATGATGACGGTATCAGGGGTAACTCTTTTGAATAGCTGGGTTCATATATTTGGATGTCAGAGTGCTTCCTAAGAGCAGTGTCTATTTGTTATATCAGATAAGTCCTTGGGTGAAAAATAGATGTAGAAGGTCTAGGTCTAAGTGAAAACTGATAAGGTGCACCAGCATAAAAATAGTTAAAGCCTATTTAGAATTGGTTGCTGAATCGTAAGCTAAACATGATCAGATAAAAGTTAGAACACAGGGAGTTGATACATTGAAGGACATGTTCCCTGTGCAAACCTACCACCCCGTAGGGTGAAGGTCGCCACTATTCGAAAATCTAATTTCAATAATCTTAGTAAAATATATATTCTTTGGAGAAAGCTGTAGGGGAATATGCTTTGAGAGTCAACTTAATTTTCTCATGATGGTTAAATTTATTTAAGTAAATCTTATAATTAACTCACCATGTAAGTAGAAATACTGATAAAACATAATACAAATATTGTTAATAATAATCATAACTTTAAAAAATGTTATTAAGGGCAGTATATTGAATACCTTCATCTTTACTCAAATTCAGAAATATTTCTTCATATATTTAAATGTGATACTAATGATAAATGATCAAGATGAGTTAATGAAGCAAATAAGTCTTTCAAAAAATATATAATGAATCTCAGTAATGAAGAATCTTCATAGAATTTGCAAGAATAAAAATATATAAATAAACTTCTAATTTGGCCTCTGGATGCAGTGAATTGTCATAAATTGTAACAGAGTCATTGCATTATAAAATGACAAAACATTAGTTCTTTAAATGTATGTGTGTATACATATGTATATAGGTTTGCATGTAAATACAAACACACATTCATTTCTTAGAAATAAACTTCTTTGTTACAAGCAAATTTTATCATAAGTTTTTGTTTACTCATTGAGAACACATTCATGATATATAATGGAAGTAATATTACTTTCAGAGGACTTATATCTGCACCTCCATTAAAAGCAAAACTACAAAAAGCCATTTAACAATACAAGTTATTGTTCACAATGATAAACATCTATAGAGCAATTAGACTATCAAGGAGGTTACTTCAAAGATATAAGAAAAGAAACATCAAAAAGGAAAAGCAATTTAGAAATGAAAGGGAACGAAAAGCTAAAATACTGAGTTCTAATCCCCTGGAATATGCAGGGGTTTGTGCTTTTATGTTTTTTGTGACCTTCATAATTGAATCTGAATATAAGTTGATAGTAGAAAAAAATAGTCATAATGATATCTCTCATACATTTGATTACAAATGAATTTTCTTATTTTTCCAAAGGATATTTTCTCAATCCATTTAATTGACATACTGCTTTCAAAATGGTAGAATCTGGTTTACAGTCTATGTAAAACAGCATATGAACACCATGAACTGATTATGCAACCTTGAGAACTTCACCCATATGTTCAATTCCCTCTCCTATCAATGAGCGGTAAAAAGAATTACCATTGTAGGGAACGACGGAATTTTCAAATGGAGACCATTATGTCAGATAAAGATGCCGCTACCTTAACTGTCAGAAGGGTGCTGGTTTAAATGCCTTCTTGTGCAGATAGTAATAGAGGATTTTTTAAATCAAGTATGTCTTTGCCTATATTCTCTATGCATGAGCTGTAGCTAAGAGCTATTCATTTCAGTAAAACCCCAACATCAAATATATATTTTACTTTGATCTAAGAACAAATATACTATTTGATCAGAGGCTTACTTCAATGCTGTTACATTCCATGTCCACACTTAACTATCTATGGAGCCAAATCCAGCTATACATACATCAAAAATATAGAATCTAAAATTCAAATAAAAATGTTTCAAAGTATTCTTCAGTTTGATGGTTAATTTTGTGTGTCGCCTATGCTAAGGTATGAGACCCAGTTACTGGTCATCACCAGCATAGCTGTTGCTAATGAAGGTATTTCTTAGATGTACTGAACATTTACACAAACAGACTTTTAGTAAAGCAGATTATCCTCCGTAATATGGGTGGGTCTCTTATAATCAGTTGAAGGCCTTACAAGAAAAGACTGAGATCTCCCAAAGAGGAAATAAATCTTTCTTCGAATTGCCTTTAGACTCGAGACTGCAATATCAAAATACCAACTACTTCCAGAATTTCCAGCCTCCGGCCTGCTCTGCAAATTCTGAAATTGCAACACCCCACAACCACATAACCACATGACTCAGTTTCTCAAACTCTCTCTCTCTATCTTTCTTTCTCTCTATATATAGATCTCTCTATATATATCTCTCTATAGCAACTTTATATAGACCTATAGCTATCTCTCTCTACATAGATACATATCTTTCTTTATATATACATCTATATATAAAATATATATAGACCTATATCAACTTTATGTAGATCTAGATCTACCTCTTTCTACATATTACATATAACATCCTAATATATAATCTTATAACCTCATAATAATAATATATTATATATATAATGAGATTATAAGATATATAATATATAATATTGATGAATAATATAACCGCATATATTATATATTAATATGTAATATATAATAGAGAGAGAAGAGATTATATATACAATCATCATATCATATTGGTTCTGGTTCTTTGGAGAACCCTGTTGGTTCTGGTTCTTTGGAGAACCCATACACTTACCATACACTTACCATACACTTACCATGGTTCTTTGGAGAACCCATACACTTACCATGTTCATTTTAAAAAAATATAAGGTAAGCTGTCATTTACTTTCAATATCAAGTACTGTCAATATATTTAATTATATCGGTTTATTACTGTACTTGCTAGGACTTCCAGTGCAATATTGAATAGGACGCATGAGATCATATAAACCTGCCTAGTTTAGGGTCATAGGGGATGTTGTGAATTAAATTTTGTTGCTCAAAAACATATGTTGAAACCCTAACCCTTAGTACCTATGACTCTGACCTTAATTGGAAATAGGGTTTGTGCAAATGGAATTTAACGTGTCATACTGGCTTCAGATGGGTAATAAATCCAGTGACTGGTGTCTGTATAAGAAGAGAGATTTAGAAACAGACAAACAGGGAGAAGAGAGCCATATGAAGATGGAGGTGGAGGTTGGAGTTAAGCTGCCACAAGCAAAGCAATGCAGAGGGCCAACAAACATGGAAAGAGGCAAGAAATAATTATTCCTGAGGTCCTTCAGAGGAGATAGCTCCTGCTGCCATTTTGATTTTGGACTTCTAACTTTCAGAACTGTGAGAAAACAAATTTCTTTTCTTTTATGTCGTTCAGTTTTTGGTGGTTTGTTAAGGTTGCCCTAGGAAGTTAATATGGGAGAAAACTATTTCACAATGAAGCAAGATGTTAACTGTAGTTTTTTGTAGATGTCCTTATTAGAATGAGGAAAGATGCTTTTAATATTCATAATTTGGTGAGAATTTTTTTTTTAAATTATGACCTGATGTTGAAATTGTCAAGAGTTCTTTCTGCATCTATTGACAGTCATTGCTCAATTCACTAATTTTTAGAATTGATTCAGCTATGTTTACAAGGTATATTATTCTGTCGAGTTTTTTTATTGATTGATTTTTGTAATGTCTGTGTCTGATTTTGTTTTAAGCGTAATAAAGGTCTTATAAGGAAACTGGAAAATGGTTGAAAACGATCTATTTTCTGATTGAGTTTGTGTAGAAGTAATATTTATTTTTTGAATGATAGAATTAACCATCTGGATCTGTTTCATTTTTGGTTGTTTCTTTGTTTGTTTGTTTGCAGGGTGGTTTTAAATACAAATACAATGCTTTTATTCTACATTAGACTATTTAATTTATCTAATACATCTTTGGTGAATGTTGGTAGAGTGCATTTTATTTATGGTTAAGTCACTTCATGTAACTTGTTAAATTTATGTCAATAATGTTGTTTGTAGAATTTCCTAATTATAATTTAATGTCTGTGGCATCAACAATGTTAATAATTTCTGGCTTCACCCTTTTTTTTCCTTAGAAAATGTGATTAAAGCTTTATTAATTTTATTAATTTTCTTTAAAGATATAGTTTTTACTTCACTTATTTCCATATTGTTTTATTTTCACCCACTTATCTACTTATGCTTTTATTTTCTTATTTCTTTCTATTTGATCACTCTGTATTAACTTTGCTCTGATTGGTTAGTGTCTTAGGGTGATAATGAATTATAAACATGAGTTCTTTCTTCTTTTCTAATATATATGTATTTAATGTTACATTTTTCTCTAAGTTATACCTCACAAATGTGGATATGCTGTATTTTTATGTTCCTTATAGTCAAAATATTTTCTGATTTCCCTTTAGAATTTCTTCTTGATACATGGATAATTAAGATACTTTTAAGAAAGTACCTTAATATTTGAGGATTTTCTAGTTATCCTTTTTAAATCAGTTTTTAAATTTTATTCCCTTTGGTCAAAGAACATACTTTGAATAATTTCAGTTCTGTTAATTAACCTTAAATTAATGAGATATGATTGTTATACACAATAGTGTCTACCTTGGTAATGCCTAAGCACACTTGAAGAGAATTTCTATTCTGCTGTTTCTCAATATATTGTGATAAAAATGACAAATAAGATAACTGATAATGTTCAGATGTTCTACATATTTGATTTTTTTTATCTACTTACTCATCCAATTACAGAGGAGTGCATTAAGGTGTCTAATTATAATGGCAGTTTTCAGCCTTTCAATATTAGCAATATTTCTTCATGTATTTTGGACCCCAGTTATAAGGTGCATGTAAACTTAGGATGAATGAATTAATCCTTAATAAATGAATCCTTTTGTCATTATAAAACATCCTATTTTATCCTGAGTAATTTTTCTTGTTTGGTGTGTATTAATCAGTATTTTATTAGTCATTGATTTCCAGAGAAACCAAAACAATAGGAGATTTTGTAGAGACACACACACACACAGACACACACACATCTATATGTGATTTGTTATATAGAACTGCATCACGTAATTACAGAGGCTATAAGGTCCCACAAAGTCCTGGAACACCAGCAAGTCAGGAAATTCAGTGGTATAGTCCTAGTGTGAATCCAAACACCAGAGAATCAGGGGAGTTGATGGTCTGTGATAGTCTGAGCTGAAGGTAGAGGAAAAGTGAAGTTCTAGCCCAATCAGTCAGGCAGACAGCAAATCCTTCTTTCCTCTGCCTTTTTTGTTTTATTCAGATCCTCAATAGATTAGGTGATGCCCACCCACATTAGGAAGGACCATCTGTTTTACTGAAACGGATTCAAATTTTAACTTCTATTGGAAATAGCCTCACAAACTCGGCAAAATAATATTTAACCAGCCCTTGAGCACTCCATATTTAATCAAATGGACACATAAAATTAACCATATCTGCTTTTCCTGATAATAACATAGTCACTGAAGCATATTAATGTCGTTGCTAATGTCGTTATAGTGTTTTTCAGTGACTATAATAATATAGTCACTGAAGCATATTAATGTCATTGCATGATGTATTGTTTACCTTTTAATTTTTGAATAAATTTCATTTTTTAGAACACATTTAGATATACAGAAAAATTGAGACGGTGAAACCTATTTTGCAAAAATTATAACAGAAAATTATGACAGCGAGAAAGATCTGATCTAACCAACCCCCATCTTGCCTTTAAATTCCAAACTGCCTTCCTTAATTATTCCTGGGCTTGGGCCAAGCTAACTTTGGGAGACATTTAGTTTATAGTTTAAATGATAATAACCCTTCTCCCAAACTAAACTACCTTTGTAAAGCTAGTGAAAGACCACCAGGTTACTTAGTTTTTACCTAATGTCTTCTGTTTAATGTCCTGCCCAGAAAATCACATTATATTTGTTTGTCATGTCTCCTTGGGCTCCTCACGTCTGTGACAATTTCTCAGCCTTTCTTTGTTTTTGATGACCTTGGCAGTTTTGAAGAGTACTAGTCAAGCCTTTTTATAGGATATTTTTCATCTTTTTAGTTTTGTCTCTGCTGTTTTCTTTGGGTTTTGCTAAAAACCCCTTTATAAAGAGAGTCTAAACACTGCACCTCTTTCAGCTGTAATGTGCTGGTCTTAAACAAGAGATTCGTTAATATAGTATGAACAATCAAAGAGGCGAAGTAGGTGATAATCTTATGATTAAATCAGTCTTCTCATAGGATTGCATCCCTATGACTATGACCTTCACATTGTTTCTTATAAGATCCCACTCAGATGAGAAAGGAAAGCTCAAAGTGGCTGAATTGGGGTCATTTTTTTCCTTCCTCTGTGAGATAAATCTCCAGGAAATTCTTCTTTACTGGAGAGTATGCCTTTATTGAGGATAACACACTGAGTCTATTTCAAAATTGTTACCATTCCCCTCTCTCTGTCAAAGACAAGAGGTAATTTATCTTGGCTCTTCACCTTGAGAAGCTGGTGCAGCTCAGGGTGGTAAAACCTAAGGCTGTGACTCTGATTAGTTGCTGACTCTCTAATTAGTCAACACTCAGCCTCAGCAATTTATGAAAATTAGGTTTAAATGTTGCTACAAGTTTATGGTTTTAGCCAGCGGGAGGTAATCAGTTCCATGTAAGCTGATCTCAGTAGTGATTCTCTGAATTTGGATGTGGCTCTTTACTCTTTTACCTCCATTTGCTGATGGGGCCAAGAAAAATTGTTGATTTTCAGGCTGGTGAGCTTTTTATCTTGATGTAAGACAGGCGCGACTACTCTTGTAGCTTTTTACATTTCCAAGCTGAAATGAGAAGTCTTATCCCTTCTTTTAATCTATTTACGTCATAATGTTTAAAGTGGATTTGTTATACACTATAGATAATTATTTTATCTAATCTGCCTATCTCTCTTTTAATGGATGAGTTTAGACCATTTATATTTAATATAATCATTGATATAATTGAATTTAGTTCTTACCCTTTATTATCAGTTTCTGTTTCTCCTTTCTGATTTTCATTCCTCTGTTTTCCCTCTTCTATACTATTTCTGCTTATTTAAATATTTTCAAATTATATTTTGATTTACTTATTGGCTTTTGACCATATATTGTTGAATAAAATTTCAATAGTTGCTTCTGATATTGAAATATACATACTAAAATTTATATCATCCACTTAGAATTAATATATTACCTTTTCAGATAAAATTTAAAACGCTATAATTCTGTCATTTTTCTCTTCTTAGCAATGCTATTTTAAAAAAACTACTACTTCCATTTGTTTCACCAAAAACCATTTTGATAGGTATGTTTACTTCAGTAATTAGCCATTAACTAGTCAGTAATTCAAGTTTTTCTCTCTCTTGAATATAAATTATCTTTATTTTTAAGAATTACTGTGTATATGGGATGGATGACAATTGTGTTTAACTTTTTTTCCCCTATTTATCAAGTATTTTGAGGTTATGAGCCATGGCATTGTTGACAAAAGGAGTCAAACTCTGTAAAATATTTGAAGAGACTTATTCTGAGCCAAATATGGGTGACCGTTGCCCATGACACAGCCCTTAGGGGGTCCTGAGAACATGTGCCCAAGGTGGTTGGGGCACAGCTTGGTTTTATACATTTTAGAAAAGTGTGAGACATCAATCAAATACATTTAAGAAATACATTGGTTTGGTCCAGAAAGGGGGAATAACTCAAAGCGGGGTGGGGGTACTTCCAGGCTACAGGTGAATTTAAACATTTTCTGGTTGACAATTGGTTGAGTTTGTCTAATGACCTGGGAGAGATAGAAAGCGAATGTTTAGGTTAAGATAAAGATTGTGGAGACCAAGGTTCTTTTGAAGTCTTATAGTGGCTGCCCTTAGAGACAATAGGTGACAAATGTTTCCAATTCAGATATTAGTTAATCTCTTTAGGATTGGGAGGGTCTGGAAGAAAAAGATCTAGGTATGTTAATAAAGATTCTTTACAGATGCAAATTCCGCCGCCCCCTACCACCCCCTGCAAAGAACAGCTTTGCAGGACCATTTAAAAATATGGCAAAGAAACATGTTTTGGAGTAAAATCTTTTTATTTTCTTCTTTGTCTTACAATGTTATGCCAGAGTCAAGTTGGAAAGTAAATCATGATATATAGGGTTAAATAAAACCCTGATAAGAATTTATGATTTGTAGGGCCTGACTCTCCAGACCCTTTAGATAGGAATTTGGGCAAGATAAAAAAATTAGTTTAGTCCTCAGCATATTATATGTTTAATCTTTTTGGTTTGTAGAAATTAGTACAGCAAGAATAAACTGAAAATTATGGGCCTAGTACTTGGAAGATAAGAGACTCTAGGCTAGTGTAAGGGATAATTGGAAGGACAGCCGAGAAAGGAATGAGGTCAGTAGACCCAAATTCAGGCAAACTGATTTATTGTAAGTCCTGCCAGGCTACCTCCCAACAAAAGCAGAGGATGCAGCCCCTTTTACAGACTACAGCAGGGCTTTATAGGGTGACGACTGGGCCAGGGTGGGGGAGCTGAGTTGGGTGTGCAGAAGGCCTGAGTTGGGGTGGGGGAGACGAGTCGGGGGTGCAGGGGTCTTGACCGCATCCCAGAGATGTTTTTTGCCAGCTTTGTTATGCGAGGTGAACAGACATGTTAACCACATCCTGTAACTGTCTGGACAAACAGTTACTGGAGGGGTCAGCGAAGGGGGGCGGTTTGTCTTTTGCCCTCGGGTAGCTGTGTGGAGAGTGAAAGAGACTGTATTGTAAGGCCTGTGGGAGGGGAGGGGAGTGGTTTGTTCCAGGTGACCCTAACAGCTAGGGTACTATATTGTGAAGAAGGTGGGAAATTAGGAGGAGGATACAAATGCCAGGCCTCGACGTTTAAGCTCCATGTTACTATTATAGATTGTGGTTTAGAGAGATATCTTCTAACCATTTAAAAAAAGTGTCTTGGCATTGGTTGCTAATGTCCATATCAGTGAGAGAATTACAGAACAAAAAATGCCAGAGCAGAACTCCTCAGATCTCTCCTTTAAAGAAAAAAGTTGTTGAATACTAGAAGAAATGCTGGAGGGTTCCTAAATCAATCCACTTTCCAGGTTACAGTGCCTAACATTATCTGTAATTCAGTAAAACAACCACATATGAGAATGCACCATGGGGCCTTCATAGGAATAAATATCTGTCTCACATCCTGGACACTTCTTAAGTGTTACAGATGATAGTGACACCCTGAATATCCTTCTCTGTGCTGAAGAGAAATAGTAAATGTATCAGGAAGAGAAAAAAAGGATCATTTATGCCATGCACCACTTTTTCCATAAAAGTCAATCTTAAACCCAATCAACCATTTTTAATTGAAAGCTATGATATGCCCAATAAAGGAATAGAGCTTCAAAGCAGATACTGAGCATGGGTGAGTTTTCACTCTCTGCACAATTTTTTTCCATAATTCATAATATAAAATCTCTAAATTTCTCTATTGACCTTGATCATTACATAAGCCATCATTAAAACCACAAAAATGTTAACTGGCTATGTAATCATATTCAAATGCACTCTATCATGCAGTCGATAAAATGCTGAAGATAAACTTAGCAAATGACGGCGTTTGTAACTTTAAATCATTAAGCCTTTTAATAAGTATATTCGTACTGTGATATTGAAAACTCTGATAAAACTAACATATCTTTTGTGATATTACGTGTTGCATCATCTCATTATATTGATAGATACTGATATTTTTGACAGCATATCTTATGTATTTTATCTAGTTAATTACCAACTATTTTGTAGAAACTGAATCCCAGATAATGTGCAAAGAGCTTTAAACACAATATATTATTTCAGTCCCCAAATTAATTTTAAGAATGTTTCATAGGTGAGGAAATTTAAGCTTACAGATATTTAGAATACATAAAAGATTGTATACTTAGAAAATTAACACAAAGAAATTGCATTTAAATGAACAGTTTATTAAATAAGACATTATTTGAGATAGCAAATAAGGATAGTTTTATTATTAGTTCTTTGAGCAATTATTTGTTGACTATTTTATAAGAGTGACAGAGTGCATGAAGAAACAACATTGTAATTACAAAGCCACTAAAGAAAATTAGGACTATTGGCACTTTATTTATTGTAGAACTGTATTGTGTGGCACCAACTTCCCGAGCAACACAGCTTTAAGGAAGAGGAAAATCACTGTAGAATACATATAATTGATAGTTTAATTGGGGAAAACTTGAACTGGGCCTTCAGGGAAACATAATTATACTAGGAAAGAAAAAGAGAAAGAAATAAGGGATTGTAGGAATAGCAGAAGTTAAGTGGAGAGGGAGTCTGAGGATGGCCAAATCAAAGTAACTAGAAGTGCATCCCTCCACAATCTTAATTTTTACCATTTGTATTTTCACAAACACCATCCTAATATTTTAATTCAACTTTTCTGGTCCTGACACCCTCGAAATCCCTTCACCCATTCAGAGCTCCATTTAATTGGTCCTACAGCCTTTCTCTGCCTCTCAAAACTGACGTCTGTCTATTCCCTACCAGGCCTAAATATCAATTAATTTTCTTCTTTTCTTCCAATCTAGCTTCGACTCTAAAAATGACCATCAACAATACTTCTTTACACACATCATTTCCTTCTTTGTGCTTTTTCTCCCTCTGTTCACTCTCTTGGCAAAAACATAATATTGTTGAAATCCAATATTTTACCTTCACCTGAGTTGAATATGAATGTAGAAAATACACAATAAGATCTCAGACTTGCCTTACAAATCTATTAGTTTTTAGTTAATTCAATTCTCATACTTTTCTAGACAGTTTCACATTTTAATTCTCTCCTTAAAGTTCTAACTCCTCTTCCCACTCTTCACTCATTGTTGATGATTTTGCTTAATAGACTCAGAGAATATTCACATGGTGTCAACATCAAATGCTATCAACCTGCCCGCATGTGCTTATGTAGATGTCTCCTTCACTTTTCTTTTCATATAAGGCGCTCATGTTCACCTCTAAGTTCAGTCTCTTCATTTACACCCTGGATCCATCCCTTCTTATCCACAGATGGAGTCTGAACCTGTAATTGGTCCTTCTTCTTTCCTGTGTTATCAGATAAAATCTTGCTCTTCACTGGAACTTTGGCCTTAGTTTGGATATATTTTAGAAAATATTTTCTACCTATTCTTCCTTCAGCTACTCACCCATTTCTTTTCACCACTGTTCAGTCAAACCCTTCAAAACCTTTTCGTAGTTTTTCTCTAGCTTTCCTCTCATTCACCTTTGATTTTCATCATCAAGTTTTTATATTCTTATCCCTACCAGAACACTTTCTCTCAACGCTGCCAGTTAACTCCCCATTACTAAATTTAGGGGGCAATTCTTAGTCCTCTTCTTACTTCATCACAGCCAATTAAATGTTTCTTTGTAAAATTCTTTTCTTCACTTGGCTTCTTAAATCCACTCTCTAGTATGTCTCCTGAGGAAAATAGCTACCATTTTTTTTCTATCTCCTTTGATTATTCTTCTTGTTAATCCCAAATTCTCTACACATTGGAGAACCCAATGTTTCAGTCTTTGAGCCTCTTCTCAATATATGCTGGCTAATCTTTTCCAGTCCAATTGCTTTCAATGAAATCAACATACGCGGACACATCCTATATTTGTGTTTCTAGCCCTGACATCTCAACTAAATCCCAGATTTATATATCCAACTATCTATTTAACATCTCTGCTTGTATGTTTAACAAGCATGTCATATTTTACATATCCAAAACTTATTTCTCATTTTCCTGTGCTAAGCATGCTCTTCCCCAGTCTTCCCCATTTCTGTAAATGTCATTCATCTATTTACTCAGGCTCAAACTTTTAGTCATCTTCACTCTTTGCTTTCTTTCATATCACACATTTAATTCATCAGTATTTTTATAAAGTATACAGGTATGTTTATTTATATTTATATAAACTTATATAGGACTTATAAACTGTATATTTATATGTTTCTATATATTTTTATATATGTATGTGTAGTTTATAACTCCTAACACACATATTTATTGAATATTTAACACTTAATGAGAACCATGTTAATCTATTTACACATGCCTTAATGTTAAATTCTCATAAGCAACTTATATAGTGGACAAAAATCATTATTTTATTATTATTTTTTAACAAAAGATGGAACTAAGCTTTAGAAGTATTTAATATCTTGTCCAAATTCACATGACTACTGCATAATTGAGCCGGGATTTGAATACGATCCCATTATATGTGTTTCATTGTACTTTTTAAAATCAATTCGTTCTTATTTTTTTGCCCCATTGACGTTGGGGTTAATTTTGTGAATTGTTTTGGCCAGTAGAATGTGAGTGTACATATGCATGCTGTTTCTGACAGGAAGGTTTAATGCTTTCATTGATGACTTAGCCTCTTGTCTTATGTGAGAAAACAATGGCCAAGTAACCACAAATCTTCCAACTTGATTTCCACACAAGAGAAATGTTTCTGTTAAAGAACTCAACATGTAGCATGGAAAAGAGATACCCCACACGATGTGACTGTGTATTGTTAGTAGCCATTGAGGTATTCGGAGATAATGTTATATGGCATTATCACAGGAGTGATTGACCAAAACTATTCATAATCAGTGTTCCTGGGCTAACATATTATTGATAATTACCGCTCTGAAATAAAGGCAGAGAAGGAAATTACATTTATTCTGCGCCATAAGATACTTAGTTTAGGTACGGAGCTGCATATTGCTGCTAGAAAGCCTAGATTCCAACGTTGCCTGTATTCTCCAAGCAAGTAAGTTTTATTGGCTTCCTGAACCCCTGTTTTCATAAATTTGATATTGAAAAATACTGTATCTCTGTTGAGCTGATGTAAATATTAAATGTGAAAGACATGCAAAATTTCCTAGCATAGAAAAGATATATTCCTGATCTTCAATGCATATTGTGTTTTATCCTGACAATAAAGATTATAGATACAGATATAAGTAAGCACACCAACATAAGGCATTTGATAGTGCCTGACACAAAGTACAGACTCAGTCTATTTTTTCTGAGTATATTTATGAATGAATAAACATACTCATATGTATCCTCTAATGCTTTCGTCTAATTCTGTAATTGTGTCACCTAAGGCAGGTTGACATAGGTTATAAGAACATTTTTTACTCCATTACTTGTGTCCATGGACACAAAGGGAAAAATTTACCTAACAATCATTTAGTTATTTTGACTTACAAAACAGTCCACATGGATTGGATAATTCTGCATTAAATAAGTAAATTGATATTACCCTAAAGCTCATGAAACATCAAATCTATTTTTTGAAATATATAATCTACTTAAGGGTGTTTATAGAGTGTTCATCAGCTTCTTACTATAAATATAAATAATCTGTATTGCTGGAGGATGAAATTTCTAGAGTAAAAAAGTTTGGAGAGGCATTCTGGGAAAATACATGGTGAAAAAATGGAAACATTCCCCAAACCTGGCCCCTTCTCCAAATCAAAACGGACAGCACAACTAGAGTAGCAAAACCAAAACCATAGAACAACACGTACAATAAAAATAGGTGACACGTTTCTCCCTCAAACCTTTACATATGAGTGGGGACAGACAAACAAATGGCAACTACATGGTTGGATGACTATTACGCAGAAGATACAGAGGTAAACAACAACGTGTCTATCCATACCCGAGAAGCTCAGGATGGCCAACAGATACTGTCTTGAAAGCTCAGCAGAAAAGTTTGAGAAGAGCACTTGAAATTGAAATTGGAGGGGAAGAGGACTTCTATATGCTACAGGAGCAGGTGAAGGAAAAAAAAGTTTCATTTTGGCCAGGTGCGGTAGCTCGCCCCTATAATCACAACACTTTGCGAGACTGAGACGGGAGGATTACTTGAGGTCAGAAGTTCAAGACCAGTCTGGCCAACAAGGTGAAAACCTGTCTCTACTAAAAATACAAAAATTAACTGAGTATGACAGTGGGCGCCTGTAATACCAGCCACTCAGGGGGCAGAGGCAGGAGAATTGCTTGAACCCAAGAGGCAGAGGTTTCAGTGAGCTGATTCGTGCTATTGCACTCCAGACTGGATGACAGAGGAAGATCCTGTCTCAAAAAAAAAAAAAAAAAAAGTTTCATTTTTAGATCAAGAAAGAATGGAATGTCAATGTCAAACTCTCTTCCAGGACAAAGTTTGATACATAGGATAAACTCTGAAGGATGGAATTAAAATGGAGCAGAACAAGAAAAATGTTTAAAAATAATAAAATGAACATGATGAAGGGCTACAGGAACATACAGGAAGCAAGATTCCATATGTTTTAACATTTCCTTAAGACAAACTATCTTAAGATGTGAAGTCATTAAAGAAATTTTGAACCACTGCTCCTCTTTATATGTACAGGAAAATCATTTTACATAAGAACAAGTAACAGAAGAGAAGTCAAGATACACTTCATATGAAGCAATTATAACAGAAAAAAGCAGAATGACCTTCCTACAGACAACAAATGCATGCTAGAAAGACATGCCAAAAACAGATGAAAACTATGTTTCGAAACTGACTAAAAGAATTACACAAGTATATATAAAAGGCATACCTTTACAACCCAGAAATGAGAGAATAGAAATCAGAAAAACTAAAAATTACAAAAATGTCAAGGTCAGGCATGTTGGTTCACACTTGTAATCCCAGCACTTTGGGTGGGAGGTCAAGGCAGGAGGACAACTTGAGCTCAGGAGTTTGAGACCAGCTTGGGCTACGTAGGAAGACCCCATCTCTACAAAAAAATAAAAATAAATAAAAATAATAAAAGAAAAAGTAGCTAAGCATAGTGGCATGCCGTTGTGGTCCAAGGTACTCTGGAGGCTGAGGTAGGAAGAAAACTTGAGACCAGCAGTTCAAGGCTACAGTGAGCTATGGTGACACTACTATATTCCAGCCTAGGCAACAGACCAAGACCCTGTCTCAGAAATAAAAAAAAAAAATTAAAATCAGAATTGAAGACAAAAAGAAAAGAAGAGATAAGAAAAAAGATAACAAAGAATAAACAAATCAGATAATACCCATGAGAAATAGCTAATGTGAAAAAATGTCCAAAATAAATGGAGATAAGTATGAAAATAAGTTGAGATCAACATGGAACTTAGTCAATGAAGATTCAGTCCATGTAAAATAGGTACTGCTGAAGAGCACAAATAAAGAGGAGAATATAAATGCTAACAATGATAGTTAACAAAAATTACCTTGAAAAGTAAAAGATCAGTCAGTAAAGGAAAATGTCAGTCAGTAGAAATTCATGAGGATTTATATTCATATTTCTATTTCTTAGCTTAGTTTGCTGGATATACCTAAAGTAATGGCCCATCCTAGTATCTAGATTAAAGTATCAGAATCCTGTTTCCTGCTAAGTCAAATGAATTAAAAAATTGTCTGCTTCAATTTGGATATAGATCGGCTACATGAGAAAAACTTTGACACTGAAGTGGGTAATAAGCGTAATAAATAAAGCCACATCAGCCAGGAGAGGTGGTTTACGTCTGTAATCCCAGCACTTTGGGAGGCTGAGGCGGGCAGATCACAAGGTCAAGAGATCGAGACCATTCTGGCCAACATGGTGAAACCCTGTCTCTACTAAAAATACAAAAATTAGCTGGGTGTGGTGGTGCACACCTGTAGTCCTAGCTACTTGGGAGGCTGAGGCAGGAGAATCGCTTGAACCTGTGAGGTGGAGGTTGCAGTGAGCCAAGATTGCGCCACTGCACTCTAGCCTGATGACAGAGCGAGACTTCATCAAAAAACAAACAAACAAACAATCAAATATATTTAAATTCAAGAATGCAAAATGATACTTAAAAAATAATTGACTGGTTATTGAGGATTCTAGTAAATCAAATTTTTGTCTTCAAAGTTGGTAAATAAGGGAAAGAATCTACCATTTATTCTGCCTTTCCTATATTAACTGTGTCACTGGATGAGACATAGGCAAAATCAAACATTTTTAAAAGACATATTTTAGTTCTGTGAAGAAATTTAATGGAGAAGAAACTTTGAATTTAGGATAATGCTGTTTTTGCAAACACTAATGAATGAAGTGAGAATCCGTGGCTGCTAATATTACAAAATGAGAGACAATCAAATATCATATTCTTCCTAATTGAAACAATCACATTATCTATGAAATAGTCTTTCTGAAAACATTGACCCTAAATCCCTCATTAACCATAGAGATCCAACTACCAATTAACAAAAATTACAAATGACAGAGAAATGTATTAAACAACAATATAGCAATACATTCAGCAAAACCCATACTGTGGGGAACCACAGAAAAACATCCAGTTTCTCAAACAAATAGATTGCAAGTTAAAAAATAAAATAAATAGAAAGGGAACACATGGACTGAAAGAAACTTCAAAAACGTGCAGAACAGAGGCAAAACTAGACCATAGAATAATAAAGCTTTAAAGAAAGATTTAAAAAATTACTATAAAAGGCAGAGTACAATTTGAAAAGAACTAGTTGGGGGTATATACAGAATTTCTATTTCTTGAATTAGTGGTTGTTAAAAGTTTACCTCTGTTTTAATAACTTATAAAGCTCTCAAATTTAAAGTTCTTATTTAAACAAAAATATTTAAAATATTTTTTAAAATTAGGGAAATATTAGGTTAAACATTATAAAACAGGCTTTTTTTACCTTAGGAATTTTCAGAGTCTTAACATTGCTAATGCTTACATGAATTATTTTGTTGGTCATTTAGCTTGTAACTTTTAAGGATCTAATTTGTCCAAGAACAATTTTTTTCTTTCAAAATCATTATGAACAATTGTCAGAATTCCGATGTTCCCTGAGGCATAGCTCAGGAAATGCTTGTCTATTCAATGAATTCATCTAATTTGCTGATATTCTAGGCCACACTATTGCATGTATATATTTTATAAAAATGTCAATTATCACATAGTTATGCTCAACCCACTAACTATTCTTCAATGTGGCCAATTTTGTATGTTTTAACTAATGATTGTCAGTGAGAATCATGGTTTAAGTGACAGTTATTTCAGTTCTTCTACAGTATTATTGATTTCATTGTTAAAGGAAGTTTATTTGTTGATTTTCTGGCATTAGCAATTTTTTCTTGATTACTCACATTGAATAGATCCTTTAAAGAATAACGAATCTATGATATAATAAGAGAGATTACATTAAAATCTAACATAGTGATTTTATGGGATAGTTCTGCTGTGTGCTATAGATAGAATAACTATAAAAAGCTCCTTTAATTTGCGTCACTTGTTCCCAATAATTATGCATGATTCCTTCTGACCTTCCTATATGGAATCAATTGCTTTTGCTATATATTAACCATATATAGTCTTTTTCTCTAGGACTCTAGAGGATACATATTCTAATGAGATTCAGCACGTTTTGGAGGCAATGTAATCCAAGCATATGCAGAGAACTATTCATTTTCTCTATTTTAAGGTCCACAATTAACTTTAATGACTATTTTTTCATAGTCCCTGGGGAACCTACTTGCCAGGTCACCTTACCTGAGGGCAAGATTCAATAGGAGGTTCTTTGGGTACTTCAGTTACCAGATTTCTAATGTTACAGTCTAACTTCTATTAGATTTTGGAAAGACTCCCCTGCATTTTATACACTCAATACTGAGTGCATTGGGTAGACAAGTATAGGAACTTCAGTGTATTCCTTTTGTTTACATCAATAATTATTACTCAGTTTCAACTTAAGAATAAAGTAAAGCTGAGAAGGAGATTTGTAAGGCCTTTGTAAACCCTTTTTAAATAAGCCTAGCTATAGGCATCATTAAATACTGACTAACCCAGTTGTACTTGTAAAGGCTTAGCTCATTTGATTGTACTTTGCTTTATTAGGCTTTGCATATATTGTGTTATTTACAAATTGAAGGTTTCTGACAACTGTTTCTCAAGCAAGTCTATTGGCATCATTTTTCCAACAGTATATGCTCACTTCCTGCCTCTGTGTCACATTTTGGAAATTCTTGCAATATGTAAACTTTTTCATTATTAAATCTGTTATGGTGGTCTGTGATCAGTGATCTTTGATGCTATGTTACAATTCTTTTGGGGCTCCACAAACTGTGCCCATATAAGACCACAAATGTAATCAAGAAATGTGGTGTGTGTTCTAATTGCTCCACTGACTAGCAGTATTTCCCTATCTGTGTGTGTTTTCAGTTATGGTAGGGAAAGGAAAGTGATATTGAGCATAGAAAATTGCAAGTCCAAATACTCAGTGGCAAAGATTGTCTAGAGCTTTGGGTATTTTGAAGTAAGACAATCTGCCTCAAACCCATATGAAAGGTGTTGAAAGAAAGAAAAATAGAAAGTTTGTCTTTCAGACTTACCTTCAACATGCCAGCACAAATTCTCTCTTCTCTGCTGCCATGTAAGATATGACCTGCTCCTCCTTGTCTTCTACCATGATTGTGAGTCCTCCCCAGCCACGTGAAACTGTGATTCCATTAAACCTCTCTATAAATTACCCATGATCAGGTATGTCTTTATTAGCAGTGTGAAGAAAGAAAGAGTGAGGGAAAAATAGTAACAGGGATTTTCTCTTGCTTTTCTAGGTTTCCCAATCCAGAAACACTGGTTCACTCTTGGCATTCTGGAAGCCAGGATGCCATTCCCACAATCCCTGGGGCAGAATAGGTCCCCTATTGAAAAATAAAAACAAAAACAAAAAATAAGAAATCATATGAAGATTCTCTCCACACTCACTAGTTTGCAGGACTCCTTTTCCTCCAGTGCTCTCACCAGAAATTCAGGCTTTCTTTGGAGATTTTGTTAAGTGTGCCTGCTATGCAGTTGATCCATTTAGCCAGCCCCAGTTTCCCCTGCAAATCCAGGACATAAAATAGGAAAAAGGCCAAAGAAAGCTGACCATCACTATAGTGGTTCTTCAAGTTTAAACTTCTTTAATCTGCAGATATTATTTACACTTCAAATACTCAAGTAGTTGCTTGTGTATTTTGTCCAGTCTTTTTAGTTGTAATCTGTAGAGGAGATGTTGTATTAGTCTATTCTCATGCTGCTAAGAAAGACATACCTAAGACTGCATAATTTATAAAGGAAAGAGAAGTTTAATGGACTCACGGTTCCACATGACTTGGGAGGCCTCACAATCACGGTGGAAGAAGGAGGAGTAAAGGTACATCTTACATGGTAGCAGGAAACAGAGTGTGTGCAGGGGAACTGCCCTTTATAAAAACCATTGGATCCCATGAGACTTATTTACTATCACAAGAACAGCAAGAGAGAGACCTGCCCTCATAATTCATTTACCTCCCATTGGGCCCCTCCCATGACAGATGGGGATCATGGTAGCTAAAATTCAAGATGAGAATTGGGTGAGGATACAGCTAAACCATATTATTTTGCCCTTGGCACCTCCAAAATCTTATGTCTTCACATTTCAAAACCAAAACCAATCATGCCTTCCCAACAGTCCTCCCAAATCTTAACTCATTTCAGCATTTCAAAAGTCCACAGTCCAAAGTCTCATCTGAGACAAGGCATGTCCCTTCCACCTATGAGCCTGTAAAATCAAAAGCAAGTTAGTTAACCCCTAGATACAATGGGGGTACAGGCATTGGGTAAATACAGTCATTCCAAATGGGAGAAATTGGCCAAAACAAAGAGTCTACAGGCCCCATGAAAGTCTGAAATCCAGTGGGCAGTCAAATCTTAAAGCTCCAAAATGATCTCCTTTGACTCCATGTCTCGTAACCAGGTCACACTGATGCAAGAGATGGGTTCCCACGGTCTTTGGAAGCTCCACCCCTGTTGCTTTGCAGGGTACAGCCTCCCTTCCAGCTGCTTTCTTGGGCTGGTGTTGAGCATCTGAGGCTTTTCCAGGTGCACAATGCAAGCTGTCAGTCAATCTACCATTCTGGGGTCTGGAAGATGGGGACATTTTTCTCACAGTTCCACTAGGTAGTGCTCCCATAGGGACTAGTGTGGGGACTCCTATCCCACATTTCCCTTCCACACTGCCCTAGCAGAGGTTCTCCATGAGTACTCCATCCCTGTATTGCACTTCTGCCTGGACATCCAGGTGTTTCCATACATCCTCTGAAATCTAGGCAGAGATTCCCAAACCTCAATTCTTGATTTTTGTGTTCCTGCAGGCCCAACACCATGTGTAAGATGCCAAGACTTGGAGCTTGCATCCTCTGAAGCAATGGCCTGAGCTGCACATTATTGACCTCTTTTAGCCATGGCTGGGACATAGGGTACCAAGTCCCAAGCCTATACACAGCAAGGGGGGCCCTGAGTTCATCCTATGAGACCATTTTTTGCCCCTAGGTCTCCAAGCCTGTGATGGTAGAAGCTGCTGTGAAGACTTCTGACATGCCCAGGAGACATTTTCCCGATTGTCTTGGAAATTAACATTTGGGTCCTCATTACTTATGCAAATTTCTACAGCAGGCTTGAATTTTTCCCCAGAAATTTTTTTTTTCTATTTCATTGTCAGCCTGCAAATTTTCCAAACTTTAATGTACTGCTTCCTCTTGAACTCTTCACTGGTTAGAAATTTCTTTTACTAGATGCCCTAAATCATCTCTCTCAAGTTCAAAGTTCCATACATCTCTAGGGTAGGGACAAAATCCTGCCAGTCTCTTTGCATAGCAATGGTGACCTTTACTCCAGTTACCAACAAGTTATTAATCTCCATCTGAGAACACCTTAGCCTGGACTTTATTGTCCATATCAAGATTAGTATTTTGGTCAAAGCCATTCAACAAGTCTCTAGGAAGTTTCAAATGTTCCCACACCTTCCTCTCTTCTGAGCTCTTCAAACTGTTCCAACTTTGACTATTACCCAGTTCAAAAATCAATTCCACATTATTGGTACCTTTACAGCAGCACCCCACCACCTGGTACCAATTTACTGTATTTGTCTTCATGCTACTAATAAAGACATACCTGAGACTGGGTAGTTTATAAAGAAAATAAAGGTTTTATGGACTCAGAGTTCCACATGGCGGGGGAAGCCTCATAATCATGGTGGAATGAGAAGGAGGAGCAAAGACTCATCTTACATGGTGGTAGGCAAGAGATCATGTGTAGGGGAAATGCCCTTTATAAAACCATTAGGTCTCATGAGACTTATTCACTATCACAAGAACAGCATGGGAAAAACTCATCCCCATGATTCTAATTACCTCCCATTGGCCTCCCGTGACAGGTGGGGATTATGGGAGCTACAATTCAAGATGAGATTTGGATGGAGACAAAGTCAAACCATATCGGATACCTTCAGTGAACTTACTCTGTCTTAGAGAAAACTAGAATTCATACTAAGGCTTTTTGTTTGCAACCATGCATTTAATAGTATAAATCATAAATTTATGTCTTATTTGTATTTATTAGTGTGTGTGTGTACATATATATGTATATATAAATCATATATATATTCCATAGCATTTATAGCATTTATCACTCTGTGAGGTGAAAATATACATTCTTATTATCTCATGTTCTCTTTCTCTAATTCAACATCCATCACCTAGATTAATGATTTGTAAATGTTTTCTGTAAAGGGCCTAAAAGTAAATGTTTTAGGCCTTGTAGGACATATGGTCTCTGTAGCATCTTCTCAGCTTTGCCATTGTATCTCTCATGAAAGCAAATATAGACAACATGTAAGCAAATGAGCATGGCTGTGTTCCAACTACACTTACAAAAACAACTGGTGGGCAGATTTTCCCTCTTGCACCATAGTGTGCCAACTTTGACCTGGAACATTTAACAGAATATAGTAGACATCTAGTAAATACATGCTAAATGAGTATCCAAAACTTTAAAAAGTTAACTTAAAACTGTAATCCCAGCACTCTGGGAGGCTGAGGCAGGCAGATCACCTGAGGTTAGGAGTTTGAGATCAGTCTGGCCAACATGGTGAAACCCCAACTCTACTAAAAATAAAGAATTAGCTCGGCATGGTGGCATTCCTCTGTAGTCCCAGCTGCTCAGAAGGCTGAGGCAGGAGAATAGCTTGAACCTGGGAGGCGGAGGTTGTGGTGAGTCTAGATCATTCCATTGCACGCCAGCCTGGGCAACAAGAGCAAAATCCCATCTTAAAAAAAAATGGTTTCTGAATTATATTCAGTGTTTCCTTTGGCATTAATATAAATATGCCATTTTTATATAACAGAATCATTTAATATAGTGGAACAATTTTATCTTTAGTTTGTCAATACAGTTAATTTTGTGTGTGTGTGTGTGTGTTTAATATCGGATCCCCTTTTAATTATAAATTGTACTTGTCTGCTCTATATCGCTCTTTCATAATGCTGATAAACTTAACTTATTAAATATTAGTTTAGGACATTGGCATCTATATTCGCAAATGAGATCATATAGTTTCAATTGTTGTGATGAGCTTATTAGTTACTTTGTATTTACTTTATACCTGCTGTTTACCATCTCTCCTGGAATTCATGAATAATTAAGTTCCAATTGTTTAAATTGACCAAATCCCCATCTAGACAACCCATATTTTCAATGTTTGTTTTGGATATTTTTAATATGGCTAAAACCAGAAGTAAATATGTCATTGGAAATATTCAAAAATCAAATGTGATTTTATTTCAAGGCAAAAATTAACATACATTTGAGAACCCACTGTGTGGGAGATATTCAGAAGAGCATTGAGTATGAAGACACAGTTTCTATCTCCAAGGAGCTCAAAGCCTAATAGAATTTAGTATTAAGCAGAAGATTGTAGAGAGTCAGAGTTTGTGTTACATAAATCTGAAGAGTGGAGCTCTGTCAGTCTCATACAATTCACTTCTCTAGAATGAAATATTTCTCATTTCCAAACTTATTATTGCCTCATGTACCAACTCACATATTTTATTATTATTGTTTAATCATCTTCAAGATACATATTAAACATGGAAACTGCACATCTTAATTTTAGGGAATTTCTAAGGAAATGTCTATCCTAATAAATATTATATATATTTTCTTCTTGGTTAAATGAATTAATTAAATATAAAATACGATAACCAAATATCAACTATCTAATCTCTCTGTAGCCTTTTGGCTTGTTTCATCAATTTGTCAGACACATAGCCCTGATTTGGAACTCAGAAAAATCAGTCATTGATGCATTAACATGAGCAACAGGGAGTAAAAGGAGTCCAATTCCTAAGCTTCCGGGATTTTTGTAAACAGAGTTCAAACTACCTAACTAGCTCAAATGTTAGAGCTGAGATGCATTAAATTCCATGTATTTAGGTACAGATCAATAGCTCTGCTAAAATATTCCCATGATTTAAGGATTATTTTTATAGTGCAGCAACTCCCATATCTTTTTCTGTAAACATGCCAAAAATAAAATTTAAAGAAGGGGACAAAGTTGAATATTTATAAATGCTTCTTGAGTTAGTTAAAAATTATTCAACGTTCTATTTTATTGCTTACAGTTAAAATATAGCCCACCGCAAGAGCCATAGCCAGCACAATGAGATTTCTGAATTAAAGGCAAAATGAGACGTTTTGACAGCTCTGGAACATTGCATTTTATGGGGCTCATGCACAGCTAGGTAGCACAGGTGTTCTTGTAATTGTAGTACAATGGAAAAATTCATTGTTCAATGGCCTTCAAATTCTTCACTCTTGTGTGTGATGTGATGTTAAGATCCTATGTCAGTGCTGTCTCCTTTCTCTGTGATGGGATGTCATTATGTGCAATGTAACTGAAAATATTTTAGAGTTCTGGCTCTTCAAAACCTAGATGAAAGTTAAATATTTGGTTTCTTTCTCATATAGCTGTAGTTTCTGAGGGTCTGCCTCTGTGATTTTACAAATACAGAAAAACATTTTTCAAGTCCTTGTTGACAAGAGTTTACATTGTGAGTGATACCTTCCTTTTCTCTCATTAGGATGCTGCACCCAAGCTCTGCTATTTCCCAACCAGCTGCAATAATTATCTTTAACAATGTGCTGTATAATATGAAAAGAATTGGGGTGATTTTTTTTTCCATTTTACTCACTAGAGTTTTTGCCAATTTCAAATGTGAATTCCTTAAACAACCTCTTGGTAAACAAGGACATAAGGAGATAGAAACTTAGGTATGAAAATAGGATAGATCACATATACCTTTAAAATCATATTGTATTCAAAGTTTTGAAAAAGAACATTTCATATGAGGAGAATTTTTGCTGAAAAAGAAATCTGAAAGTTTAATTTTCAAAATCACAATGAAATTGACTAAGTGATCATCTTGATGCAGAGTCATTGGCTCTTAACTGAATCTTTTTTTTTTTTTTTTTTCTTTTATATGGAGTTTCACTCCAGGCTGGAGTACAATGGCCTGTTCTTGGCTCACTGCAGCTTCTGCCTCTGGGGTTCAAGAGATTCTCCTGTCTCAGCCTCCCAAGTAGGTGGGATTACAGGTGCCCACCACCGTGCCCGGCTAATTTTCGTATTTTTGTAGCGAAGGAGTTTCACCATGTTGGTCAGACTGGTCTCAAAATCCTGACCTCAGGCAATCCACCCTCCTCGGTCTCGCAAAGTTCTGGGATTACAGGTGTGAACCACTGTGCCCTGCCAACTGAGTCCTTAATAAAGACCTTTCTGTCTTTCGAAGTTTGCTTATAGTAATTGGGCATGGCAAATATTTCTTCTTATTACTATTTTCAAGACTCCTTTTGAATAATTTCACCCTGATCAAATGGAACATACACAAGAATCTGAGGCTAGTTTAAAAATGATAATTATTAGACATAGAAGATGGCATTTCCTTGTTGGATTGTGCATTGAACTTGCTTTACATAAGTGACATTACCCTGATTTGATCGAGAGCGTCTGCTTTTTGGTTTACAGGCTGATCTCATGGCTCATGGGATTTGATTGACAAGAATGAAATCTTCAGGAAAATTGTACATGAGCTGAAAATGCTCAATTTGCATTAAGCAAATCTCTATCAGGGGGCCACGTACAGTGGCTCTTGCCTGTAATCTCAGCACTTTGGATGGCCAACTTGGGACGATTGTCTGAGCCCAGGAGTTCAAGACTGGTGATATAAAAAGACCCCATCTCTACAAAAATAAAAAATTTTAAACAGTATCCAGGCATGGTAACATGAACCTGTCATCAGCTACTTGGGAGACTGAGGCCAGGGGATTGCTTGAGCCTAGGAGTTAAAGGCTTCAGTGAGCTATAATTGTGCCACTACAGTCAAGTCTGAGCAACAGTGAGACCCTGTCTTTAAAGTAACCAAAAACAAAATAAAAATAAAATGATGAAATCTCTGCCAATCAAATGACATGCTCATGTCTATTGACTAATAGATTATCTACTTGTGGGGCTATCAAAGACAAATTGCAATGAGAACATTGCTTAATAAGCATGGAAATAAAAGAGCAAGAATTAGGTGGATGATCTGCATGCTAATATGCCATATGCAGTTATATATAAATAGATATTTTAGTACTTGAATTAGAGTCTTTTTTCTCCTAGACATGATGGATATCTATGAACCAGTGTTGCATTGTTTGATTCTATTTTTAAGACTAGTATCACAGTTTTTCTTGAGAAAGTGAATAGTATGTCTCATTCAATGTAATACCATAAATAACATTTTTGTTTATTTTTAAAAACTTACTGTTAATTATTCTAACATTTAAGTGCATACTTAATTTCAGCTTGAAATTTTCCTCTTATTAGACTTTTCTCTAGAATAACAAATATAGACAAGCAAACAAATTTTGCATACTCATTAATATATCGACAGATATCTTGATGTTAATTAATGTACTACTAGTTAAGAATAAGTTCTTAGGGCTTGCCTACTTTCAGGACCAGAACATAATTTAATTTTGTTGTTGTTCCTATTAAATTCAGAATCTCTTAGAAATGTCAAGTTACTAAGCAAAGCGGTGGGACTAGGCACTTTAAATACATTATTCCACACCAAATTCAGTGTCAGGCCATGTCTAGATCTCATTTTAGGGCAGATAACATCCTTAAACTACAAAGATGGCTTTGCTTATGGTGAGGATGAGACCAAATGACAGATGGTTTCATTAGAGACATCAAAGAGGCAAGGGAAGTATACGACCAATGATTTCTGCTTTGAATAGAGTAAGAAAAGGACAAAAAACAGTCTTGCCCTTGGCATATAAAGAGTTGAACAAGTACTAACATAATTTCTAACCACTCAAGCCCAAATTCCTAATGTAACTCTAACCCTCTTATAGTGCCTGCTTAAGAAAATTTAAGGCTGATCCCCAAGTTTACTGTTTGTTCCAGCCAACACCTATGAACATGGCTTCTACCTTCCAGTCTGTGTGGAAGACCAGAATCCTAATTTTGATAATTGCCACGTGAAAGACACAGCTAGCCTAACGCATTTACACTGACTAATGCTTTCATTTCCCTAACTATTGAGCCCCTTGTTTCCCCTCCCTATCCTTCCTCAATCTCTCTTTAAAATGCCCAGTTACTTCTGTAAAGTTGAAGTTGATTTCAGTTCATGCAACAGTCTTTTTTTTTTTTTTTTTTAAATATATTGAGATACTATATAGCTGAATAAAAATCTGTCCTTACCACTTTAACCAGTTTTTGGCTTTGTTTATATTTGACACTGGCAATCTGCTCACATCTAGAAGGCCTAGATGTAGCAAAATAAGTTTTCTTTTCAAAAGTTGTTAGAAAGGCTAAGAGCAGTTTTCTTATACATTTGCAGGCCTTCTATACCCAGCCAGAAAGTCATCCCAACAGGTAAAAGCAGTTCTTATTTGACATGTGGAAGATTCTTCAATCTTTCTTCTCCTCCAATATCAAGGTCAGGTAGAAGGAAAACCATGCATTCTTCACCTGTTCTCCTTCATGCACCTGTGGACTCTTACCTGAAGAGAAAAAGTCTTGTCTAGTTTGGTCAGAGTGGTGGCCCCAAGTCCCAGATAGAAGCTGAGTTTCCTAAGATGTGAATTGCCAACCGTGCACATGCCTTCTGGGGTCCTGGAGAACCCTGGAACCTCAGCTGTGTAGGGGCAACTGTCATTCCTCTTATCCATTGGTGGCATGGCCAGAAGACTAGCAGAGGCCCAACTTGACTAGTGGTTCTGGGCTCCATGAGGCCACAGTCATGGCAATCACCATCAGTAGGGTGGGTGTAGGGATGTGGGGTTGGGAGTTGCAGGTGCATGGTTGTTATCCCTGCCTCTGTCCTTGGACCAGGTGGCAAGTGTTCCAGGTCTACTCATGTCCTGCTCCATATCCCATCTCTCGGGCTTACTGGACCCTTCCAGAGGGTCCAGCTCATCTTTCTCTGATGTACTCCTGCTCTCACTGCACTCTCCATCTTTATTAAATTGTCAGTTCTCTCTGCTACCTAGAGGGCTGGTTACATCTTCTTCTATTGTTGAACTTTGTGTTGATACACTCTTTGCATCTGATATAATTCACCTTTTTAAAATGTATCATCCCGTGGTTTTTGGTATAGTCACAACATTATGCAATCATCACTACTAATTCAAAAATATTTTTATCACTTTCAAAAAGAATTCTATACTGATTAATTTCACTCCTTATTTCCCTCTGTTTCCAGCCTCTTACAAACACTTACCTACTTTCTTAATGGATTTTATTCTGGACATTTAGAATAAATGGCTCACACAAGAAGTAGCGTTTTGGATGTGGCTTATTTTACTTAGCATAAGGTTTCCAAGGTTCATCAATGTTGTGGCATGTACCAGTATTTCATTCTATTTTACAGCTGAGTAATATTTCATTGTATGCCTATACTATATTTTATTCATTCATTCCTCAATTGATGAATATTTATGTTAAGTCCATTTTTTCACTATTATGAATCATGCTCCTATGAACATTTGTGTACAAGTTTTGTGTGGGAATATATTTTTCTTGGTCTGTAAACTAGGTGTGGAATTACTGAGTCATAGAGTAACTCCACGTTTAACTTTCTGAGGAAGTCTCCCACTATCTTCCATAGTAGTTGCACCATTTTTCTTTTCATTTTATGAGGATTTTTATTTGTTCACAGTCATAAAAACACTTTTTGTTGTCCTTTTTTTTAAAAAAAAAATTACAGCTATTCTAATGGGTGTGAAAGAGTGTCTGCTAGTAGTTTGGACTTGCATTTCCTTAATGACAAATAATCCTGAGCATCTTTTCATTTGCTTATAGGTTACATGGTTATTTTCTTTAGAGAAATTTCTTTTCAAGTTCATTCCTTATTTGTGAGTTATAGGTTTTGAATAAACATCCTTCCAAAAAAATATACAGATGACCAATAAGCACAAGAATGATGCTCAAGATCACTATGCATTAAATATCCAGAAATACATAAGGAACTCTTACAACTCAACAATAAAATAATTAACTGGGTTATTTGTCTTTTTGTTGTTATGTTATAATAGCTCTTATATATTCTGAATAGGAGATGCTGATTAGATGCATGATTTGCAATTATATAAGTTATAGGTTGTCTTTCCAGTTTTTTGATAGTGTTCTTTGGAGCACAAAATTTTTTAATTTTGAAGTAAAATGTATGTATTTTTTCTTTTGTTGTTTGTGCTTTTGGTGTCATATCAAAGAAACAATTGCTTAATCCAGTGACACAAAGGTTTACATCTATTTTTTAAGAGTTTTATAATTTCATGTATTATATTTACTTCATTGATTTATTTTGATTTACCTTGTTATATGGTGTGAGGTAGAGGTTGTGATAATTAATTTTATATGTTAACTTTACTGAATAAAGGAATGCCCAGATAGCTGGTAATATATTCCTTCTGGGTGTGTCTGTGAGAATGTTTCTGAAAGGGGTTAGGATTTGAATCAATAGACTGTTGTGATGGTTAATACTGAGTATCAACTTGATTGGATTGAAGGATGCAAAGTATTGTTCCTGGGTGTGTCTGTGAGGGTTTTGCCAAAGGAGATTAACATTTGAGTTAGTGAACCGGGAGAAGCAGACTCACCCTCAGTCTGGATGGGCACCATCTAATCAGCTGCCAGAATGGATAGAATAAAGCAGGAAGAAAAAGGTGAAAGGACTTGACTTGCTTCTGGTGTTTATCTTTCTCCCATGCTGGATGCTTCCTGCCCTCAAACATCAGACTCCAAATTCTTCAGCTTTTGGACTCTTAGACTCACACCAGTGGTTTGCCAGAGGCTCTCGGGTGTTTAGCCACACACTAAAGGCTGCACTCTCGGCCTCCCTGTTTTTGAGGTTTTAGAACACAGACTGGCTTCCTTGCTCCTCAGCTTGCAGACGGCCTATTGTGGGACTCATCTTGTGTGAGTCAATACTCCTTAATATGCTCCTTTTCATATATACATCTATCCTATTAGTTATCTTTCTCTTGAGAACCCTGACTACTAAAACTGTGTAAAGACAAGATCTGCCATCATCAGTGTGGACATGCATCATCCAACCCAGGTAGAACAAAAAGGTAGAGGAAGGGCAAATTCACTCTCTCTCTTCTTAAATGGAGACATCATCTTTCTTGTTCTCAAACATCAGAGATCCTGGTTCTTGGGCGTCCAGACTCAGGCTGAGTTACACCAACAGCATTTCCTCTGCTTACAGATGGCATGTGGTGGGACTTCTCAGCCTCCATAATTGCATGAACTAATTCCCATAATAAATCCCCTCTTCTATATCTATGTGTATCCTACTGATTCCATCTTTCTAAAGAATCCTGACTAATGCAGAGGTCTAACTTCATTCTTTTGCATAGAGGTATTTGATACTCCAATACTATTAGTTAAGAAAAATATTATTCTTATACTGTAATGTCTTGACATGGGTCAAAATAAATTGAACAAGAATGTATTGATTTATTTCTGGAAACTCAATTCATATGATCTAACATGTGTATCCTTATGCTAGTATCATACAGTCTTGATTATAATAGCTATATAGCTCTCCAATATAAATGATAAGATAGTTGTTTTCATGAGTTGGAAGACTTAAGATTGTTAAAATGGCAATAATTTCCAAGTTGGTCTACAGATTGAATGTCATTTCTATTAATCCCTTTGCCATGTTATTCACTATATATTTTTGAAGAATTGTCTTGGTGGTCACTCTGGGAATTGCAATTACCATCTTAACATATTTTCTTTGTCACTGTTGCTTAAAACTAAACATTTTAAACAACTTAATGTGGTAATAATTGGAATCAGATACTTCTCCCCCCACACTGCAGCATTATTGCTATGTGTTGTTCGGTTGTTGTTGTTGTTTTGTTTAGTAACTTTTCTGAACTAATTATGTATAAGTCTGTTTGTTTGTTGTTTGCGGCCACTGAAAGCTCTGCTCAGCTTAGCTTTGCTTAGTTAGCTTAGTGGTCATCTGATGATTAGCTATAGATTTCCTAAGATGCCTAAGGAATCACTAAACCTCCCAGTTTTGTTTTGTTTGTTTTTTTTTTTGAGACGGAGTCTCGCTCTGTGCCCCAGGCTGGAGTGCAGTGGCGCGATCTCGGCTCACTGCAAGCTCCGCCTCCCGGGTTCACGCCATTCTCCTGCCTCAGCCTCCCGAGTAGCTGGGACTGCAGACGCCGCCACCGCGCCTGGCTAATTTTTTGTATTTTTAGTAGAGACGGGGTTTCACCGTGTTAGCCAGGATGGTCTCGATCTCCTGACCTCGTGATCCGCCCGTCTCGGCCTCCCAAAGTGCTGGGATTACAGGCTTGAGCCACCGCGCCCGGCCAACCTCCCAGTTTTTGTTGTCAGGTTCTTTGTGCATGTTGAGACATGCCTCAACACTCAGTCATGTAGTTTACATCTTTGCCTTTTCCTTTGCTTCTTATATTTACAGAACTTCAAGATTAGCCAAAGGCAAGAGGACCTTCTAAGGTCTTTCATCCTTGGACACATGCACAGTCCTGTGTATCCAGATGCCATTCCAAATTCTCAAAATATATTGGAGATTTTCAAACTTCTTATGGACATCTTAAGATGGACCTTTTAATTTTAAGCTTTTTGGTTAGCATATATTTTGTCCTTACTGTTATACACTGTCATCAACAGCTATGATGTTAAATGTTTGGGTCTGTGTATTTTCAGAAGATTCATTCTGGAAACAGCTGTTTACACCAGTCAAGTTTTGAGTCATGTCAAATAAAGACAGCTTTGCGGATGTGGTCTAAGAAGGTTGTTCCATGGTGAGTGAGCAGGTAAATGAAAGCCTATGCACAAAAGCTGAGGGAACTGAGAAGTTGAAGAAAGAGACTGACAGATCCTATTTCTCTGAGAAAACTCTTAATAGGGACTTACAAACAGAAACAGTATCTCTGGTGGCCAAGAGATAGTGGATCTCTGTATAACGCCCTCGGGAGATTATACTTTATGTAACAAATGTTTTTGGTAAAATGTGTGCAACTGGTTATGTCTCATACTTTCTTATGAAACCATAACCACAGTGCAGGTTACATAAGCAACTTTGTAAGAGGTAGTCTACACTATAGACATTGTTTCTTTATGAGGGATTATTGATGCTACAGAAACACATCCTTTATTACAGTGATTTTGCTTCAAGATGACATCATTCTTGCCATGAAACAAGCTGTTTCCCTACAAAGGAGCTTTGTGCATAGAGGTATTTGATGACAAATAAAATCATGGTAATAATCTGGGAATGGTAATTCAAGGGAGTTCCAACTCATTCTACTCTCTCCATTGGCTGCCAGTCTATTGATTTTCACTGTGATTGTGGGTTATTGGTGTTCAAGGCTACCAGGAAGCTGGGAGAAGAGAATAGGAATTGGAGAAGTTAGGACAAAACAATACAAATCTCTCTTTTCTTACTGAGATGTAGCTGTTCTCTTAAATAAACACTCCTGAACTGATACGAGCCTTTGCTTAATTTCTAGGACTCCAAAACATGGATTCTGGGAGTTTTGGCTAGTGTTCTAGTTGCTTTTAAGGAGGAGATAATTTTCACACATTCCACTTCACCGTTTCACTGATGTCACCCTCCATTTTATTTTAAACCGCTTTCATCTTGGGTTTCTAACAATAGGTGCTGAGTCTAATCTTAAACAACAGAAAGACAAATGGTAAGAATGAATAATTATATATCCGATTGTGAAAATAAAAAATTCATAATTCATATGAGATCACAGAATGTTATGTAAATGCCTGTGCATGTTTTCTGTCATATATATATATATGATATTAATACTTAGAAATTAGAGGTTTAATGCGTACGTTAGCTCTCGTGATCATTAGTGGAAATGGCTGAAATACTACATTGCTGTCGCTGAGTAGGGTCTGATGTCCTGCATCTAAGTTTCTTCTCTTGTAGTTTTGCTAGGACCTAGCAAAAATTCCAGATTAAAGTCAATGGTGTTGTAAAACTTGGCGTTCTTTATTGTGTGTTTCATGATTTTTATTTTCTGAATTTAACAACAACAGCAACAAAAGGAGAATTGAATTTTTCTTGTTAGCTTGTTTTTAAGATGTCATACTTGGATATTTAACATTTTCAAATCATTTATTCTAATATATTTGTAAACAGCCACATTAACAAAAACAGGTGCTACTTTCTTATGATAATATCTGCTGGGGGGTATATATAAGTGGTCTATACCATATGTCAAAGGAACCGTACAAATCTAGATAGAGTTGCTTTTTTAAATTTTCATCTTTCAAGAATGTCTTATACCCTGGTATAGCATTTATACTGTATAAATTCATATGGATGAAATCTGAGACTCAATTATCTTCCCTTTGGGATTATTTAAAACTTCCTACCTAATATTTGTGCCATCATTCTATTTTTAAATATTTAAAAATAATAATATCTGACTTACAATAAAAGTTGCTAAAATAATACAAATGATTCTCATACAGCTTTCCCAAATTTCACACAAATTTACATTTTGCACAATTGTTTTATTCTCTCTTTTTCTCTCAATATATATATTTCTTTTCTGATATAAATGAAGAAAAGTCACAGACATGGGGCCCTGTTAGCTCTAAATACCTCATTGTATGTTTCTTAAAACAAGGATAATCTCTTATATAGATAAATATGATCATCAAAATCAGAAAATTGCACAACAATCCACTTTTCTGTTTATAATTCAATGTAGCATCAAACATTTCATTTAATGATCATGTCTCTGAAATACTGAACAGGTCTTTAGTCTTGCTTTTTCCTTCATGACCTAAACACTTACAAAGGATACAAGCTAGTTACTTTGTAGAATATTTGTTAATTTGGGTCTGTTTGATGTTTCTTCACAGTTAAACTCAGGTTATATATTTTTGCAATAATATCAGATAAATGATGTGTATATTTCTCAGTGTCTCCTCTCAAGAGGCACATACTGTGAATTTGACCCATTTCTAGTGATGTAAACTTTCGTCACTTGGTTGAAGTGGTGTCTGCCAGGTTTCTTTTTGTAAAGTCAATGATTTTACCTTTGTAGTTAATAATGTAGAGATATTTAAAAACGATAGAAGTATTCTAATTTTCCTTAAATTTTTGCTCACTCTTTGATTATTTATTGGTAATTTTTAGTAAGAACAATATTACTGTGGTGACTCCCAAATTGCATGACATTGTTGTTTAAAGGATAAAATAATCACATATATTTTATTCACAATATAACCAAGTAAAATAGCAGTACAAACAAAAGGTAGGATAAACAGATTTATTCATTATACTTTATTGCTATTTCACACCTTCTAATTGGTTTTATGATTTACATTCATGGACCAGTTTACGTCTTTCGAGTAGGTTTAGAAAATTTTTCATTCAAAAAATAAGTGGATCTAAAAAGAACAAGTAAAAGCATTTGATAATTTAATTCTGACCTAGGATTTTCTTTTCCTTTCAAACTTCAATAATAGTTTTGGTTAGTGCAGTGTTATAATAGAGTGTATGTCATTTGGTATCATTGCCATAATTAATTTTTACTTAGAGCAAGCAAAACATTCATCACATTTTAGATGGTACTCATAGCATATCAGAACAGAAGGAAGGCAGTGATTGACAAAATGTTTATGTGACAGTTACAATCACCATATAAATACACATCTGATGAAGTTGAAAATTAACTTGCTGTGTGGAACAGAAGTGCATGTTTTTAGAATATAGCTTCCCCTGCTCATTTCAGCTAAAAGGAGAGTAAACACATAAAGCTAACAAACTAAAACAAAATTATTTTCTTTTTAAAGCCACTTTTAACAACTGATGTCTGGGAGAGGTAAAGACCAGACCTTCTCAATTACAATAACATGCAATGAGTGAAATATCTTTTTTTTTTTTTTTTTTTAAGAAAGGTTACCATTTGGCTTTATAGTATTATTTAATGATAGCATTTAAAAACATTATTTTTATCTTCTTAAACTTCAGAACCGGAGATATGGATACAGTGTTTACATGATGCTTGCAGCAGTGCTGGATTCCCTACCCCTCTTCCCGGTTCTTCCATTATGTTTCCCAGAAACTGGTTCCACTTAATTCCTCATGATTACAAGAATATTTTCAATCCAAATTTCTTCCACCCTAGTTCAATTTCTCCACTTCTAATCCAATAAATGTACTTTTTCTGATTCACAAAAAAAAAAATAGCAAGGCCAGGAACCAAAGGCAAAAAAAAGCAAAAATAGCCTGCACTAGAGTTGGGGTCCCAGGTCATTCAGTGCCTCACATCTCTCAAATACTTTGAGGGGGTTATATACATCATTATGTAAGATTTTTTTCATTCATTTCAAATAATTCAGTTGTACATTATTTAAGCCCTCTGTTAATTTTGGTGATGTACTTCTAAACTTTTTCCCCAATGGGTAAATAAAATTCATCCAGAAAGAAATTGTGGTTTGGAGTTCTAGCTTTCAGAATGGTAGCTCCCAAGAGAAAAATTGTTTTGGAAATGGTAGGAAAGGATCAACCACCTTTAATTCTATCAGGAATTTAATCTTGTAATAAGCCTGAAAATTCCATTTTTGTTAATAGAAAGAGAATCAGCATGAAATATAGAGAGCAAAACGTTCCCACTGGCAGCAGAAACAACCACACTGAGTCATGACACACTCAGCATATAAAATTGATTTAATTATATCGAGGAGAAGGAGGGTGAAAATGGACTGAACTAGCACAGTCAGCCAAATGCAAACAAAGTACACAACTCAAATTGTGTTACTGCTGGAGAGGTAATATTCTGTCAACACTGCACTGTGCTTTTCATCTTTATGCCATTCTCAGGTGTCCTAGCTGGTAGCAATCCCAACCAGTCTTATTTAAAAGTATATGTCCCTTGCTGGGCAGCATGCTTCATTTATGATATGGCTTTCTTTGGAAGGGTATTTCAATTGTCCTTACAAGGAAAACCAATAAGAGAATTCAATAAGTGACCTGCTCATTACATTGGTTCACCCCTTAATAGTCTTAGAAATCCATTTTTCTATATCAGTCTATAGCATCCTCCACCTCTGAGTCCAGCGTTACTTCTCCAGATGCAAATAAAGATCAACACTCACTGGTTTTCCTTAGGGTCCAGGTTGTTCTCTGGATTGTTGCTAAAGAAATCTATGACACTGAGAGTGAATCACGTATGTTTCACACAGAAAGGCAGCATGGCACTGAGAAGTAAGTCTGGATTGGAATCAGGAGACCCGGAACTTCCTGCCAGTCCTGCTACCATGGTGAATAATTCACTTCTGTTTGCAAAGCTTTCTGAGTGACCTTTCCATACTTACAAATTTCTCATCTGTAAAATAAAAGGGTCCTTGGGAAAATTGACAGAGTTCTCACAGTGCTACAATTCTATGAATTTCACCTGGTTTATTTGACTTATAAATAAGTAAAATCAGTGTAAAACCATTAGGAATGACATTCCTAAATGTGATTCATTAGGCATTCACACATTATCTAAAGCAATGCTCAGTATAACAACAACAACAACAAAAAAAGCCTGTATTTTAAATTATAGTATTTTTTAGGTTACTATAAACAAAAATAATTGTATAGACCAAAAATATATAGCCAGGTTCAAAATATTACATTGAAAACCCTTTAGTAATATCTTTCAAAAATATTATGCTAGGAGTTTATATATTTTCTTAACACTTAAGGAAATGAGAATGAAATAAAACATGAAAATCCATCAATATTATTTCTTGCTTCATGGGTTATCTGAATGATATAAACCATGAAGCAATAAATAATACTGGTTTTCAATTTTTATCTTTCCTGCTAAGGTTCTATATGAATACCAAATTTTGGCTTTAATTGTAAGATTATAGCAATGTTCAACAGCTAATCAAAACTCATGTGTATAGTTTTAGCTTCCTCTTAGATTTAGGATTATATTTAATGTGATTCTCTTTGTCTGGCAGTGTTTCCATTATTTTGGTAGCTGGCAAGGAGGATTGGTTATACAAAGCTTTTCTATTTTCCCTGGCACTTCCAACTTGGCTCCAACTTGTAGTAAACATAATTTTGCTTCTGTTTAAAGGAACTTTATGCAGAATGTCATTTATTAAGTAACCACTTATCTGTGAGAAAAATCCTAATTACTCTATTTTTGACAAAGTGATAAAGATAGCATTGCAGTTAAATGCTGACTAAGAAGCAAATCAGACTGCAACATAGACTCAGGAAAAAAAAAATCTCAGTGAAAGAAAACAGTCAAATCCATCTACCCTTTGAGGGTTAAAAAGAAAAGCATTTCTACCAGCTATACTAAAGTTAAAAAAATAGAGTTTATGATGTTTTTCCTTTAAAACTAGAGAACAAATAATTTATGACTGCTACAGGGCTATATTTTCATTTCCAGTGGAATCTTGGTGCCCCCTACTGATATTCAAAAAAAAAAAAAGGAAAATATTAATAATATTTTCTGGTTTTCTTTTTAGAGAAATATTTTCTATTATAGCAACATGGAAATCTTCCAAAAGCATTGTTTTATTAACCTGACCTTTGTAAAGCTGTGAATGAACGTGAGTTTAGGTTCTACCTTTAGGCAGATTTTTGAAACCTAACTGAAGCTGCCAGTTAAATGCAAAGCAATATTTTTTAAAGTTAACTGATCCGCAGGGTTTGAATTGAGTTTTTTCTGAACCATAAGGTAAACCAGTGATGTATTCTTTTTCATTCTCTCCTTTTGTAAGTTTAATTTTTGTCAAAATAGTATAAAAATGAATTTAAATGTAATTAATAGCCTTTTGGTATCCTCTAGGAATATAGAGTTTTTAAAAACCAAACAGTCCATTGATTGCTTTTTTTCCACTTGTCATTCCTGCTTCCCAGAGCCCACAGAACTCAAGTCCTCTAGCTATATTCTTAAAAATCTCCCTTTTTATTTCTAAAAAGAATCATGTTTATGCTTCCATTTCTTTCTTGTTGTTTTCAAATTAGCTACTTCTTTTGATTCCCTACAATGAAAGATAAGAATTAAATTTTTTTACCGAAAACACACACACTTACAGGGAGTCACATCCCTGTCCACATATCACACACAACCTTAAAATATCAGTCACAGCTGATCCCTTATTATATAATTAATGCATATAATTTCCTATGTACATTTGCTTGTCCTGAAAACCGAAATAGCCCTTAATCCTTTTCTTTTATATAGCTATCATTAAATACTAGTATATTATATTTCATGTACACATATTTATGCACAGACTTTTTTACATATTCATAACAGTCATACATTCTTTGAAGTCAAAATAAAATGATTGGGTTAATGTGTTTAGTGAATTTGCAGACAGAAGACAACATCTCTATTATCTGAGCCCCAGACTGGGTTCCAGAGATCAGCCTAGTTGTTAGAATTCTGCCAGTGACTACCTGTGGAGGCTTGGGTATGTCATTTTACCTCTCCACACCTCCAATTATTCATCTGTAAAATAAAAACTTTGGCCTATACTTTCTAATGTTCTCTGACACAATTCTAATATAAAATATTATATGACATTATGTTAAATACATGTTTGACAATATTATATGCACATAATATAGATTTAGAAATTTGAACAGGGAAACTCAAAGAGATGGATATTGCTTCTTTGTGTCCAATCCTACAATAGTGAAAAATAGTATTTCCTGTGAGTTGGATTGTTTACATGCAGTGCATGCTTCATTTTACATTCTAAAAGCCTAGAAGACTGCTTTCAAACTTTAACTTTCATCCATTTATTCTGGGGCCATTATTGAAATGATGATTCCAATTCAGTGGATCTGAGAACAGGCCTGAGATACTGCTTTTCTAATAGGTTTTGCAGATCTCACTTAGAGCAGCAACGGCCTACAGTTTAATTTCAGCTGGACCCGCGTAGAGAACAAACCTGCAGAACTTCCTCCAGTGTATAAGCCACCAAATTCCTCAACACAGTCAGAGTTGTGTTGAAGAATTAGGTATTCTTACTAGGTACAGCAAATTATGTAATGATATTTTGTTACCAAGTATTAATGTGAAGTATATTTCTTCAATTTATGTAGTTTTTGTAGTAGAAATCACCAATGCTATTCCTGTAGAATATATTTAGCTATGTATATTATTATCTTTCACATCAATGGAGACCAATCTGTTTATCAGCCCTTCGTAGGACTCCAAGCCATCAAAGAAGACGATATGATGCTCACAGAGCTGTGAATTTATAAGTTAGCAAAATATGTCTAGATTATTTGCAAAACATTTCTAATTAGACTATTCGTTGCTTTTATTTTTTTAAGTAATGTTTGAATTCCTCATCAGCCCAGATTTCACCATTATGCAGTATATCCATGTAACAAAACTGCACTTGTACCCCTTAAATCTATACAAATAAAAATAATAATAATTTATCTTTAAATTCTACCACAAAAACTACGTAAGTTGAAGAAATATATTTAACATTCATACTTGTTAACAAAATATCATTACCTAATTTACTGTACCTAGTAAGGAAAACGTTCTCATATAAATTATCTCATCCCAAAGAAATGGCCTCAGAAACAAAAACAAACAAACAGCAAAAGAATTCTGGCAATTTCTCAAACACCTTTCATACTGCCACAATAGTCTGCTGTGAACAATTTGTCCCAGCAGCACTCCATCAAAAAGCACTGTGTTGCATCCGTAACACTTCTTTCTGTAGTTTATCAGGAAAGACCATGAAATAGAGTACTTTTAATTATTTTTTTTGATTCAACTGACCTGCTTCTAAGACCATGTCCATAAATCATTGTATTTGACCTCTGCAACCTCATTTCACCACACCAGAGGAGGAAATAGGCCTCCACTCTTTCCTCAAGAAATCACGAGAATCAAAGTCAATTTCCTTTTGAACTCTCCTTCTAAGGCGTCAGAAGAAGCAATCATCTTCTTACAATCCCTCTCACAACCTCCTTTTTAATGCTGACCAGAAACCTGAATAAACTCACACTTGACCCCCCCACATGAAATGCCTCTTCTCATACAGAATTTAATGGACACTCTGACCTTCAGAAGAAAGTGGTCCTGATTAAATCAATTAAATAGGTTTCCTTCCCTGGAAAATATGCTAGCAAACGGTGATTGCTATTATTATTTTTTTAAAATCTTCTCATGAAGAAGGAGAATGCGATTCATTCTTTTATTAAGTGTCTAGGAAGACACCGGGCCAGCCTGGAAGATAGAGGAATGAGGGAGGGAGATACCATCCCTGCCCCATCCTGAACTTATGGTCACACATTCAATAGTGGCCAAGCCCAGATTAAAATCAGAAGCCCCAGATGCTTGGCCTTTAACTTTGCTTCCTGACACCCAATTACCTAACAAAAAGTGTTTCTAATGTACTCAGTCTCAATTCTTGTGAGAGGTGGAATGAACTGTGGAGCTCTATAAAGTAACCTTTGACCCCTACAGTTCCTCGAAGTTTAGGTCCAGGTTTCTGTGTTTTTAAATGTCTGCAAACGAGTTTCTCCAAGTAGAAGGTTTACATGTTACCAGCTGGTGTTTCCTCCAGGTATTGTCTGTGTACTCACTTAGGTATTAAAAAATGGTTGGAGGAAATTAAAACAAAAATATGGTTTATAAAATAGCTTAACTAAAATCATTGGTAGTCTGAAATCAAAACGTTGCTGTACATTTCTGTAGGTGTGTAATTTATTGCTGAAAATACCTTTTCCATAAAACACCTAGTTGACTGTCATTCTTCCTTTCTCTGTTTACTGAGTAAATGGAATAAAATTATGAGAACAGCTCCAAACTATGTTCCAGGTCTAAACTTGTATGTTTAACCATAGAAGGATCAATGCTTACCCAAAGCTAAAAGTCTAGACTATTTGTGATCCAAAAGTTTACTGGGTACAAGAAACTATCAAAGTGGCAAATGGGAGTTTCATATTGTTCTCTGGAAAGATACAGTAAAGAATGAGGTTTGTAGCCAACGTATATTATTACAACCAGCTCTGATTCTACTTGCTGTGGCATTGTATACGTTCCCTTAAATCCTTTAAGAATTTCAGTCTCCAGGTTTATGTAAGATAAGTCTCAAGGAGAATTTTATGTCAGATTATTTTATTTCATACATGCTGAAATTAACAAACCAAAGTAGAGAAAAGGTCACCTGTATATTATTAACATAATACACAAGAAACTGCCTAAGGTTGTAGGTAGTTTATCAGGTTAAGCAAAGTGGAATTACAAAATAATCTTTTGATTTTCTTCTAGTTTTTAATTTCTAAACAGAATTAACTTGTTCTTTTGTATAACATTAAATACTATCCATATAATAAATATTTCATCATTATTGATAATTTTTGTTAGAGTTTAATTTTCAAAGCAAATACAGTATATCGGAATAGTGAGCGCTCTACCATAAAAGCACTATAGAATAGACATTTAGTTTTTCTTGTTGCCGGAATCATTTCTTCAAGGATTTGTACCTAACTTTATTAGATTTGAAAATCTAATTATATTGATAAATGATATATTTTTAAATTAATATGTCAAAAACATTTGAGGCATATTGAAGTATAACATCCATCACAAAGAAAAACATCTACTGTTCAATTAACAGAAAGTGGTTTAGAACGTAGACCCAGACATAGGTGATATAGATTTTGGTCAAATTTTAACTCAGCTCTGATCCTTCCTGGTATGTGTCTTTAGGAATGTTACTTAATCACAGCTCTCACAGTCTTAAACTTCTGGGTTTAAGCGGTCCTCCTGCCTCAGCTTCCTCAGTAGCTAGGACTACAGGTGTGTGCCACCATGCCCAGCTGATCCTTCTCTTGCTGTGAAGATAAGGTTAACATCAATTAATTACAAGGTATTATTTTAATCATTATTTTAAACAGTGGCTTAGTTGGCATGAATTAATTATTATTTTGAAGCAAATACAAATGATACTTTCAAGTGGACCTTAGCATTAAAGTATTTAAAGGTTTACCTTCCTGTTCATCCAGTAAGGTCTACTCACTTGATTACGCTCAAGTCAGAAGTTCTGAGACTTGGAATGTGTTTGTTTTGGAATGTGTTTAATCTGATTTTTTAAAAAAATACAGTTTATTTCTCAAAATTTCTAAATGATTTGTTTTCCTAGGTTGATAGAGTTTATTAATTTTGACATTTAGAGTTTACTTTCCAGAATTTTTAACTTTTAAGTAGATATTATCTGCATAAAAATATATTACTGGCCTTTGGCTTTTCTAGAGTTAGAAGCTAAGATATTTCTACATACTAGCCAGTAAGAAAGTCTAAAAAGACTACTCAAAAATTGAGGCACATGTCTCCTGGCAAAACCAAATTTTAAAGGGGTTTGGAAAATTGGAAGGGATTTGTAAAGCTGACTTTTGCTGGCTGCCACTTATGCGGGGGTTGGGGGGCAGGCTATTACAGCATTCCTTAAGGAAATTTGCAAGTATTGCAATCAGGACTTGTCCATCAGTAGTAAAGACTGAGTATTTTCAACTGGGTGCTCACATATCCCAATACAATCTTACGATAAACCCATTAAAAATCTCAAGCAAGAAAGCACAACGTTTGTAGCATCTAAATATGAGTTTTATTAAGTAAAGAGCAGGTAACATTTAAAAAGAATCTTACCAAAATAAGTTTAAAGAACATCATATAGGGAGCCATGTTGGTATTACTGAAAACTAAGATATTTATGTCACTGCACCAATAGAGTATTCCATCTTGGCTGACAGAGGCTAAAATGACTTGCAAACCTGCCAAAAACTGTGAGATTGAGACAAAAGGACTAGAAGAGAAAAAAACAGAAGGTAGTCAGAAAATTTTATGAAGAATTGTGAATTACACCTTGAGACTTTGCATCATAGAGCTCATAAAATGAAAAATGTACATTGATTTTTTCTCTCAGTTCAGGTGGAGAGATACTATATCAAACGTTTCTAAAAATAATGCTTTCCACTGGTTTTATCTTATTAAACTGAAAATAAAGCAGTGTTTCTGTAAGGTTGTTGTAAACATGCATTAAAGCTACTGTTTGTCAACAGAGGAAGGAACTGAAAAAAAATTACAGCACTCCCTCTATTTACTATAATTATAACATTAACTATAATGAACATAATGTACAGTTGAAAGACAACTGGTATAAATATAGCTAAAATGCCCAATTCATTGAATAATTCATTTTTCTCATAAATATAATATCATGATTCCTGGTCATTGAAAAATTTATATTTCATAACTATAATAGAATGTTGATAGTTTGGCTAAGACTTGAGAGAATTTTAAGATCCTGTCATTAAATCAATATCCTCAATAACAGAATTTTCTGACCAAATATTACTAGATAAAATGCACACCTCAATCATAATTTTACTCAGCAGGTTGGAAATATGAGAGTTCAAACAAGAATCAATTCAGTTCCATTTTCTTCTCAAAAAAGTATATAAGGAACTAAGCAAGATCATTGGTTCCAAATGAATACCCGAACTACTTTAGCAGGCATTCCTGCTTAGATACTTTTACTTCTCGTGGCATGTTATCAGTCTCTTTCCACTACCACCCCTTAGGAGTCTGGAGTCATTCTGTGAGAATTTTTATCTCCATTTGTTCAAGCTTACTTTTTCTAGAAATATTCTTGGATGATACTGAATACAAAGAGCAGTTCTCAGTAATCTCTCATTTCTAACAACTTTGGGAATAGGTCCAGGGGATTAGTTGTAAATACAACACAGAAAACCAAACACCTCAAGTAGGAACAAAGTCTCTGAGTCAGACAAATCTCTTTGAGATTGAAGACAAGTGTGAGACTATTATATTCTCAGATTCTTCCTGTAAAAAATGAGGATAATCATGACACCAACATCACAGGATCTTTAAATAAGAATGTGGGTAGATGAGAATGTATGAGAAATTCTAAGTCTTATGTATGGCATGTAATAAATACACATTTAAACCCATGCTTCCACTTGCCCTGCTACTACTGTTATTATAACTGGAAGAGCACAGGGGTCAGTTGTCATGACATAGTAGAAAACTGGTGTTAAATATCTTGAAAAAATAATTAATGTGGCAAGAAGTTGACTGAGAGATAATACTATAAATAATATTTGAGACAAGTAACAGAGGAAAAGGGAAAAGTATAGAAAAAACCATATATATAATTAAAATATAAGTAGCCATATATATATAAAATCTCCAGAAAATAATAATTTCTGCCTCAGATTACAGGCCTTCTGGGCAAATTAAAACCTAGAGAATCTAGGGGAAAAAGGCACTTGATGGGGACCGAAGGCATACTAAGTTAGAACATGTTGTGTTACTGATACTCTTTGTTACTTATTAAATTATCTTCATGTTAAAAGAAGAAGGTTAATGGAAGAGGACACAACACATTCTGAAAGTCAGAAAATCGAATTTGCCTACCTGTCCTTGACAACAGAAATTTTAATATAGTCAACAAGGCAGTAATACCTCAATCTTGCGCATATTCTGGATTCTACAGTGACTCCTGGGTCCAGAGGGATATCAAACTGACACAAAACATTGTAACAGTAAGAATTGTAGATGGTGTAAATGCTAATTTGTACTTGTATGCATCATGATTTCATTCACCAACACTCTTGAAACCTAAGAAAAGTGCATGATACATAGTAACTACTCAGTATAATGGGTTAAATAAATGGACAGAAAGTACATACAAATCCAAATATCATTGTATATATTATTAGAACAACAACGCTATATCTATCTTTGATGTTTTTTAGCAATTTATCCTTGGGGATATAGGCTTCAAAAACTCTTAGAAGCTCAGAAACAAAAGTGATGAACAGGAAATATAATGCTAAAATGGACTGGAGAACCATCGGGAGAGGGAGATAGGTTTTGTCTTTTCAATTGTGAAAATTACTGCTGGATAGCAGAGTGCAGAGTATATTGAATACTAAAAAAGTGGTTTTACCTATTTAGTTGAATTGCCTTGTTTTTCCTACTCTGATGGTACTACATCTGTATTATTCACTCATTAGTTTTCACCTCTGACTCTGTTTCCATTCATTAATTTAATACATCAAGTGGAAAATTGAGTAAGCAGGGGTCTTCCTCCTTACATTGTGTGTGTATCACATTATTCTTTCATATGGTGTGTGGGTGCATATATACACACACATACCTATATAAAGTGAGAGAGAGAGGGAAAGAAAGAAAGAGAGAAAGAGAAAGAAAGAAAGAAAGAAAGAAAGAAAGAAAGAAAGAAAGAAAGAAAGGGCAAGAAAGAGTGAGTTGAGGCCACTTTAAAAGATGAGGATGAGAACTATGCCTAGGTGACATTCATTTATATGGGTTTTTCTGAAGGAACTCAATAATTTACAATGCAAGATTCATCCAGCACTAAAGCCTAAAGATATGATTTTATTGGCTTCACACTTTCCAGGGCAGATTTCAGATTTTCAAAAGCAGCTGGAAATTGGGAAGGGAAACCCACTAAAGGAGGTCATGCAGAGAGGGGGAGATTAAATCTGTATATAAACTTTATAGAAATATTGATTATATGCTGAAGTGAGACTCCTGTAAAGGGCATTAAGGAGCTCAGTGAAAAGTCAAAGAAGAAAAGCCTAAAGTGGTGAACAAATATTTAAACTGCCGGTCAATACAGAGAAGAGATAGTTTGCAGTATGAGTCATGCCAACTGAAGCAGACTCCATAAATAGCTAAGCCTTCCCATCCACACCTAAGAATTGCTACATCTTAAGTTTAAATAATATATCCGGTAGCAGAGGAATTCATCCTAAGAGTAAAACAGAATAGTTTTGTTAGAACATAGTATAAAACCAAGCCTACAAAACCTCAGTATGATCAGCTGGTAATGTATTTGCACAATCAAATGAATAAATCCTCTTCAGAAGATGCAAACTAGACCAAAACCTATGGAAACAGACTATACACAATATCTAGTATGTTATAAAAATTAGTAGACGTACCAGGAAGGAAGAAAATATGACTAACTGTCAAGACCAAAAACCAATCAATAAAAACAGCAAAAGCATCAGGTAACCTACAAAGGAAAATCTATCAGATTAACAGCAGATTTCTCAGCAGAAACACTAGAAACAGGAAGGGATTGGCGTTCTGTCTTTAGCCTCCTCAAACAAAATATTTGCCAGCCAAGAATTGTGTATCCAGCAGAACTAAGCTTCATATAATATTATTTCAACTATACATTTTTTAATAACCAAAAAAAAAAAAAAACATTTAGAGGAACCTTGAATCTAGTTTAAGATTGTAATGTAATTACCAAAATATGAGCAGTTACTGGATGACAGGAGAGAGTTCTCTAAGAAAGTATTTGGATCTTTCAACTAAATGAGTTGGGACAGACTGTTGGAGTCCTCATCTCTATCCATAAGTGTGGAAATATCTGGCTACCCTGGCATTTATCTTAGCAAGATAAAGGCATACAAGACTGGTAAATAAACTAGAGTTGGAAGCTTGAGAAGCAAAAACAAACAAATAGAATGAAACAATTATAAAGAAAACAATGTCTCATTTCCAATGCCAACCAAGACAAAAACTATAAAAAAAATAGAATGAATAAAATGTGAGAAGTTTTGACAGATTAATAAATAATTAAAATGTGGCTTATCTTCCACTCTGTACAGTTTTTTTGTTTTGTTTTGTTTTTTGTTTTTTGTAAAACAAGGGGAGCAGGGAATGTGTGAGAGAACTGTGTACAGCAAGGAATAAAAGGACATACAGCATAAGGGTTACTTCCAGAAGATTTATACAAGAAAATAAATTGTGGAAAGAATGCCATTATAACTGCTTAAAAATACTTTGCAATTTTGCTTTTCCATCCTATTTCTACTGCCACCCATTTCACCTCTCATAACAACATCTTTATTACCTTTTGCTTTTATTATGTGCAACATAAGCTAGGGAAGAATAGTGGAAATGACTGTATGAATGAAAAAAAGTACATCTATATTTTGACCAAGGGTGACATCATTCTCCCTATTTCAACTGAATATGATTCCAAAGGCAGAGAGTAAAAAGAAGAGGAATGAGACTTAACTGAAGTATAAAACAAAGAGGAGATATAAACTGTAGTTTCTGTTCAATAAGGGCTGAAAGTAGGTATTTTAAACAAAATGTGGTGCATTTTATCAACAAGCCATTTCTATTTTTGCCCAAACTCTGTAAATAACAATGTGAAGCAAAAGGTGCTCTTTAAATGTAATGTAGTAGATTGGAAAATATCAAAAACCTAAAGCTATATTCTAAAACTACAATTATATAGACTTACTCATATGTACTTAATATTTTGAATTCTCCACTCTACAACTAATATTAACTTAGAAATGTTTGTATCTGTAAACTACACACTTGTTTTTAATGAGTTTAGTTTCCAAGCAAAACTATATTCTCTTTCATATTACAATTTTAGGAAGTAGTGTAATTTAGTGGTGATTCTTAAAGGAGTTAAGAATAATTGAGCTTATACTTTCGTGTCATACCATTTACTAGTTTGGATACATGTGCCACAGGTTTCCTATCTATGAAAGAAAGTAAGCTGGGTATATAAGCTAAATAACATATGGATCAGGAACTATCTGAAAAACCGAATATACACTGATGAACAAGAAAGACAATGTGCTTAGACTAGAAACCTAAATTCTCGTAAGTGGATAAAACAACAAATAAATGACCAAGATAGATTGTATGGTGTGGCATCTGTTATGAGATAAATAAAAAAGATAGTTTGTTAAAAGTGAATTCAGTGAGGAAGACGTTTTTAATTGGGTCGTTCTGGAATGCCTCAAAGAGTAGGTGACAATTGTAATGTTCCTAAATGGTTAGGACTCTAGGATCTAAATAAGACCTTTCCTGATTGATGAAACATAATGGAAAGGCCCTAGGGTATACTTTTGTTTCATTGGTAGGAAGAGAAAGAAGACTGTGGTAGTCCAAGGAAAGTAAGTCATTAAGTAAGTCATTAAGAAAATGGCAGGCATAGAAATGGTGGAAACAAAGAATGGTTCAGATCACAGAAGGCCTTGGAAACTGTAATGGATGCCATTGACTTACCCTTTTATATTCATTATCTACTCTCTCTCTCATGTGCTCTATGCATCCAGAAACGTAAACTGTATAAATTGCTGCAGTGGGTTGATTTATTTTCTGTTTTGCTGTTGGGTTTGGCAAGTAGGTGACCCTAGGAGGATATCCAGGGATTAAAAAGAAAAAGAGGTGTTGGTACTACTTCACTACGACTATGGTCTCAATATTTGTATAACTACAAATTTATATGTTGAAATCCTAACACCCAATGTAATCATGTTAGAAGGTAGGGCTTTTGGAATGTAATAAGATTATGATGGTAGAGCCCTCATGAATGGGATTAGCGCCTTAGAAGCCTAAGAGACACCTCTCGCCCTCTTCCACCATGTGAGGGTCCAGCAAGAAGGCACTGTCTATGTACCAGAAAGTTGACCCTCATGAGACAATGACTCTGCCAACTCCTTGATCTTGGACTTCTCAGGCCCCAGAACTCTGCGAAATACATTTTGTGATGTATAACCATCCAGTTTATGCTGTTTTGTTTTAGAAGCTTGAATGGACTGAGACACATATTGAATCACCCTGGAGCAACAGGATCCCTCTGTAGAAAGCCCCAGTTCCTATGAGGTAGACCTGTCCAGACAGCTACTCTTTCTGGACACTGTAACAAATCACAACCTTCAATTATAGGCTTGGTGAAGTCTCCCTACTGTTGCAGGCTTGAAGCCCTATACTACTCCCTGCTGACTCACCTAAACTCTGACTACATCTACAACAATAATCCCATTATTTAGCTATCTTTAATTTGCCAAGTTTGAATGGGCTCTCTGTTTCCTGCTGGGACTCTGTCTGATGAAAACATAATAGTAAGGATTTGGTTTAATTATAACATGCATATTACAGGCAAAATGCCTCATGTCATTACTCACAACTAGGAAACTTAATGCATTCTCAGTGACATTATGGGAAATAGTGCTACATTTGCCATCCTCTCTCTTGATCTCTTCTCCAGTGACCAACAGTGGACAGACCAGGAGATTGTATTTGTAGCCTTCAAATAGCATAAACTTGAATATTTTCTAATATATTTCCTGATTCTTCTCCTCCAACCTTCTGACTTCTGAAAAGGCAGAATGACATATCAGAAATACCACAGATACTAATGAGCAGGTTGCAGGTAGTCTTAAGAAAATTTCCAAGCCAGTGTGGTGGCTCATGCCTGTAATGCCAGCCCAAGATGGGTTGATCACTTGACGTCAAGAGTTTGAGATCAGCCTGACCAACATGGTGAATGAAACCCTGTCTGTACTAAAAATACAAAAATTAGCTGGGCATGGGGGTGCATCCCTGTAGTCCCAGCTAATTAATTTTGCTTTCATAAGAATCCCCTTAAGAAAACTATACAAACAGGCAAAAAAGGCACTGATTGTCTGAAAAATTGGAAGGCTTTTGCAAAATGAACCGCTTGCATGCTTGAAATTTTTACACCTAAAGTATTTCTTGCTTTAAATCATTGTTAAGTCTTAGTTTCCTCTCCTAAAATAAGGAAATATTGAATATTATAAGACAAAACATCCAATCTAAGTACATGCTCTTCATGTAAGAAAAACACAGTTTCTCTTGAGATGGCTCAGACCTGCTAGTTTTGTTTTCTTAGCAAAATACATAAATAGGAAGATATTCAGTCCAAGTTTAGGTTTAGTGCAACCATAGATAAAACGCTTGAGTTATTCTCCAAAGCTCTAGCAATTTTTCCCCATAAAACTACACCAACATAATACATTCTGTGTTTATACAGGTAAACAGAAGCAGAGGTTTGCACAAGAATCTGGTGATTTCAATCAGCATAAACATCCAGGAACTGAATTATATGAATAGCTGAGATCAAAATCTCCCTCTTTCTTTCACATCAGGTTTGCATTTATTTATTTAGAACATTTAGCTGATGATTAAGGACACAAGATTTGGGGAAAGAGGGGTTTGAATTTTTTAAAATTATTTTGTGTACAAAGGGTATATAAAGACTTAAACTTTGTTGGCTATTTCCCAGATAAGAGCATTTAGCCCTGACTTAAGAAATGTAAATCAAATCTCCACATCACACAAGAGAAATCTGACAATCATATAAGAAAATAAGATAATACAGTATTTTCACTAAGTCTGCATTTTCAAGTTGTTTTAAGATAATACATTTCTTTTCATAAAACAAGAGGTTCCTTTGTCAATGAATTCAACAAAGCTGTAAGCAAAGCCAGTGGAAGAATATGTCAGATACTGAGTTTATGATAGGTAAATTATTTGCTTTTGGAGGTGGTTGTAGATGTTGCTGGCTTAATTAGTACTGAGGGAAATAAGAAGGCTTAAGATACTTTATCCGATATTTATCTAGGCCCAAATATTCCAATAAACCACATTTTTGCTTTCAACTTTATGAAGTGCTGATTAAAGTCTTGGAGAATAAACAATAGCATCTGCAGCAACAACAACCACCAAATATTTCCTTCTCATTTCTAATAGTTATGACTACACTAGGATTTCTCTGTTTATAAATCTTTCCTTTTTGGGCTAACAAACAGTCTAATCACTCTCAGTCTTAAGCTTTATTTATTTTTACTCAGCCATTGGTTAATTGATTCACTCAACACACACAGTTGTGAGATGCCTACTAAATGTCAGGGTAATATGAAATAATGAGGATATACAGATTTATCACACAGAGACATCATTTCTACTATGGAGAGGGTTAGCATTCTCTAATTATTAACCACTAGTATGGTAGTAAAAAGAAAATAAAATTCAACTGTTACTCTACAGTTACATTAGGGTTTTGAGTTATTTTTGGTTAGAAATTAAAACAATCACAAGGCATTTAACTGGAACTTTTATATTTAAACTAGTATTCTCTAATCTATTTCTACTAGTGTTTTTGTTTTTCACTAATGATAAAGAGGACCATTATAAATGGAGGGATTCAGATGTCACAACGTTATTATAAGGTTTGACTTATTGTGACATTTTCTTATCCGGAAGGGTTAGGTCAATTGCAGCCCTGCAGGGGGAGTCTTCATTATTACAAAAGGAATTTCAGAAGGGTATTTTTTTTTTTTTTTTCCTGAAAAAGGGCACCAATACACATATTTTGCTTACAAATGGTAGGTTTGTAATTAGGTCTCTTCTAGAATGAACTAAACTTGAACCTTCTTATTTTGCCTCTCTAACTGTTCTCTAAATTACATGTGTACTTTGATTTTTAATAATTTACTTCATTTTCTCTCGAGACACTACTAGTGCTTATGATTAACTTTTTTAGCCATTGATGATCCTTCATAACTGACTTTCTAAGTGGAATATTTAAAAATTCTCACAACAAATTTTTAAAGTATAAAAGCAACAACATTTCCGAAATACAGGCTCTTCTTTAGCTGCGGGGTGTGTGTCAAACTCAGTAATCTTATCTTGGTATGGATTTGACTTCCTATAGATTAACTGTACTTTAATCTGCTTAGGTTCTGATTCTCACATCTTTCACTATTCCTTCTGATACACTTAAATAAGCTAAGGGTGCAAAGCTTACAGTACTATCCCTGAGAGAGCAAATTAAGTAATTACTAATCAAAAGAAGAAGAAGAAAGAAGAGATAGATATGTCACTAGCATTGATTTTAACTAGCAATTCTGGGCCACTGTAGGTCAAAGAGTGAGTTCTTGGAGAAAAAGATATGGATGCTCCATCCCAGAAACATAGCAGAAAGTGGGATTTTGGGAAAAAGGAATGAGACCCCAATCTTCTGGCAGTTCAACCCGTAACTATAGTAGAGCACCAGATAACCTAGACTCTTGCTTCCCTTATGTAAAGTTTCATACTCAGTTCTAGATGCCCTACAAGATGCAACATCAGATCTGCATCTTTGATTATAGCCTCCTTTATTCTCATACTGATTCCATTCAGATTGATATCTGCTGTATGCATATTTATATAATGACAAAAATATTGACTCTAGTAAAGAAGAAAATCAGATTTTTAATTAAATGATTAATGCTAGTAATAAAATATTTATCTTTTATTTAAAGTTGCACACAAATGTTGATAAAATAGTTAACTTTTAAGCTCTTTCTCCTGTCTCCACAAGCCAAAACTTTAGAGGGCTGAAGAATTTAAATATTTTGAAAAGCTAGTTTGTGTTCCAGATTTTATTTATAAAAAGCTACTGTTGTTTTGTGCATCACTTCACAAAAAATTAACATCATCAGAGTTACTAAGTCAATGATTCTTGGTAGTATAAGTGGATTTTTGTGGCAACTGATATACATTTACATAGGAAGGATTGCAGAAAGCTCGAGGAAAAACCAACACCAAAAAAAAAAAAAAAAAAAAAAAAAAGGCAGAGAAGCCAAAAAATCTCTCCCAGGAGAATCCATGTGCTATTAGTAGCAATATAGCCATGCCCAGTTTTTGAAAATTAGGGCTTTGACAAATCCAATGCTACATAGTTAGTGGGACCTTGACTGATTGTTCTGTTTTGACGAATGGCATAAGTCATTCGAATGAAGCTAATTCTGCTGACAAAAATTATGGATTTATTTTTTCTGTCATTGTAAGTTGCTCACAGGATTAAAAAAAAAAAAAGTAACTACTGATCAATTCATCATGTTGCGTTTCTGAGCCTTGAGAATATCCTGACTTCTTTCTATTTAGTTTTTGCTTGAATGTCTCAAATGTTGATTGCAAAACCTCCCCCTGCTGACCACAGCTCCCTGTTATGCATGCTGTTTGTACGTGTCATTGCAGCTCTTCTCATTTAGAGGTGGACTTGCTTTCTCTATCCCCTGAATCCGAGCTGGCCTTGTGACTTGATTTGGACAATAGAATGCAGGGCAGTCGTGGTGTGGCATTCTGAGCCTAGCCCTCCAGAAAGCTGGCATGCTGCCACTCTCTTGGAATGCTGCCCGTTTGCCTTGGACTGGCCAGCTGTAGGAGTAGAGACTATAATGGGCAGAGCTGGTGCATCTCAGCTAAGGCCGTCTCAGACCAGCCCGTTCCCACTGACTCATCTCCAACATCAGCCAAATATGACCTAGATCTGCAGAACCTTCCACAGACTCAGTCTCATGAGAAAGAATAAAATGATAATAGTTTTAAAACTCTAAGATACAGGTGTTTGGTTACAAAGAAATAATTAAACATTTGAAATGAACTGCGGACTGTCATGGTACTAAATATCACATATTTATTTAACAAATATTTACTAAAATTCACCAAGCGCCTAGAACTCTGCAAGGTACTCCAGAGAAAATAAAAATTACATGAAAACAAGACTTTGACCCAATTAACATAATTCTTGAGGAGAACAGCACTGAATACCCTGGGCAAGTGTTGAATATTTATGTACACTTCAAATTTTCCTGGTTCATGACAATTCTCTCATTTTTCATCTAAGAATACCACCAAGACTTTCTGACTTCCAAGGAGCTTTAGAAATATTCACATCTTCAGAGCAATCTCTTCGTAGAAGTCAAATTCTAGAAAACCATGTATATCCTTGTATTAGGACTAAATTAAAATAACTAATACATACAAAAATATAAGTAAAGTCCCCTTTAAAGATCCTGCTCTTAAGTAAAATGATGTTAAAATTACCTTGCACTAAAATATGAGAAAACAAGTTATTTATAGCTTATTATATTATTTACTGTTGTAATCTCTATGTTGCTATTGTTTGGATGTTAAATTTGACACCTTTGCTTTGATCATCATTGAACCAAGAATGATAGTTCTCAACATAAAGTGAAAGCTGCAAAAAACAAAAAGCAAACAAAAAAAGTAAGCATTTTTGATTTTTTCCCCTCAGGAAATTACCTTCACACAGGCAGACTTACTAGATTAACCTTTCATGCCTACCCATTTAAATGGAAAGAAATCCACAGTAGCAGATTGTGGATCATTCTACGACATCTTTGTCCTAACCTTAAAGGCAAAAAGAATTAGTCTTGACAAACCCGTAAACTGGTCAACTAGAAAAATGCCCCGATAGAAACTTCCCTCACTATGTTGTGTTACAAGTGAAAAGAGGACAAGGGAATAAAACAATGTTAGGAAGGGGGAAGAAAAGTGTGCATATACCATAAAGAGGAGGCAAGCGAACCACAAATAAGGCTTCTCCATTTAGTCCAGCTCCTCCTTTTTATGTGCTACTGAACAAACTAAAGAACTCCTCTAGGCCTCCATGTGCCCTATTTTATAAAATTTGTACAAGAATCCTATGCAACTAAACTTTAAAGAGTCTTAATACTCCCAATTAGAAGAAATACGGAATAGGCTGGGAGTGGTGGCTCATGCCTGTAATCCCAACACTTTGGGAGGCTGGGGTCAGTGGATCACCTGAGGTCAGGAGTTTGAGACCAGCCTGGCCAACATGCGGACACCCTGTCCCTACTAAAAATACAAAATTAGCCAGGTGTGGTGGTGCACACCTGTAATCCCAGCTACTCGGGAAGCTGAGGCAGGAGAATAGTTTGAACCTGGGAGGTGAAGATTGCAGTGAGCCGAGATCGTGCCATTGCACTTCAGCCTGGGTGACAAAGTGAGACTCCATCTCGAAATAAATAAATAAATAAATAAAGACAAATACAGAATATATGACCTCTTTTGAATTAGATTATTAAATTTTTGTGACACCTATCACCCCCGAAATGTATAACATGGTAGAGTTAAACCTTATTAAGCAGAAACATATTCCATGTGATGTTTTTAGCATTTTATTATATTTAAAGTTGAAAATCATGTGTACATTCTGCACACACACATATTAGTATATAACCAGCCAGGCACTGGTGCTGGCTCTCAGAGCTTAAGATTAGTTAGACAAATGAGTTGTATTATTCTTGTATGTTTATTGGTTTATAACAATGCAACTGTCTCAGGAACTTCAAAATGGATTGAGAGTCTGGATCACTCCAATTTACATTTTCATTATGTTATCATAGATCACATTATCAATGTAATTAGCATAAAGGCAGGAAATTTTTTTAAAATGCTGAAGTTCTTAGTGCAATGGATGAAATAAGTAAGAAGGGAAACAAGGCCAGGAGAATGAAGTATACACACTTTTGAAATAATCTTGGGAAAAGCTTACACTTTCTTGGTATTTAAAAATATTTTTAGTTCTCTCATATTATTGATTACGAGAATATATAAACACACACAGAACTTTTTTTACCTCCCAATTATTTAGAATATAGTTGTTTTTGTAATTTCATTCATCCTTAGAGTTGTATTAAACTGTACAGCAATTTATTTCAAGGTACAAATGGTGGTAATTAAGTGGATGATAGATAGGTGAGCAGAAACTTGGGTATACAGAATACATTAAATTTCTAGCATTTACTTCAGTGTCATTTGTCATTTCTAACAAAGAATGATTCACCACGGGATTGTGAGAAATTTTCTATACTGGGTAGATATTGGTATCTATAGTATAGCTCAGTTTCTGATAAAAGCAGGAATTAATATGATATAATCACTCAAGAAATTTCTAATCTAATTACTCTATGATTTAAGGGGTAAAGGTCTCTAAATCTTGGAAATAACCTCTGGATTATATGCCCAAGAATAAGCTGGCAGTACAGTAGGTGTTCCAGAATGGACCACTCTTCTATAGTTTACAAAAATTACAGTTACTCGTAAGACGCCATAATAACCAGGACTCTAAAGCAGAGTATAAAATAGTTATGAATGTAGTCAAATGTACATGCTATTTTCTAAAATTGCTTCTTTACATCATGTAATTTCTTCAGGTGAAGGCATCTAATATATTATGTCTGGTACCTAGGAAGAGAAATTTTCATGACCACCATCTGCATTCTGCCATTTTGCGGTCTTAATAAGAGCCTTTGCAATGCAGGCGGTGTGGAGAATTGACAGATTTTGTGCATATTAGTGCTTTTTCACCATGTTTGCGATATTCATCAGAATATAAGCTTTCAGGTTTAAAAGATGAGCTGAAGTTCATCTCGCGTGCAAATCAGCACATTAGGAAAGACAAGCAGAAAAGCCTTCGAGGTAAACAGAAAACCTGAAAGGGGCTTTGCTCTCAACTATAACAAAAAATAAGACTTAAATGCTAATTTGACCTAAGACTCAGAAATCAAGAAGTACAGAAAAAAAGTCCTGAAAATGTCTGTACAGTTGCACCTTAGAGTGTGAAAAATGACAGAACTTACTTAAAAGTTAAAAAATATTATATTGAAATTTACCATTCGTATAGGTTAAACCACTGTGACAGAAAGACTCAAAAGGTATTTATTGATTGACTGATAGTATAGGTAGGTGTTCCTGCTTGGTAGCTAGCTGTCTTCCACACCGGGACCCAGGCTACTTTTTAAACAGTATTTTGCTGTCTTCTAGGGTCTTGCCATTGTTCATATCATAAAGCTGGTCTATCATGCCCAGTGCTTGGACAGAAGGGAGAAGAGAGCAATGGAGACAGCCCACCTGCTGGGTTAAAGACTTGAGCATTACAGCAGCATACTCAATTCTCATTTTATTAAAAAGAAGTCGGTCAAATGACCACACTGACTGCAAGAGAGGTTGGTTAAGTAGTTTTGCTGAGCATCCAGGAAGAGGAGCAGAAATGATTTTGTGTTACAGTCACCTATATATAATACACATCAACAAACAAAAACATCTATGTTTCCAACATATATGTTTGGAGACAGAGTCCCGCTCTGTTCCCTAGGCTGGAGTGCACTGGCACAATCTCAACTCACGGCAACCTCCCCCTCCAGAGTTCAAGTGATTCTCATGCCTCAGCCTCCTGAGCGGCTGGGACTGCAGGCATGAGCCACCACGCCTGGCTAATTTTTGCATTTTTAGTAGAGATGGGGTTTCGCCATGTTGGCCAGGCTGATCTTGAACTCCTGACCTCAGGTGATCCTCCCACCTCGGCCTTCTAAGGTGCTGGGATTACAAGCATGAACCACCTTGCATGGCCAACAAATTAATATTGATTCTGTCATGATAAAGTAAGTTTCTGAAAAAAAAACTTTGTCCATTAAGAGAGAGCTAAAATAAAGGCGATTCCCATATTAGTTTGCTAAGGCTGCCATAACAAACTATCTCAGACTGGATGGCTTCAGCAACTATTATTTACTTTCTCCCAGTTCTGTAGGATGGGTTGGTTTCTTCTGGGGCCTCTCTCCTTGGTTTTCAGATGGCTGCCTTCCTGCTCCCTCTTCACATAATTATCCTCTGTGCACATGTCTCTTCCTTTTCTTGTAAGAACAGTAATAATTGGGCCGGGTGCTATACTATTCCTAAAATCCTAGACTTTGGGAGGCCGCAGGTGGGGATCTGGAGGTCAGGAGTTCAGAATGCCTGCTGACAGTGGTGTCCTCATCTCTACTAAAAATATAAAATGAGCTGGGTGTGGTGGCGGTAAACAGAAGTCCCATATGGGAGGCTGGAGGCAGGAATTCACCTGAACCCAGGGTAGAGGCTGCAGTGAGCGGAGACTGCCCTACTGCACTCCAGCCTGGGCACAAAGCAAGAGTCCCTCTCAAAAAATGAAACAAAACAAAACAAAAACTCAGTAATAATTGGATTAGGGTCCCACCATAATAGGCTCATTTTAAATTAATGACTTTTGAGGATGGATTCTTGCCTCCTGTCATTTCAGGCTAGGAGTGCAGTGGAGGATCTTGGCTCACTGCAAGCCCCTTCCTGGTTCTGCCATTCTCCTGCCTCATCTCAGAGTAGCTGGGACTACAGGGCTGCCACTCACTGCCAATTTTTGTATTTTTAGTAGGAGATGGGCTCTACCCATACACAGGATGGTCTCGACCTCTCCTGACTCATGATTTGCCCGGCTTCTCACCTCCCGAGTGCTGGGATTGGGCAGGCTTGAGCCACCGTGCCCGGTCTCACTTCTTTAAATATAATTACTATATTTTCAAATAGGGTTATAATCTGAAGTACTGGCTGTTGGGAATTGAACATACGAATTTTGGGGTGACATAAATCAACTCACTACATTCTGTACTCTCCCTAAAATAAAAGAAGTTTAAAAAGCAATTGCTGTCAGTCATTTGGCTGTGTCATCATCTAAGCTATTTAATGATAACTGCTGGCATACTGATTGTATAAACTTGGGGGATGTTTATGAATATAGCATCAATGTGAATTACCAGTTTAAGGACTTAATAGAGAAAAATGAGAGAGGAAATGTATGTCTTCAAGTCCAGGTACTTAGATGTGTGCTTGAGTGGGCAGCAATCTTTCTGAACCTCAGATTTCTTTTATGTAAAATGAAACAAATCATATAATCCAAGTAGAACCTAAATTTCTTCATTTCTCAAAATTAAAACAAGAGAAAATGTGTGAAAGCATTCTGTGATATTATTAGGTCACGTATATTCATACTGGACAAATTGTGAATGATTTCTGTCTTTAAAACTCTAAACAAGAGCTAAATTGCAGATATTATTATTTACTATCTAAATAGTTTAATAATTTAAACTAAGGTTTTCAACAAATAATTGCCTTATAATAAATGTCTCCCCATCTTCTCTTTTTATGGATTATTAAAGGAAAATAAAAATATTGTTATTTGCCTTCTTTTATCATTTGCAGCTTCTTTGAAGAAAAAGAATATATCAATATTTTTGGTCCTAGTATTACAGCAATTCCTTCCAACCATTTTTGGTAGTATATCTTTATCAGTAAAAAAAATGATGTTAAGTCCAGGCATGGTTTTATGAAATAATCCCAAACACTTGGGAGGCAGAGATGGGTGGATCACCCAATGTCAGGAGTTTGAGGCCAGCCTGGTCAGAGATGGGTGGATCACCCAAGGTCAGGAGTTTGAGGCCAGCCTGGTCAAGATGGTGAAACCCCTTCCTAACCAAAAAAAAAAAAAAGAAAAAAGAAAGAAAGAAAGAAAAGAAAGAAAGAAAGAAAGAAAGAAAGAAAGAAAGAAAGAAAGAAAGAAAGCATGCAAAGAAAGATAGACAGATCGATCGATCCTGCGTGTTGGTGCACAGCAGAAACTGCCACTGGAAAGCTGAGGCAAGAGAATCACTTGAACCCGGGAGGCAGAGGTTGCAGTTAGTCCAGATGGTGCCACTGCACTCCAGTCTGGGAGACAGAGCAAGACTCCATCTCAAAAAAAAAAAAGTTCAGTTTGCATTATATGTGTTTATATGTGCATATGCGTGTGCATAGAGATAAATAGAAATAAAGATATGTGTACTTAGCAGTTTTATATATCTTAGTGTATACATATGTATGAGAAGAAATAGAATCTTTAAACAGATGAGGTGAAAAAGGAAATTTTGTTAAATCAATTTTATTTACTAGAGATGGAGAACCTTTTTTCCTCACTAATATATTGCTAATACATTTTGTTTTTATAATATGAAAAGATTACTATTAATGTATGTTTATAATCAGTGAGAATTATGTTATTTATTTTTATGCCCCCTGGGAAAATTTAATTTAATTTTTTTTTTTTTTTGAGACGGAGTCTCACTCTGTCACCCAGACTGGAGTGCAGTGGCACGATCTCGGCTTACTGCAAGCTCCACCTCCCGAGTTCACATCATTCTCCTGCCTCTGCCTCCTGAGTAGCTGGGACTGCAGGTGCCCACCACCACATCTTGCTAAATTTTTGTATTTTTAGTAGAGATGGGGGTTTCACTGCAGCTAGCCGGATGATCTCGATCTCCTGACCTCGTGATCTACCCACCTCGGCCCTGCAAAGCACTGGGATTACAGGCATGAGCCACTGCGCCTGGTCAATATTTTAAGATACAGATTTTCAAAAGTCTGGTTCCCTTTTACTTCAGTTTTCTATAGCTTTTAGTGGATATAAGTGTTTTAAAAGATACTTTGCAAAGTTACAAAATTAATTACACACATATCAATGGCTTATTGTTCATGGTAGGATTATAAAATCACATTATTTCCTTAACAATATGATAATATCAATATTTTTATCAATTTATTATCAAGTCTTATTAAGTCTTCACTGTTTTTCTCTCACAATGGTGCCTAAGAAGCTCTCTCACTAGTAAAAAGAGAACAGTTCCACTTTCTTTTTTTTTTTTTTTTGACCAATACATTCCTTTTTATTTAACAGAGTTTAAATTGGGTCTTACAGGGAGTAAACGTGGGTAGATTTTTTTTTCACCCACCAACTCGTCATTTACGTTAGGTATTTCTCCTAATGCTATCCCTCCCCCTGCCCTCCGCCCCATGACAGGCCCTGGTGTGTGATGTTCCTCTCCCTGTGTCCATGTGTTCTCATTGTTCAACTCCCACCTATGAGTGAGAACATGCGTGTTCGGTTTTCTGTTCCTGTGTTAGTTTGCTCAGAATGATGGTTTCCAGCTGCATCCATGTCCCCGAAAAGGACATGAACTCATCCTTTTTATGGCTACGTAGTATTCCATGGTATATATGTGCCACATTTTCTTAATCCACTTTCTTACTAGTCACTGCTTTCATGATAGTGTTGTCTCTGAGCTACAATTTCTATGGGGAACTCTTTTTTAAGACTACTGTTCATTGTAGGAAAAACATTTTAGTTAAAACTAGATAACTTCACTTTAATAGACAAACTGTAGTCCCTAGCCTTACATTGAAAACAAATGAAATATGCAAGCAACTCTGTGGAACCTTGTGATTTTGAGGAAATCTTGAGTGTTCCCCAGGACATATGCAATATCCTAATCAATATCTCCCTACCGCACAGGGGACCAGATCAGTTCTTATATTTTATATTCATTAGCATTACTTACTCCTCAGGTTTAAAATAAAATATTTTAAAATAAATAATTACAAATGTCACAGTTTTCTTCCACAATGGATAATCTTGCATATTCCTGAGTATGTCATCCTCATATTAAGAAACCAGCAATTTTAGCTCTCTCAAAAGAACCCTTGGACATCTTATCCTAGTATAAATTTGGGTCACACATTGTGATAAAGAAGAGGAAACTGTTATTGACTCTAGAGTATTGCAAGGAATGGAAAATCCATAAATTCAAGGGTGTCTGTTTTTATACGCATCATAAAAGTACATGACTACTTAAACTCTGGATTTATAATGTTTGCTGAAAAATAGCTAACCTTCTCGGAAAGACATTTAACACTTTCTGAAGGATTCTAGAATTAAATAAAAACTACTAAACAGGCAATTTTATTTTAAAGTTGTGTGCTTGCCTAAGGAAAGGAAAGAAATGAGAGGAAAATGTATGCATATTGAAATATCTCAATTGCATGAAAACTTTTGATCTCTTCCTTGCCAAAAAAAAGTCAGAATTTATGATTGCATTAAATATGAAGATCTGGGATATAAGCATTCACTAATTTCACTGTATTTTCATTAACCTGCAATCAAATATCTGAATGATACAAGTTGTCCATATTATATTTGTATAAAATATTACCAGAATATTTTACTCTTTATGTGGAAAAAAAAACTAAAAACATCTTTTTAAAAGGGCTAAAAATGGATTTTTAAAGAAAATCTTCTAGAATATTCTGAGGTCTTTTTAAATGTATGGAACTTATATATGCATATATGCAAGTCTTTTTTTCTTAAAGAAAATAACTCCTTTAAAAATTTTGTTTTAGAAAATTTTTTTGGTCTTAAGGTTACTAAAAGAAATAAGTAGCTTTACTTTCTAACCCAATGCAACAGTCCTCAAAATTTCCCATTGTTAAATCATGAATAAGGTACTAAAACCATTCTTGCTGAAGCAAATCATGAAGAGTTTAGGGTACACAAGCAAAGGGAATTATCAAGGCAACACTCAATAATTCCTTTATTATTACATAGACTAAAATATTTATAGGCTTTGTACTGAAATGTTAAAAAATAATCTTTTAAAATCACTAAAATTGTTACAACATTGTGGGAAATGAAGAAAACACTATTGAGCATTAAATATGTGTCGGGCATTCTGCTGCAAGTTTTCTATACTCATTTCATTTAATTTTTCCAGCAAGTATATGATGAAGGTAGTATTAGACCCATTTCATCAGAAGGAAGATTATGTTCAGAAATTTAGTCATTATGTCAATATCAGGGAGCTTAGAATTTGCAGATAAATGATTGAAAATTGAGAAATACTTTATCACAAAGCATTTCCTCATTGCAATGTTAAGGAAGACTCAAATTATCTCGTCATTGGGCAAAAATTTTAAGCTGATGTTATTTTCGACTAGGCCAAGGATTCTCAATTTTGCAGCTATTGACATTTCAGGCCTGGCAATTCTTTATTGCTGGACTCTGTTCTGTGCAGTGCAGAAGGTTGCGCAGCATCTTTGGCCTGTTTTACCAGATGTCAGTAGCACACCTGACCCAACTCAATTCTAACAAACAAAAACGTCTCCAGACATTGCAAAATGTGTTTTCTGGGGGGGCAAACTTGCCTCTGGTTGAGACTCATCAAATAGTAGAATAGGATGAGACAGTCAGATCTTCATCCTGCCCATATTCTACCCTTCCTTCTTCCCTCTGTGCATGTGCACGTTCATCAACACACAGAGTTAGAACTAACATCAAAGAGCGTAAGACTATAATGTTTACAACCCAGTAAAAGAAAACAAAAAAATACTATCTGAATCCACTCACATGAATTATAAATCAATAGTCACAATACAATTTTTGAGAACGTGAACAGAAACTTCATGAGAAGAAGAATCATCTCATCAAGAAATCTTCCGTTGCCACCCTAAATTTAACTTTCAAATCTCAGCATGTCCACTAATTATTTAGGGAGCAAATATTATATTAAACAATGTATAAAGGGGTGATGATATGTAATGTCCCACATGGTATGTTGATAAATCCAGAATAAACAAAAATGTTATCAGCCTACTAAATAATTCATCTAAAATAAATCCAAGAAAATCATTTTGCATCTTACCTTATGGGTAAGTTAATAAATAAATTTTCTGCAATATTCACAGTTTCTCAAATTATTTAATATTAATCAGATTAATTGGATGATTTTGAACCCCATTTGGGGAACTGCTACCTGCAAAGGAAAATTCAAGGTTCTGGACACTCAGTCACTTCTCAGTGACACTGCCTACTTTCCTAACTCTTCTTAAGGTGAAAAATCTCTAGTCTGAATCAATGGTGAAATAAAGTTCTCAAGGTCCCTCAATGAGAAGGCAATGAGATGTATACTAGGATATAAAACTTTTAAAGGGAAGAGTAAATGGGAGTCAAAAGTTCATTTATTTTCTGTGGGCTTATTTTTCTTTCTCCTATTATTGCTATAAAATATTCAGGTCCAGGGAAGGTTTTAACGGAAGCAATACTTTCAGCCTCTTTAGGGAAAGAGGACAGAGATAATCAAGCTCACATAAGGGCCAGTCTACATATCACCTGTATATTTATTGCTGATTCACTATGAATTCATTTACACTACATGCTCCAAAATGTCACTTTTAGGATCAGAAAATTCTAATGTTGGCTATCAGTTTTGAAAACTGAAAAAAAAAAAAAAAAAAAAATCAGTCTTGAAAACTGAAAAAAAAAAGAAAAACCATAACACAAAAACCACCTTTGTGTAAACTTGCTTCATCCTTCAGGCCACAGGAAGAACTCAGCTTCCAAATGAGGCAGTGGAGGAGATAGTATTGTTTTCTCCATGGAATTTGTTAAATTTTATTTCTCTCTCTGTTTTTATGTCTTTTCTTCTTTGAATTGTCCTTCCTACATCATTTATCTTACATATACTCTCGTTCACCTAACTACTGAAGGGATTTTTGTTGCAAACAAAATCTGTTCCTTTTTATCTCCTGCCTTTTATTTCCCTGCAGAATTTCCATTTTCCCTCCATTGAAACCTGGATCAATGGCTTCCCACTGACTCTGGATGATTTGCCATACTTGGTGACTTTAACATTTTCTCGGAAGTTTTATCTCAACAGCCTCTCAGGTCCTTCATCTAATTCCCACTAGTGACTTTCTCAGCCATTCCTCATCAGCCAACTGTAGATAAAGTCTTAACTACTTCACCTCCAAAATCACTATCTCAACTTCCTGCTCTATGACTGTATCCATGTATTTATGAAATAATCACTGTTCTCCTAAGAAGCCCGGCTCTACTAACCTCTCTATCGTCACTCACTTAATCAGCTTGGTCCTTCCTTCATTTTACCATCACCTAACTTAGATCCTGTGGTTTATAATTCCAAAAACATTACTGAAAATGTGCAGTAAACTAGTGCTTCTCAAATGATCTGTGATCAAAGACATTGTTTTGTTGTTGTCAGTGATGATGAAGATGATGGCCTTGTTTATAAATCATGGTGGGAGAGCACTTTTATAAAATACAATTAAAAATAAATTATTAAATAATACGGCGTAAAAATCCCCAAAGGCATACAAAACACTGCCGTCAATTTGTTATTAGAAACTTCAACCGATAAAATATTTTTAACTTAAAATCACATTTCATAACTTTTACTCTCATTTTCTGGAAAGTGCGTTTCTTGCTAAAGACTGGTAACAAATCATATGCAAACTAAAGTGAGTTTGTGTACTAGTTCAGTGTAGCCTTGACCTCTCTTTCCTCTATGTCTTTTCTTTGCACATGTCTGCCAAACTCTGGTCCCCAATGATCTGCCTCTCCCTGTGCTTCTGATATGGTTTGGATATTCATCCCCTTCAAATCTCATGTTGAAATGTAATCCTCAATGTTGGAGGTGGGGCCTGGAGGGAGGCATTTGGATCATGGGGGCGTATCCCTCATGAATGGCTTTAGCACCATTCCCTTCGTGATGAGTGAGTCTATGAGAGATCTGATTGTTTAAAAGTATGTGGCACCTCCGTCCCCACCTTGTTCCTTCTCTCATCATGTGACATGTTAGTCCTCTGTCACTTCCACCATAATTCTAAACTTCCTGAGGTCTCACCAGAAGCAGATGCCAGCCTTATGCTTCTTATACTGTCTGCAGAACCCTGAGCTAATTAAACCTTTTTTTCCCCCATAATTTATCCTGTCTCAGGTACTCCTTTGTAGCAATGCAAAAACAGTCTAATATAATTTCCAAAGAAATTGGAAGTTGGCCAGGCATAGTGGCTCATGCCTGTAATCCCAGCATTTTGGGAGGCCAAGGTGGGTGGATCACCTGAGGTAAGGAGTTGAAGACCAGCCTGATCAACACAGTGAAACCCTGTCTCTACTAAAATATAAAAATTAGCCAGGCATGGTGGGGGGCGCCTGTAATCTCAGCTACTTGGGAGGCTGAGGGAGGAGAATTGCTTGAACCCAGGAGGCGGAGGTTGCCATGAGCAAAGATCACACCATTGTACTCCAGCCTGGGCAACAAGAAAAAAACTCGGTCTTAAAAAAAAAAAAAGAAAGAAATTGGAAGTTATTCCTTGTGTTGTCAAAAACCAACGTTACTTCATCCATTTTTTGGATCTATCTTTATCTTCTCCGAAATCTTAAACTATTTTCTTTCTAATCTTTCAGTTTCTCGTAATTAGCTGACTCCTCCTCCTTGGTTTTCTGGACATGCACATATATTTCTCATCTTTTAAAATAAAGTTCCCTTTAATCACTCATTTTCCACCTGCCATCCTATGTCTCTCCCCCGCTTTGTGGTGGAACTTCTTGAAATTTGTCTTCATCCTCTGTGAGTATGTCTTAACTTAGCCCTTCTTATTCAACCTACTCCATTTGATTCTGTTCCCACCACTCAAGCACAATTATTCCTTCTTAGGTCACTAAATACTTCTATTTTAATAAATTCTATGAATGTTTCAGTAATATATATATAGTACTATTGCTTTTTTCTTCTTTCTTAAAACTGTTTTCCTCATTCTGGGCTTCTCTGATACCCTACTGACATACCATTTTAAAAACATTTTTCTCTGCAGAATCATTCCCCTTTATCCAGATCATTAAATATTAGATTTTCTTTGGCCACTTTACAGACATTTCTTACTCCTTCTCTAAGCTCTCTCCCAAGCTCATCCATGCATATAGCTAACACAACCTACAAATGACTATGATGTTCAAATTTGCTTCATATTTAATCAATTCTAAGACAAACTTTTCCTCATAGTTTAACATATGATCTGAAAAAAAATGTATCTAACTTAGAATAGATAGAATTTCAGAGTTTAATTGAAATATTTCTTCTTTTTCAGTGATACATTAAAATATGGATATTAAAATTCATGATTTTTTTTTTAGATTCACTAAAATCCAGTTATATCCAACTTCGATCCATCTGAAATTCAAGCTTATATAACTACTCAGAGTTTCCACTTAAATGTTTTAAATAGTCTTCTTCAACGAAAACTGTTGTTGAAACTTACTATGTTCTATGTGAATAGTGACCTCTGGGGTTACATTGCCTAGTGATTCTGTAAATATACCCAAATTCAACTGTACAAAATTGAACACATGATCTCCACTTTCCCATCCACCTCCCAGTCACCTCCCGAACTGTGGTGCTCTTCCAATGTTCACTGTTTCGGTGAATTTTAACTTCACACATTCATTAACACAAACCAGAAACCTAAGTGTCAAACTTCATATTTCCTTCTCCTGAAATGAGGCATCACGTTCTTTTGATTTTATCACCTAAATATTTCCCTAATTTCTCCAGTTTTCCCCATTTCTACCAATACTCTCTCCAGCTCAAGTGAACATCATCTCACCTAAAAGTACAAAATAGCTTTCTAACTTATTTGACCATACCCTTTCTGGCTCCATTTCTCGTCTTTTCTCCATTCCGTGGTCAGAGTGATGAAACAATGCTGCCCATGTTTACAAGCCATTGATATCTTCCTATGGCTAGTATCCTCCTGGGAGGCTTTGTATTTTTGTGCTTTTAATTGATGCCTTATGTTGTGCCATTTTTCCTTTTTTGAGTAATGTCTTACCTTTAATTCTTTGATCATTATGGTGAATGTCTGTATTAAGAATTTGTGGCTTTGTTGGTAACCACCAAGTGTGGCTCTGCTATTTCTGCACTCCCACTTTTCTTGAAGTTAGTCTGATATTTTCATTACGTTAAACCATGTATGAAATCCCAAGCAGTCATACATTAGAAAGCAAAATGTCTCAAATATGTCAATCTGATTCTTTTTATTAAATTAATATTATAGCTTTTTTGACAGAGTGTAAGAAAATACCATTATTTACAGAGGTATGATATTTAAAATAAGTTTGTCATATTTAGGCACTGATCATTTGTTTTTCAGTGGCCAACTCTTCATAGATGATAAGTTGAACTTCCAAAATATTTAATATACTTTTATCATACATTCATAAATACATTTAATGACTGACAAAATAGTAAAAAGGCTGCCTGTTTACCTGGCTCCCTATGCAAGAAAGCAAAGAAACAAGCTTGTAACCACATAATGAGTGCTATGTGCTATTGTGTGCTTCAGTCTCACCTTATGGCAAATGAATAATTCCCTAAAAGTGTTTGAAATTATTCTCCCCAAAAAAACTCGATAAAAGTAGTACCACTTAATGGTATCCAAATTAGAACAATCTAGGAATTTAACATATACAGGGGGTTTTCATAATAGTAAACTATATAACTTCTTGAGCCTTTCCTTTTGCCTATGACTATATGCCTTTTTCTTTATGATTATGTTATTTTTCTTGAGATGAAATAATCTATGTCATGAAATTCCCTAGGTCTCTTGTAAGTAGGATAATGGAAAGTGCTTTCATACTTTTAAAATGTACCATGTTTATCAAGAACATTAAGATTCAAATTTATTAAATTTTTCAATGTTTACATTGAAAACATCAAAATCACTCATTTTCTACTTATTGCAGTAAGTTATAAACATTATATATTTCAGTACATATTATTATAATTTATATTTTGAGTTTGAAAAAACAAAATATCTGATTAAATTTTAATAGTCATCAAGATCCTATAGAAACTTTGTGTCTGTAGGTTTGTTGCTTATTATGTGTAGCTATAATATGCCATTGAATAACCTACTTATCCCATTTCACAAGTCTTTTTGTAAAAAAAAATCTGAAAATAAACCAGTGTTTTTATTTCACTGTAGCATCATCATATAACTACCTCTATCCTATAATTTATAAAACAGAAACAGATTAATAATCAGGACCTGCTCTATATATCTATTCATAAGCCCTAAATCTTCATACAAGAGAACTTCTAATTACTTTCATAACAGAAAGTAAAAGTTGAAGCAAGAGAAGAAATGTAGGAAGCTTTCTACTATTTTAATGGAAGATTGAGGAGAAGGAGTTGAAAGCCTCACTCTGGCTTCAGAACAGGCTATTTTTCTCTGATATAACAGAGATTTTGATGCAATGAACCTGATACTGTAATTCAGTCCATATGTGATGCTGGGCCTCTTTCCCTTATTAGTTAGAATCTGTAGAAAACAAGTATTGATATTATAGAGTCTGACACTAAATATCATATTTTATAATATGATTATATAATCTGTGCAGGTATGATTAGTAGAAATATGCTAAAAATTATTACCATTAGATATATAAATATATTATTTCTATAAACCTCAATAATGTCCTTCACTTACTGTACTAGTCTGCTTTCACATTGCTATAAAGAACTACCTGAGACTGGGTGATTTAAAAAGAAGTGAGGTTTAATTGACTCACAGTTCCACATGACTGGGGAGGCCTCAGGAAACTTATAATCATGGCAGAAGGCAAAGGTGAAGCAAGGCACATCTTACATGGCTGCAGGAGAGAGAAAGAGAGAAAGAGGAGGTGCCATATACTTTTAAACTATCAGATCTCATGAGAACATACTCACTATCATGAGAACAGCAAAGGGGAAATCCGCTCCCATGATCCAACCACCTCTCACCAGGCCCTTCTTCCAATTTGACATGAGATTTGGAAGGGCACACAAATCCAAACCATATCACTTATCTAACAATGTATGTGTGTAAATTTTAAAATATCAGCAAGAGCCTTTAAACACTGTTATATAACATATATGTAATATATAACATGTTTATATATGTACATACACAAGTATATGTATAAAATCTTAAAGAAAAATTCTTTCACCCAGGATTACAAATAAGGGAAGTATAGGTTTGTATATAATCCTGGAATTATATAATTTTATTTATTAGATTTATGATAATAATTTTCTTTGGAAAGTTGAAAATTAGTTAAATTATAAATTTTAAAAATAATAAATTAAAATCAAAATGTATCTGTGATATATTATATTTATTAAAAATTAGAAACTAATTCTAAAATATTAGAATAGTTTTTATTTTCATTTTTTATATTTATTTTTAGAAACTTTTAAATTGAATATTTATAAACAAAAAGAACAAGTATCTTGAATATTATGATGATAATATGGGGACAGTCTATTTTATGCAACTCTTGGTTTACATTTCTCCTGAAAATATAAGCACTAATCTGATATAGTACAAAGAATGATCAAATGTCTTTTTATTACAGCTTTAAAAAAATCTCTTTATCTGCTCTTAGAAGTGAATTTTCATTACTGAGCCATATAATATTGCTGCCACAGAATTCCTACTAGCTAGAGATAAACTAAAGAGCCCTGAAAAAAAAATGACCTGAGTAAAATGAAACAGGTGATGTTGGTGATATCACTCCTACAAACCAAGACAGAGTGTGTTCTCTCCTCTTTTTGGCTCACCCTAGTGAGGGCTGTCATCTGACTTGAGTTGGTTCTCAGGGATTATGAGTAGAGGTGGCTCCTATCTCTGACATCAGAGACTGAGGCCAAACATGAGAACCACAGCAGGTATTTCATTATTGAGAGAGATACTCACTCTAAGGGGGTTGTTATGCAATTGAGCCAATGCTAACCCTGTTTAAAAGGGTACATTTTCCCTACTTTATTGTTAGAAAAAAGCACATCATGTATTGACTTGTTGTACTGATTTTTCATAAAGCATTTCATCCATCCCATAGTTAACTATAGATCATGAGTCCATTTGACATAAAGTAGGGTCGTGTATTTCCTTCTTCTTCTCCAACATTATTTTAACAGCTCTGTCAGCATAGACTAAAAACCAATGGTACTACAAAATCCTTCTCAATATTCTAAATTTTGAAAGTAAGCTTTCAATATAACTTCTGCACTGTATCAATTTTACTGCATTTCTGTCAATGAATTTAACTTCATTAAAAAAGTGAATTGCTTATAATATGTTGGAATTCTCTATTAACTAGGTTACAAAGACAATTTTGCAAAATATTTCATGCATTTGTGATAACTGCATTATTATTGACAAGGGATCATGAACCCAGGGCCTCCACTGACTGGAAAACCTTTCAGAACTCCCTGATAGCCCTAACCAAGAATCTGGCCCTGGCTATAACAATATGTTCTGCACTATAACTATACCATCTCCATTTTCTATTACATATCTTGTGGATTTAGAAGAGGTATCCTACATATATTACCTTTTATATTAAAAAGTTCTCCCTTGATTTCCAATCTCTGGGTGACTTTTAAAATAATATTGGCAAATGTTTCTGCATAGTCATCACTTTAAAAATAGAATACACTGTGTATAGTGAAATACATCAATCTCTTTCATTCATACTGAAAAACACGGCTTGTCTTCCTGTGTGAGAAAGACCCCTATCATTACAAGCTTACCTGCACATCTGTTTACCTTGCATAGTAAAAGTAAATATTTCAATTTCATGGGTCAATTAGGCTCCACACGTATGCTGACCCACAGGATATGACCTGAAATGAGGTAAAAAATTAACATACCTGAAACGGGACCACATAATCATTTTAAGATCCTGAGTGACAGGTAGGTTAGGTTTGCTCTGCATGAGGATTAAAGGCTTCCAGCTCAAATTTTCACCTGTCTCAAAGTGGAAAAGGCCATACTGTATTTCATAAAGCATCTCCTTCAATTGAAAACACAGTAAACACGGAGCATCCCTGAAAAACATAGTTCCAAATCAGGCTCTAAATTCTCAATTTGGGTCGTTTGTTTATTTGTTTCATAAATTGTTTAAGTTCCGTGTAGACTCTGGATATTAGGCCTTTGTCAGATGGACAGATTGCAAATATGTTCTCTCATTCTGTAGGCTGTCAGTTTACTTTAGCAATAGTTTTTTAGCTGTGCAGAAGCTGTGAAGTTTGATCAGATCCCATTTGTCAATTTTTGCTTTTGTTGCTATTGCTTCTGGTGTTTTCATCATGAATTTTGTCTTGAATGGTATTGCTTAGATTTTCTTTGAGAGTTCTTAAAGTTTTGGGTTTTATACTTCCGTCTTAACAATAATACAAAAAAAAATAAATAAAGCTCCACATCACTGATCATTAGAGAAATGCAAATCAAAACCACAATGAGATACCATCTCACATCAGTCAGAATGGCCATTATTAAAAAGTCAAGAAACAGAAGATACTGGTGAGTTTGCAAAGAAAAAGAAAACTTTTTACACTGTGGGTGAGAGTGTAAATTAGTTCAGCCATTGTGGATGACAATGTGGCAATTCCTCAAAGACCTAGAGGCAGAAATACCATTTGACTTAGCAACCCCATTACTGGGTAATTACTGGGTATATATCCAAAGGAATATAAATCAGTCTATTATAAAGATGCATGCACATGTATGTTCATTGCAGCAGTATTCACAATAGCAAAGACTTGGAATCAACCTAAATGCCCATCAATGAGAGATTGGATAAGAAAAATGGGGTACATATACACCATGGAATACTACGCAGCCATGAAAGAGAATGTGATCATGTCCTTTGCCAGGACACGGATGGAGCTGGAAGATATTATCCTCAGCAAACTAACACAGGAACAGAAAACAAAACACCACATGTTCTCACTTATAAGTAGGAGCTGAATTATGAGAACCCATGGACAAATGGGGAAGAACAACACACACTGGAGCCTGTTAGGGGTGCTGGGGGCAGGGAGAGCATCACGAAGAATAGCTCATTGATGCTGGGCTTAATACCTAGGTGATGGGATGATCTGTACAGCAAACCACCACGACATAACATTTACCTATATAACAAACCTGCAAATCCTGCACATGTACCCCTGAACTTAAAAGTTGAAGGAAACAAAATTCTCAATTGGCATTGTTGCATCAGATAGCCTTTCCAAAAGTAGTGTGAAGCTTAGAGAAGCACTAGGTAGAACTGGCTCATAAAACCAGAGGTAGGAGCATGGGAGAGGAGAAGACCGAAGGGTTTCTATCTATGACAAGAGCCCTAGAGAGAAGCAAGATAGCATTTACTGATATGCCAGAAACTTTATAAATATTCTCTCCAGTAGTAATTAGAAGCAGATATTTTGATTAGGTATTTTTACCCATATTTCACAGAGTCATTTCTCCTGATACATATTTCTGTAAGCATTTACTACATAACTCCCTCTGAGCTCGCAACTCGTGATGCAAGGAAGTAAAACGTAACCTGCCACAATGTTTATAGAAAAAGAACAGAGGCATCTAAGAAGACACAATAATTGGTATAAATCTCAGAAAATAAGCCTCCTAACCTAGTATGTTCCTCAGAAAATGTGTTTGAAACTGCAAACTGATCAATTAAGTACAGATATTGAGATTAAACATTTACTTTTTTTTTTTTTTTTTTGAGACAGAGTCTCGCTCTGCCACGTGTAGGCTGTAGTGCAGTAGCATGATCTCGGCTCACGGCAACCTCCGCCTCCCGGTTTCAAACAATTCTCCTGCCTCAGCCTCTGGAGTAGCTGGGATTACAGGCACGTGCCACCATGCCTGGTTTATTTTTGTGTTTTTACTAGGGACAGGGTTTCACCATGTTGGCCAGGCTGGTCTCGAACTCCTGACCTTGCAATCTGCCCTTCTTGGCCTCCCAAAGTGCTGGTATTACAGGCATAAGCCACTGCGCCCAACCAAAATTTTTTATAACAATTCAACATTGCAATGATATCCAAAGGTCCAGTCATTTTTTTTGATGATTCATATAATTTTTATGGATCATATTTTTTGTGTCTTACAAAAGATTTTGGTCCATGATGGATCAGGGTTTTAAAAAAGAAAACAACTGGTCCTTCATCACACTATGTTAAGAAATATCAACCTAATCTAACTGTGGGTAGAAGACAGCTATCCAGGAGGAGAGAACAACTTGGATGGCTCTTGAATCATAAGAACCTACATCCGCTTCAATGAAACAGGTGAACAAAGGGTAAACAAAGGGAGATAAAAACAGCTCACGCATAGAAATCACCATGTAAAAATGAAATGAGAACCCAAAGTTTAATCCTTTTCCAAATTGTGACAATTTATAAACATTCGAGTTGAGATTCAAAATCAACTTTAACCATAAAGTTTCTACTTGTTTTGCTCACATCAAAGTCCCATAATAAAATTGGTGACTGATGGATAAAGATGTTTCCCTTCCTTCATAAGTAACCTAGAGTCAGCCCTGACCACTCTGATTTTCCAAGACATATTTCACTACCCCTGCTGTTTCTGTTGGAAGCAAAATACAGATAGAAACAAAAGCATATGAGTAAATACAACCCCTCACCTCTGGTGGGTGGAGTCGGGGGTGCTTTCTTAATTGCCGAACTTCCCTTGAGAGCAACTGGGCAGTAAAAGTAGCTTTTGACACCCTGACGATCTCTGGGTGTTTACATCTACTCTCAATTATTGTGTTGCTCACAATACTTACCGCTCTTCCAAATATATAAAAAGGAGAGGAACATTTCAATAAATACATTATATTTTACAAATACAGTATTAAAGACCATTTTTTGTTCTGAAAGGTTAATTTTACAATTGTTTAAAATCTCATGAGATATGTTAAGAGAAAGTTGTTTTAGCCCTTGTTTAGCCAATGCAAATAATTTCTTTGGACTCACTCCACCTTTTTCCAAGGGGCTCCCAAGCACTTTTTCTATGGAGTGTCAGAAATCTATAATAAGGAAAATTGAACTCAGTTGCTGATTTCACTTGTTCACACTGTCTATCAGCAGAGTCATTAGAGTGACCACATCCAGTGGTGCATAATTAGCCCTGACTCCTACAGGTCTTGAAGTCATCATTAACTAAGTAAAGAGCTATTTTGCATCTGTAATTTTAGTCCCTGAACCAAGATAAAAAGATGATTTGATTCATTCTGGGAAGACAGATTTCTTGTAGAGAATGAGAAGTATTAAATTAACCAGGGAACTGACATTAGGAGCATAGCGCAGGAGTGGGTACTGAGGGCAGGAAGCTGAGATCACAACCCTTACTGAGGTTCTAATAAGAGGTGTCGCAGTGATCCCAGCGTATATTTATTGGAGACTTACTCAGAACTCCAAGTAAGGATGTGAGTGAACTAGAAGTCATCATGGACTATCAACAAAATAGATGAGCTTTGATGCAATGTGACCTCATGTGATGTGGTGTAGGTAGAAGGGCCTCCTAGCACAGTGCTGGACGTGGACTTTGGGGTCAGGAATTGTGAGCTGAATTAAACTCTGAAACAATCAGGTAATGTGGGTGGGCCTTGTGTAGAGGGTTCTCAAATTTGAGCATATCAGAAAGAACTGGTTTGCTGGTTAAAAATGCAGCTTCCCTGGACCAACCCTAGAGATTCCTTTTGTTTGTTTGTTTGTTCGTTTCTTTCATCTAAAAAACCAAGAGGGATGCATGTGCAGAATGTGCAGGTTTGTTACATAGGTACTCGTGTGCTATGGTGATTTGCTGCACCTGTTGACCCATCCTCTAAGTTCCCTCCCCTCGCCCCCCATCCCCCAACAGGCTCTAGTGTCTGTTGTTCCCCTCTTTGTGTCCACATGTTCTCAATGTTAACTCCCACTTATGAGTGAGAACATGTGGTGTTTTGTTTTGTTCCTGTGTTAGTTAGCTGAAGATGATGGCTTCCAGCTTCATCCATGTCCCTCCAAATGACATGATCACATTCCTTTTTATGGCTGCAAAGCATTCCATGGTGTATATGTACCACATTTTCTTTATCCAGTCTATCACTGATGGGCATTTAGGTTGGTTTTATGCCTTTGCTATTGTAAATAGTGCTGCAATAGACACATGTGTGCATGTGTCTTTATAGTAGAATGATTTATATTCCTTGGGGTATCTATACAGTAATGAAGTTGCTGGTCAAATGGTATTTCTGGTTCTAGATCTTTGAGGAATCGCCACACTGTCTTCAACAGTGGTTGATCTAATTTACATTCCCACCAACAGTGTAAAAGTCTTCCTATTTCTCCACAGCCTTGCCAGCATCTATTGTTTCCTGACTTTTTAAAATCACCATTCTGACAGGCGTGAGATAGTATCTCATTGTGGTTTTCATTTGCATTTCGCTGGTGATTGATGATGTTGAGCTTTTTTTCTTTTTTCTTTTTTTTTTTGGCCACATAAATGTCTTCTTTTAAGAAGTCTCTGTTCATATCCTTTGCCCACTTTTCGATGAGTTTTTTTTCTTGTAAATAAATATATTTAAGTTCCTTGTAGATTCTGGATATTAGACCTTTGTCAGATAGGTAGATTGCAAAAATTTTCTCCCATTCTGTAGGTTGTCTGTTCACTCTGATGATAGTTTCTTTTGGTGCGCAGAAGCTCTTTAATTAGATCCCATTTGTCAGTTTTGTGTTTTGTTGTAATTGCTTTTGACGATCTGGTCTGCTGGTTAAAAATGCAGCTTCCCTGGCCCAACCTCAGAGATTGTGAATCAGTAATTCTGGAGTGAGGGCAGGCACCATGACATGAACAAGACTCCAGGGTAATTCTAGTGGAGACGTCCAATAAGTAGCCATAGGGAGGGAGGGAAATATGAGCGAAAAGAAGTCATAGAAGCAATTTACAACCTGACAGGAAGATCTAGAACAACGATATAATCTACTGAAATATTCTTGAGGGCACAAAAGGGAAGACAAAATTTATCATGACCACCTTCCCTCATTCAGGCTAAGAAAATTCAGAAGATATAAGAAATTGCTAAAAGTTATTTTAAATTTTTCACCTCAATTTACTGTAACAATCAAACTGAGTGCATGGCAAGCAGTCAGAAAAAGGGGATTTTATTTTAAAGTAGGAAAAACGTGGGTTAAAGTCCCCGTTCTGTCCCTTGGTGACGGCATCACTATTTATATGAGACGTAACTGTTCCACACATCAGATTCCTTAGACATAAAATACAAATAATGTACTTGTAGAAAAGAAATAACATGGGAATTAAATTGATAGCCTATGCACAAACCTCTAATACTACAAATTTCACATGGAAGAATCTTCCATTTTTTAAATAGATCGATGAATGAGTATTATAGAAAAAAAATGGGTAGATGTTTAAGCATTAATTCTGAGTATGTCTGTGAGGTTGTTTCTGGAAGAGATTAGCATTTAAATTGATAGATTGAGTAAAGAAGATCACCTTCACCAATGCTGGTGGGCCTCATACAATCCTTAGAAGGAAAATTTGTTTCTGTTTAAGCTGGAACATTTACCCTCTGTCCTTGGACACAGTCTTCCTGGTTTTCAGGCGTGTAAACCGAGACTGAAGTATGGTACTGGCTTTCTTGTTTCTCTAGATTACAGACAGCCGATTGTGGGGTTCTCAGCCTTCATAAGCATGTGAGCCAATATTTTAATAAATCTCCTCTTAGATATAAATCTGTATCTAACCTATTGGTTCTATTACTTGTATATCCTTCATGTAAAGCATTCACTTGACAACTTCATCATCAACAGAGCCTACCTGTCTTTAGAGCCAATGTTGTTTGATTATAGAGAAAAAAGAATTCCTATGTGTCTTGACTTTTGAATATCCTTCCCATCTTCTTCAGTATTTTTGTGACTCTTGAGAGAATGAACTGCCAGTAGTCCCACTGAAGTTCCCAATTACTGGGGCTGTCTTCCATGTTAATTCTTCAGTTGTCCTCATTTATAGGCATCACTGTCTCATCCTGATTTCACTGGAAGCCAAACTCTTTGTCACATTTCATTTATTTTGTAGCACATGTTAGACTATACATTAACTTCATTTTCCGTGTAGTTTTTATTGAAATGTAGAACCATGCACAGTTGGCTGGCACTGTGCCTTCCAAATGGGAGGACGATGAATAATGCAGACTAAAGGGCATAGAAAAGGTTACGTTTCTAATCTGCAACATGCATTTCATGCTATGGAGATCCCCAAGCTTCCACCAGAAGCAGAATAAATGCTATGATTTAGAAATGGATGGTGCTTCCCTATTTATAAATCGTTTCACACATGACTTAATCTTTACGACAACAGTGTAACCTAGGTTGTACCTCAAGGCTCACTTTGAAGATGTGGAAAACTGAGAATCAAAAAGCATGTATGAATTGCCCAAAGTTACATAGCTAGTGAACTTAACAGTAGGACACGATGCTAAATCTTCTCCACATTACAAAAGGTCTCCTGACTGCAGGGACTGAGAGTATGTAAATAAAGTCACATACATGATCAGACAAGTTGTCTAGCAACAGTCACCCACTCTTATGATTTTTGCATAATTTGATTCAAATAATCATTGTGTCTTGTTCTACTCTTATCAAAAGCATTATTTTACTATCAGTCTCTAACACATGAGATTGATTTATTAAATGATTGCCTTTGCCTCCTTACAGTAGTTGAGTCAAGCAGTTCTGACAGCTGTCATAAATTAATGATGCCGTGGAACCATTGCATAAGTCAGACATGTCTTAGTGCTAGTTGTTTTAATTTACTTGGGTCAAAATACTGTGAATGTTTGGCATGCACAAAATTTTGGGTCGTGACAATCAGGAGTTGTTGTATCTAATTACATTTGACTCAGCTCCTAATGGTATTTGTTCTAGGTAAATTTTGACTATTCTCCAGTTAAAGAGTTCTACAAATAAAATTATCCCATATTTAAATTCTCTTTTTAAAGAACTAAAAATATATTTACTTTTCTGTTTTATGTTATGAAACTATACATCTTTTACTACAGTAGTTCATAATCACAGTAATGATTGTGTGCTCTGTATTTATAACGCTGGGAGAGATCTTTAGTTGTTAGTCGTTTCATAGTAAACTACTTATATAAATGATCTTGTCAAACAGCTTACTCTTTTCTAAAAATCCTGTTAACTTCACCACTGAATATTTGATAAAGAATTTTAGATATATTTGCAGCCTCAAGAGATTGCTAGAATTCCAGGTAAGATAAACTGGAGCATGAGACCGAGCTTACAGATCAAGCTGAAACCCCAAACACATAGGAAAATGTTATGCAAATTTATTTGTAGGGAAGAAAACACATGCTTTTGCTCTCTTCATCCTGTTCCTATGGCCATAGCGAAGAATGTGTTTATTTACCCTCTTCTTGACACTTCGTTTCCCAGAAAATGAGTTGTCAAAGCTAGAGGCATTAATTGGACACATTATGCCAGGGGGCCACAACCCGGGTCTATGGCCTGTTAGGAACCTGGCTCCACAGCAGGAGGTGGGCAGCAGCTGAGTGAGCATTACCGCCAAAGCTCCGACTCCTGTCACATCTGTGGAGACATTCAATTCTCATAGGAGCACGAACTGTATTGTGAACTGTGCATGCGAGGGATCTAGGTTGTGCACTCCTTGTGAGAATCTAATGCCTGATGATCTGAGATGAACAGTTTCATTCTGAAACCATCCTTCTCCCACCCCTACTGTCTATGGGAAAATTGTATTCCATGAAACAGGTCTCTGGTGCCAAAAAGGTTAGGGACTGCTGCAGTTTGCTAGAAGATAGTAACCCTACAGTATGCCTCAAGATTAAAATTCCTTTAGAAAACTCAAAGGGTCTGCTTTTTCAAGCTTCTGCTTTCTGGGTCCATGTGGAATTCAGGCACAGGTAAGGCCTATCTCTTTAGAGTAGGTCTCTCTCTCTCTCTCTCTCACACACACACACACACCACACACACGCACACACACACTCTTTCTCTCTCTTCTCTCTCTCTCTCGTCCTCTTTTTCTGCACATGAAAAGGTATAATTGTTAGATTTAGGGGAGACAAGGAAAGATTGCTTGGGTCTTCAGCCCAAGAGTTTACCTAATTAATGTTTGGTTGAATTATAAAGTTGAAAATGTAATTCTAATTAAAACACACTTTGCTTCTCGTTTGGCTATTAAGTTTTTAGTCTGGAATTACTTCAGATCACAGCTATGGACACTGGCTTCAAAAATTAATGCTATTAAAATAACCTAATACCAAATCTCTAATTGTTAACATAGTTTGTATACATAGCTCTAAATCATGTCACTGAACCAATGTTTAATGGTGACATCTCAAAATAATGGAAACGGAATATGTGTTTGGATTTGTAAGTGTATTAGATTCCTAGGACTGTTGTAACAATTTATGACAAACTTCATGGCTTACAACAACAGAAATTTATAATTTTACAGCTCTGGAGGCAAAAAGTCCAAAATTAAAGTGTTGCCAGAGCTTCATTCTTTCTAAAGGCCCTGAGAGACCATTTATTTGAGTCACTCTCCTAGCTTCTGGCGGCTGCTGGCAATCCTTGTTTCATGGCTTGTGAATATATTCCTGCAATCTCTGCCTCTGTCTTATAAGAGATAAGGGAGAGAGAATGGAGATACAGACACAGAGGAGAGACCCAGGGAAAACACAAGGGGACAAGGCTGTGTGACTACAGCTCATTTGAGATTCCCAATTGAATTACATTGGCAAAGATGCTATTTCCAGATAAGGTGACATTCACAGACTCTAGTGGGTTAAGATACACACACACACACACACACACACAGTGGGTTAAGATATATATGTGTGTATATATGTGTAATATATAGAAATATCCATATATATTATTATCTATATTCTTATATATACGGATATACATTTATATATAAATATCCATATATATTCTTATGTGTATTCTTACATATAGATATTTATATATAAGAGATATACACATATAGATATTTATATATAAGAGATATATGTATATCTTGACCCACTACACACACACCCACACACACACCCCCCCACACACATTTGAGGGCCATTATTTAATGCATTCTTGAACTATAGCAGAGAATAGTAAAAACCAGTTTGCCGCCACTGTCCTGAGCAGTCTTTGGATGTTAGCATTTCCATATACATTTCACTGAATAGACTCCAAGGTGTGCATTACCTAAATTCTCCCCTCCTTAATGACTATTTTCAAAAAAAGTATTTGTAGACTGTTGGAGCTACGCCCAACTTGAGTTTAGAACTGAAAATTAAAACCTGAAACTAATGTTTGTGGGCAGGTGGTTTAATTGGTAAATTATCCCTGGGAGCAAGAAAGAAGAACAGGTGGAAGTAAACGAGAAAGAAGAAATCCAGTAAAAGAATGTGTTACTGGGTTTGCAGTTTGTGTTTGATCTTGCACGGATTTTTTCAGGGGCCTTAAGACCTTGGAACTGCCATCTGGGCATAGACAGAAAGGAGCATTTATATGCCAGCAACCATCTCCCATTGGTTAGCAATGGCTCAGTTGAAATTAATTTCTCTGTAATTTCAGTTTGCATAAGTCTGAGTGTGAATATGTCCTCATTGGTATCTGAAACCAAAACCAAAGAGAATTCCTAGAACAGGAAGCAAGAAGTAAAAGGTTGCTGTGAAGTTGCCTGAAGCTTGTGGAAGGCTATATGAGAGTATTTGCTGCAGCTGAAGAAGGGGATGAAGGTGCTTCAAGTGACACATAAAAAAACATTGTATAGATCTACTTTTTTTCTGTCTAGTTGTTTGCGTCACTCAACTCTCACTTGTACTTAAACCAGTCCATTACAGTATCCCATTCATGAGGACAGTAAGCTTTGATTTAGGAAAATTGACACAAAAAGGTTAATGGGAAAAGCAAGCTAAGGTTCCTAATCTTGCAGTTTGCCTGAATCAATAGTTGATACTCATTGCCTTCTTCCTTCACTTCCAATTCTAGATTACTCTTACCCCTTGCTAGCAATTAGTTAGTCTTGCTTACTTGCCTGTTGGAGGTAACCCAGATCATCAAAGGGGTATTGATTAGACTGTGATTGCTTATTATCTTTCACTATGACAGTTTTAATTAACTTATCACTGCTCCCAATTAGGAGCATGAGAACATATTGCTTCCAAGATGTAGCAATAACTCTAGCTTCTTTTAATAATTAGTCTTGATTACATTTGTAGATATGGTAATTCATTTGTTTAGCTCTTTTGCCTGCTGGTCCACTGGTGTAAAAAGGCCCAAATGACCAATAAGTAGTTGTCGTTTCAAGTTCAGTTAAACCCTGGTAGTGTCTCTTAGAGAAACTGTAATTTGGAAAAGCTTACGGTTGTGAAGATACATTTCACACACGGATTGCTGGAAATGATAATGTAATGGAACAATTTTACATTCTTACCTTGTATATTATCTTGTGTTGGCCATTGGTTTTCTTCATGCCCCACATTGTAAAAGACAGTGCCCAATCCCAAAGTGTGTTGTCGCTGAGAAGGCACTTTAGTTAGAGTTGTTTGTAAAAGGCCACTCCTCCAGTCTGACAGGGCAGGTACTTCTGAGTGGTGACGTATGTGGTGACACCTTTGTTGTAAAATGGTCCATGGTCCAAGGCAATTCTGTGCAGGATATGTTGCCAACTGATAAAGCACCCAAAAATCTTCAGGTGGTATTGCTGATGTAGGAACTGAAGGAAGGAAAGGAAACCCACATCCATAGTGTGGAAAATTCTAATATGACTGGAACCACTCTCCCCACCAGGTCGAAGGGATCTAATCAATCAATCTTAAGTAGAGGCTAGTCTTCTCCAAGAGTGTTGCTATATGGGCAGTTCAATGTCATTCTTTGCCGCTGGCAGGCTGGAGATTCAGCAATAGCTGCAGCTAAATTAGCTATAGTGAGAGAGATTCTATGTTACTGGATCAATGTTTAGTCCTGTTTGATGTTACCGTAGCCACTTCATTCACAGGTTCATTTTCATATTGGGTCATTCTACTCAGTTTATTTGGTAGATGAGCTCCAGTGGAAATTTACATGCTACACAAAGCTCTGCATGCTTTATGCTCATCCCCAAAAGTTCACTCACATGGTTCCTCCCAGGACTGCCTGATCTCTAATTTTCTAATCTTTCTTCTTCCAGGTCCTTGACCAAATAGTTAAGACATTTGACATTTCAAAAGATTTATAAATATCTGAACTGCTATCTACTTTTCCCTGTGATATGGTTTGGCTATGTCCATCCAAATCTCATCTTGAACTGTAGTTCCCATAATCCCCACATGTCATGTGAGGGACCCAGTGGAAGGTAATTGAAACATGGCGGCGGTTACCTCCATGCTGTTCTTATGAAAGTGAATGAGTCCTCACAAGATCTGATGATTTTATAGAGGGCTTCCTCTGCTTCATTCTTCACTTCTCCTTGCTGCTGCCATGTGAAGAAGGATGTAGATGCCTCCCTAGCCATACTGAATTGTGAATCAATTAATCCTCTTTCCTTTATAAATTACCAAGTGTGGAGTATGTCTTTATCAGCAACATGAAAACAGACTCATATGCCCTGTCTACAAAGTGGGTAACCCAGTTTTCTATCTGCACACTGGTGGATTTTCTTTCACCACTGTCTTTTAGGGCTACTACTGAGTGTGGCTGTAGAAGTAGCCCTATATGCATGGCAGCACTACATCTATGACTGGACCAAACACAGTTACTGCTGTAAACCAAGGCCAGTTGTTTCTTCCTCTATCAATTAGACATAGGGTTCTCCAGGAAGCCATAGATGTGAGGTCATAGACAGGCACTGGTACAAATGTGTAGCTACCTGTGTAGTCTCAGCCACTGTATATGTAATTATATTGTACCTTTTGGATTTTCTCAAATGCAGTTATGAATTTGTAAGTCAGTTATGAATTCAAAATAGATAGCTATGGCACCCTACCTCCCATAAAAGTTTGACTCAGTGGAAATCTCTGATCTCAGACTTCCAGGCTTTCAGTCTTCACTAAGGCCTAGTTCTACAGTGAGAGCCATTTTCAAATGGTAAATAGTTTACACTGTAGAAGTATAACTGTGCTCCACAAATCTAAAGATCTCTGCCTTCGCTTTCCTATTGGGACTTGTTACGAGGAGATTCAACACGACATCTTTATCCATGGATCTGTTGAGTCATATGACCTAATCAGCACAGCAACTTGTAACATAGTCTGGACTCAAAACTGGTAGCCATCTAAGTCATCATAAAAGAATAAGAATAACATTACAAAATGCATGCTTACCTTCTCCAAAATCCAAGTGATATGTCTCTTCATTATTCATAGAGAGTAAAGAGAAACAACTTATTCATTCTTTAAAATAGAATAGGCCTTGGCTTGCCCTGCAATATTTAATTCTCTAAACTTCACTCTGAAGCTTCACAGATTTTTTCTCCAATGTTCTGACATGTATGTCGGTTATTCTAGATGTCTAGAATACATATTAATTCCTATTCACTTTGTCCAGGAAGTCAAATGTCATTAATAGAGTCAATCATAATAATGTTCTACAAGAATCTCAGGTTTCCTTTGGATGATATTTTGACAAACAGTCTGAGGGTTAACATACCCTTGAAGCTTCTGATACTCTAAGAAGTATTTTTCTTATAGTTCCCTAACCTCCTGATACTTAGTCTTATTCAGTAAACATATTTCTCTTCAAACTACAACATAAGATATTTTAAAGGGAATTTATTTTGAATGGTTTAATATTATGATTCTCTAGATATGCCTCTTTGTTACATGCTTTTTCTGATTTTTTAAACTTATTTATGTTATCATCTCCCCTTTACGTGTCTTGATGCATTTACATTTCAAAACAACAAAATTTTAAACATAAAAGTCTATCAGATGAGGAGCTGGGGGAGGTGAAAATAAAGTAACCAAGAAACTTACATATATGTGGCACTTCTGCCATCTTGTGGGTTTTCTGTGTTTTCCACAGACTCAATTTGTTATTTTTTTTTTTAAGGGAGTTTTTTGAAACAGCATATAGGTAGATACTGAGAAATAAACTGTCAATTACCCAAACCTATCATACTCCACTAAAAGTTAACAAAAATTAATTGATAAGTACAAAATGCAGCTCACTCTCAAATAGTTTTGAAAAATATCAATATCTGTGCTTATGTTTATATCTACCTATACCTCTATCTATAGCTATAGATATATATCTAGATATATAGACACTTATGCTGATATCTATTTCTATGGAATATGAGACAGAGTAAGTAAGAAAGCCTAATCATAAACAAACTGTGGTCAAATGATAATATTTGAATCTGGGTAATATTCTTGCAACTTTTCCTTAATATTGAAATTATCTCCAAATAAACAGTTACACACATATACACAGGGAGAGAGACAGAGAAAGAGAGAAGAAGAGAGATTACATGATCTCTCTCTCATCTTTTGAAAGACAGTTCCAGAAATTTCTCCCTCTCCATCTTGCATCATTAGTCTTTCTCTCTCTACTGAGTAAGTTTGAAAAGCCTCTCAGTACCCCATGTCTCCCACTAGCTATCTCAAAAGTTTTTACCTTTTGGCAGCAAAATTCCTTTAAAGAAGAGGCTATTCTTATTGTCTTCATTTACTCCCTCCTTTGCCAAATTCTATCTTAAACCTATGACACATATGTGTAATCATGGATAATTAAAACTGAACTCTTCAACTTCCCTTCCAAATGTACTCTATCAGCAGTCATCCCATCTAATTAATGGGAATGCCTTTATCCTCTTCTCACTTGAGTTACTTCAATAGCTATCTAACTGGTCCCCCAATCTCTATTATTGCTTTTCTATAATTTATTCTCTACACAGTATCCAGTTATTATTTTAAATATAAAATCAAACCGAGTCACTACTTTGTTTGATATCTTCAGTGGCTTCACTTTGGTAGCCTCAACTCTTTGCGAAAGTTCCCCTTATGATCTGATCTCCCTGGAACTCTTCCCTCAGGCACATACTACCTGCTTACTTAGTTGATAACTTAAACCTGTTCCGCCAGATTCCTCTGCTCTAGCCTCCTCACTGTTTTGGAAATATATCAAACATATTTCTGCCTTAGTGCCTTTGAACTTCCTTTACCCTTCCTGAAATTATTTTTTTAAATGTTTGCATGAATGCACTTTATTAAATACCATTTTTGTAGTGATCAAGCTTACTTTTTTTCTTTTTTTTGAGATAGAGTCTTGCTCTGTCACCCAGGCTGGAGTGTAGTGGCGTGATCTTGGCTCACTGCAACCTCCAACTCCTGGGTTCAAGCTATTCTCCTGCCTCAGCCTCCCAGGTAGCTGGGACTCCACGCCCAGCTAATTTTTTTGTATTTTTAGTAGAGATGGGGTTTCACCATGATTGGTCTCAAACTTCTGACCTCAAGGGATCCACCTGCCTCAGCCTCCCAAAGTGCTGGGATTACAGATGTGAACCACCATGCCCAGTCAAGCTAACATTTATAACTACTGCATCATACACCCCTGGAAGCCCCTATCTTGCTTACCCTATTTTGTTTTTCTTCATAGTGCTCCACAACAGGCTTATGTATTTACTTACATAGTAATACTTGCATGTTAGATATTTGTATATATCTATTTACAACTCTTGGGTATAAGCTCCTTGTGGGCAACAACTTTGTCTTTTTTATTAGCCTAGGAAACTGTCTGGTTCATTGTAAGTGATCAATAAATACACATTAAAATGAATTACTGGATCCTTTTTGAAAATAGTTGTTTAGGTTGCCTTTTGTGATGAATGAAGCCGAAATAAGTAACTGTAGGTTTATCATGAAGTTGATTAAAAGGAGACCCATATGCTACCAAAAATAAATGTATTTGGTCAAAGATAATTATTTTCTTATAAAAATTAAACAATAAACCCATGTCATTGAAACAAAAAATAAGCAGTATTCAAAATTAAATTTTACTAAATATCATGACTCTATGTGTCTTATTTTTCTTTATATCTCCCATGTTCTTAATACATTTATCTGTACAATGCTCATTAATTCTTTCATACAATATTTATTTAGAGTTGACCAAGATCTTAATGTTTCTCTAAGCTTGACTGAAATGTTTTGCTTGTTTACTTATTTTTATTGATACATCATAATTATACATATTTATGGGACACATGTAATATTTTGATACATGCATACAATGTATTGAATCCAATGGGTAATTGGAATATCCATTGTCTCAAATATTTATTATTTCTTTTTGATGGATACATTTCAAATCTCTTCTAGCTACTTTTAAGTATACAATAAATTCTTTTTAACTATAATCACCTTGCTGTGGTATCAAACACTAGAGCTTATTCCTTCTATCTAATTGTATTTTTGCATGTATTAACCAACCTCTCATGATCCCCCTCATCCCTTTCTCAGTCTCTGCTATCATTCTACTCACTACTTTCATGAGATCAATTTTTTAACTCCACATATGAATGAGAACATGCAATATTTGTCTTTCTGTGCCTGGCTTATTTCACAAAAAATGATGTTCTCCAGTTCCATACATGTTGCTGGAAATGACAGAATTTAACTCTTTGTAGGGCTGAATAATATTCCACTGTGTATATGCACCATATTTTCTTTATCCATTCATCAATTGAGGGATACTTGGGTTGATTTCATACCTTGGCTATTGTGAATAGTGCTGCAATAAACATGAAAGTGCAGCTATCCCTTCAATACATTGATTTTCTTCTTTTGGGTATATACCCGGTAGTAAGATGGCTCTTTTGGATACAAAAAATAAGCAGTACTAATAGGGGAGTTTTTAGCAATAAAACCTTATGTAAAAAATGTAGACATATCTCAAATAAACAACCTAATGATGCATCTCAAAAAATTAGAAAAGCAAGAGGAAATCAAACTAAAATTAGTAGAAAGAAATGTTATAAATATCAGAGCAGAAATAAATGAAATTGAAACATCAAAAACAATACAAAAGAAAAAATGAAAAGTTATTTATAAAAGATAAACAAAATTTACAAATCTTTAGCTAGACTAAGCATAAAAGAAAGTAGTCCCAAATAAATGAAATCAGAGATGAAAAGGAAGACACTACAACTGATACCATAGAAATACAAAGGATCATTAGAGACAATTATGAACAAATACATGCCAATGAATTGAAAAATCTAGAAGAAATCAATAAATTACTGGACACATACAACCTATCAAATCTGAGCCATGAAGAAATAGAAAACCTTGAACATATCAATAACAAGTAATGAGATTGAAGCAGTACTGAAAAATTCTCCTATCAAAGAAAGGCCCCGGACCTGATTTCTTCATTGTTGAGTTCTACAGAACACTTAAGGAAGAAATGATATCGGCTATACTTAATCTATTTCAAAAAGCTGAAAAGGAGAGAATACTTTCAAACTCATTCTATGAGGCCAGCATACCCAATGCAGACAAAGGCATAGCTAAAAAAGAAAACCACAAGCCAATATATTTGATGAACATAGATGCAAAAGTACTCAATAAAATGTTAGCAAACTGTTCAACGACATGTTAAAAAGATCATCCTTCATGATCAAAACAGATTCATCCCAAGGATGCAAGGATGGTTCAACCTAGGCAAATCAAGAAATGTGATACATCACTTCAGCAAAATCAGGGACAGAAACCATATGATCATTTCAATAGATGCTGAAAAAGCATTTGATAAAATTTAACATCCCTTCATGATAAAAACTTTCAAAACATACCTTTAAAACAATGAAAGCCAGTTATGATGAGACTTTCGACAAGTTTCTCCTGTCTCTAGGTTCCTGAACTCCCTTTCTCGAGTAATTTACATTAGAAAACCTATAATTGTAAACTCTTTCTCTGCTCCGTTGAGATGTAAATCTTTTTAAAAGCCTCTTACCTGTTTTATAACCCAGGACTGTCATTCTCAAGATCCTGGGAGCCATGTCTGAAACTTAATCATTAAGGAAGACAGAATCCTATCTCTCAATTTCTGTGTGAAGGTAGGAGCCTAACTACTGTGGGTACTTTACTCCAAGTTGTAAAATTACATCCTTTCATGAAGATAAGAGAAAGTTTATTTTCATTTGGATAAAGACAATTAGCAAACACTGAAAGACTAAGGTCCCCCCATCTTCACTTTTAGCACTTCTCTGGCCCTTTATTTCAGCAGAGCTGAGTACTAAGACTTCGTCTGTGCACGCTCTCTCTGTCTCTCTCTACCATTGCTGGTAATAGCATTACTATAAAATCAGTTTCCATTTGCTGGTCTCATCTGATAAAATATTTTTCTTTAACAGAGTATACTTTGCAGCAAAAATATAGTTACTATAAATAGTCTTTGCATATGTGGGAGAAATATGCCAGGATAAGAAATAATTTAAATCAATCTTGATTTTTCCCAGAAAAAAATTATATATTTATATGTATATATGTGTTTGTGCATGTGTGCACACATACATTATATATGTTAACATATATACACACACGTGTGTGTGTATATAAAGAGTTTCTTGGTATTATTCTTTTAAAGGAAAATATGCCACAAAATATAATATAATTCCTGATTTACTGGGTTTTAAAAATAAATGTACAAAGTTCTTGTTTTTTATGTTGAGAACCTCCATTAATTTAATTATAAGATAACAAAAAGTAAAATAATACAAGTATTTGTCAATAGCATTACTTGCACTTATTTGATACTTGGGTTTGATTTAAAGCATTTGACTAACTATAACTATTAAAAATTAGAAAGGAATTTAAAAATTGATATGAATATGCTATTTTCTACTTCACCACATATCTATTTCACTTATTATGTTATAAAATTTATATGTAAAAATTTCCACCAGCACCATACATTATTTAGCTCATTGATAAGGAAAAAAGACGGTCAAGCACTATGTTCCATGCAGATTTTATTTGCCATACACTGAGTTATATACTCCATCCCTCAAAGAGATGTTGGAGTCCTAATCTCGAGAACCTCAGACTGTGACTGTATTTGAAAATATGATCTTTACAGAGGTAATCAAATTTAAATGAAATCATTAGGGCAGGAAAAGACAGAGAGAAGATGGCCATCTACATGCCAAGAACAGAGGACTGGAACGGGTCTTGTCCTCACATTCTCAGGAGAAACCAATCAGGATGAAACCTTGATTTTGAACTTCAAGACTCCAAAACTGTGTGACAATAAATTTCTGTTGTTAAGTTTTTTGATTTGTGGTGCTTTCTTAAGGCAGCCCAAGTAAAGCAATACATCATTCTTGCCAAATAAAACAAGTTAAAATATGATTGTATCCTATTTAAAATTAAGTTGGCAATCAAAAGGACTAATTATAAGTAAAAAAATGTTTCTTGGGAAATTACTCTCCTTTTAGTTATTTCCTGTTAAAGGAAAGTTAACAAAAATAATTATTTTTTATTTTTTCAAAATTGATATAAATGTTGGTTATTCATAGACATAAAAAGTGTCCATCCCCACATGCCGTAATTTACATATTGAAATTTAGAAAGCACTAGATTATATGTTGCCATGTTGAAGGAGAAAAAGCTTCTTTCAATTTTCTTCATTTTTAAACATATTTCCCCATTTATTGAATTTAACAATACAGAAAATAACTTTCAAACTTGTATCAAATCCTTGGTGATTATTTTGTGAAAAGCATAAAGTACATGGAGTCTGTATGAAATCCCATTGAAAAATTTAAAAAAAAATTGAAATGTTTAGGCACTATTTTACCACCTTTTTTCTCTCCTTACTTTTTTAACTCATCTTCAGTAAAAAACTCTTATGTTTTTAAAAACATTTTGATGTATATATTTATCCCTGAACACATCCCAGCAGCCCATCTCCACTTCTCTTTATATTGCATTCACTTTCATTCGACTATTTGATTTTCATGCTCAAATTCTGTGAAGGAAATGCTTTTTTCGTATTTCATTAGGTGATATTGTAACAGTGAATTCACATCCAATATTCATTTTTAATTCTGAGTTTATAACATGGTAATTTCCCATCTATTATTATTTCTTAATCCCTTAAGGTATTAATTATTTTCAAATACCCACTCTTCCCAGCTTTCTTAATTAGAATTTTACTGTGATTTATTTTTTAGCTTCATATTGGCCTTAAATTAATTTTTTTGCTAATTTTCCAGAAGGAGTAAGAAGGAACATAAATATAATTTCTGAAGTCAGTAAACTTTGTTTATTACTGATGTAAACAAAGAAGAAATCCACACACACAAAAAAAACTTATATACTTATTTTTACGGGATCATGTTCAGGCCTGAGGTGAGAGCTTTTGCTCAGCTAACTTGTAACTTTTCACCTTGGAGGTTTGACTCTCCAAGTTTTTCTCTATTGCTGACACCTGCAAATATGAAGTATAAGCAGGACTATAAAATGGACACATACAAATGAATGAAAAAGATTACTTGGTATTCTGTCTGCTTCACAAATCCAGCTTATTTGTGCCTTTCACTTTTTAGTCATTTTAAAGCTCTGTAAATTGCAGAAAATTGATAATTCAAATGATATTTATCTAGAGAAACACTAAATAATTGTGTACAATTGATTATTGCCTGTGGATAGACCAGTTTGTGCATCCATTAATAAATTAATTTTACCATTCTCGAATGCATACAAATGTTAATATTCTAACTTTACTTTGAACTAGCTGTAACATCTTACTGGTTTCTTTGTTAATTCATGAATAAAATACAATCACTGATGTGTTCTTTTAATATTTATGTGTGAGGCATGATTATGCCCTCTTTAAGAAAATTATCCTTTAAAGAAACGCAAGGCTTTGCCTTAAGACAAGTCACTTAGACCTATGGAAACATTTTAGCCATGCATGATTCATAACTTTTCCTGCAATTCAATTTCCTGCGATTCCTTTCTCCTAGTGGTCTCTACCCCTGTGCCAGGAGGTAGACAGATTTCAACTCTCCCACCCTTACAGAGAACTTTGATCACTTTTAACATTAGAGAGAGTGAGAAAGACAAAGTGTGTGTGTGTGTTTGCGTGTATCTGTGTATGTGCTTTTGGTTGTTACTGAAAAGTATTAGGAGAAATGAAAGAGTATTTTACAAAAGCTCCTCCAATTGTACAATCTCATAAAACTCCAGTTGATTTTATGGGTTTCTTCAAAAACCTTTATTGAAATTCTACCAAAGGAGTTATCATTCCTTTCCGACATCTACCACAAGGCAATCAGCCTTGCCCAAGAGTTTCTCCACTTTCCCTTCTATCTAATCCTCCAACCTTTATTATGTAACTTTCTCCTCCAGTCAAAAAACTTAAAGCCAGCCCAATCTCCAAACTCTGGAGGCTTCATGCATCCCATGGAGAGCTTGTGCAAGCATCTTCCAACAAAGATGCAGTGTTCCTCACAGTGGTAAAATTCACTAGAGTGTAGTTTCCAGGAGTTAGCTCTATATAGGCTCATCCTTAGTTTTTTATGTCATTTACTCCGTTTTTCTTAGTAACAACATTTATTGCAGAAGCAACACAAATTCATCCCACTGAGCCAGATTTGAGATAATGAGTACCTCCCCAGGCAATAGAATGGTTGTCAAACTGATATTTAACATTTGTGTTTTTATAAGGATATTTACATTGATTCTTTTTAATGACTTAAAAAGTACTTCTATTTAGTGGATGAGGAACGTCATCAAAATATCATTCTATCATCTTTCCTTTACTCTCCTGCCTCCCTCTTTCCATTAAGTCTCTGAGATGTGTCGATTCTGGCTCTCACACATCTTGCAGAAACTACTCCATCTCTCTATCTTCATCTGCCACTTCGTGAAACCAGGCCATCTAGATTTTGCTACCTGTCCCCCCCATAAATGTCTTTCCATAGCTCTTCAAGTGCTATTGTCAATAATTTTCTGGGTTCTACTTTTCTAAAATACATAGTTCAGACGTTTTCATATGACATATAAAGCCCTTCAAGTCATCTTATTACCATTCCCCTGTTTCTCTGCCCAAATTGACTTGCTTTCTATTTCTTCAGTGTATCACAGTTAAAGTTAAAATGGAGATGGGAGGCCAGGGGCGGTGGCTCATGCCTGTAATCCCAGCACTTTGGGAGGCCGAGGTGGGTGGATCATCTGAGGTCGGGAGTTTGAGACCAGTCTGACCAAGATGGAGAAACCACGTCTCTACTAAAAATACAAAATTAGCTGGGCGTGGTGGCGCATGCCTCTAATCACAGCTACTTAGGAAGGCTGAGGCAGGAGAATTACTTCAACTGGGGAGGCAGAGGTTGCGGTGAGCTGAGATCACGACACTGCACTCCAGCCTGGGCAATAAGAGCGAAATTCCATCTCAAAAAAAAAAAAAAAAAAGAGATGGGACTAGTACTTTCTTTAGACTAGTACCTCAGAAAAAGGTACTAATCCCATCTCCATTTTAACTTTGACACAGAGAGGTTAAGTACCTGTCCCCAGATCACACCATGAGAAAAAGCACCCAGTTCTAATACTTCTAAGTCGTCACAACTTTCTCCACTTCTCAAATGAGTTTTACAAAGACAGAGGGTGACCAGAGGAAAAAAATGGCAAATAGGCAGCAGAACAAATTTGCAGTTCCCCCTCAGACAAAAAGAACAGCATGTGAGTTTCGCACTGTGAACTTTTGCTCCAAGAACTACTGCAGGAACCTAACAGAAAAACTGAGAAAATTCACAGAGCTTTTGAAAAAAGTGGCTTGCCATTGCAGGCTCCATGAAACAGCCAAAAAAACAAAAACAAAAACAAAAACAAAAAAAAACTGAGTGTCCTAAGTATGAGAGGAGGAATATCTACTAAACACACATCCTCACTAGGGAAGCTGTAGGTCTAGATCACGGGAGGAAGATTTGGCCTTACCTGGAGCCGAGATGAAGTTAAAGTTGAACAAAATACAGGGGTAGAGGAAGCAGCAGGAAGAGCCCTGTGGGTACTCTTGGTCCCCAGGGAATGCATTTCTGACTTTGTCTCCCAGGGGTCCTTGGTGGGGGCTGCCAGTTGAATTGGGGAAAGACCATAGGGAGAAAGAAACTTCCAGCTGAATTTTGTAACAATTTTGACCAAACACGAATTTTCCTGGACAGAATCTGGGATAGGGGGTGAATGGAGGGTGCAGATACAAGCACAGAACCACGGCAGGTGGGGAGGTGTGAAGCCTGAAATCCCTGCTTGCTTTCTCAGCAGGGAGTCTCACAGCCTTGGGCAAGATCTCATCCCTGCTCACTGGCTGCCTGGAAATAAACTCAATGCTAGGAGGGGAACATGGTGGAAGTGAGACTAGCCCTTGGGCTGCCTGAGAGCTGGGTGAGGCCTGTCGCTGCTGGCTTTCCCCTACTTCCCTGGCAACCTGTATGACACAGCAGAGGCAGCCGTAATTCCCCTGGGAACATAATTCTATCAGCCTGAGAACCACACCTCCATGCCCCTCAGCCGCCACAGCAAGCCCTGCCCAAGGAGAGTCTGAACTCACTTCTCAATACTAACCTTGAATGTAAATGGCCTAAATGTTCCATTTAAAACATACAGAGTGGCAGGATGATAAGAATTTACCAAGCAAGTTGCTGCTGTCTTTAAGAGGCTCACCTAACACATAACGACTCACATAAACTTAAGGTAAAAGAGTGAAAAAGATACTCCCTGCAAATGGACACCAAAAGCAAGAAGGAGTAGCTATTCTTATGTCAGACAAAACAGACTTTAAAGCAACGACAGTTAAAAAAAGACAAAGAGGGACATTATATAATGATAAAAGGACTAGACTAACAGGAAAATATCATAATCCTAAATATGTATGTACCTAACACTGGAGCTTCCAAATTTATAAAACAGTTACTACTAGACCTAAGAAATGAGAGAGAGCAATACAATAATAGTGGGGAACTTCAGTACTCCATGGATTGCAGCAGACAGGTCATGAAGACAGAAGGTCAACAAAGAAACAATGAACTTAAACTATATCCTAGAACAAATGGACTTAACAGATATTACAGAATATTCTACCCCCAGACTGAAGAGTATGCATTCTATTCATTAGCACATGGAACATTCTCCAATATAGACTATATGATAGGCCACAAAATAAGTTTCAATAAATTTAAGATAACTGAAATTATATCAAGTACTCTCTCAGACCATAGTAAAGTAAAATTGGAAATCAACTCCAAAAGGAACCCTCAAGACCATGCAAATACATGAAAATTAAATAACCTGCTTCTGAATGATCATTGGGTCAACAATAAAATCAAGATGAAAAATTAAAAAAAATTTTTGAACTGAACAATAATAGTGACACAACCTGTCAAAACCTCTGGGATACAGCAAAGGCAGTGTTAAGAGGAAATTTTATAGCCCAAAATGCCTACATAAAAAAAGTCTGAAAGAGAACAGGTAGTCAATCTAAGTCACACTTCAAGAACCTACAGAAACAAGAATGAACCAAACCCAAGCCGAGCAGAAGAAAAGAAGTGACAAAGATCAGAGAACTAAATGAAGTTAAAACAAACAAAAAAATACAAAAGATAAATGAAACATAAAGCTGCTTATTTGAAAAGATAAATAAAATTGATAGAACATTAGTGAGATTAGCCAATAAGAGAGAAGATCCAAATAAGCTCAATTAGAAATGAAATGTACATAAAACCAATACCACAAAAATACAAAAAATTATTCAAGCCTACTATGAACATCTTTATGAGCATAAACAAAAAACCTAGAGAAGATGAATAAATTCCTGAAAATATCACCCCTTCTAGATTAAACCAGGAAGAAATACAAACTGAACAGACCAATAACAAGCAGGGAGATTGAAATGGTAATATCAAAAAATTGTCAACAAAAGTTCAGGACCAGAAGGATTCACAGCTGAATTCTGTTAGACACTCAAAGAAGAATTGGTACCAATCCTGTTGACATTATTCCAACAGACTAAGAAGGATTCCTACCTAAATCTTTCTATGAAGTCAGTATCACCCTAATACAAAAACCAGGAAAGGACATAACAACAAAAGTAAACTACAGACCAATATCCCTTATGAACTTATAATAGGTAGAAAAATTATCAACAAAACACTAGCCAATCAAAACCAACAGCATATCAAAAGATAATCCACCATGATCAAGTGGGTTTCATATCAGAGATGAGGGGATGGTTCAACTTACAAAAGTCAATAAATGTGATACACCACATAAACAGAATTAAGAACAAAGATCACATGATCATCTCAATAGATGCAGAAAAAATATTTGACAAAAATCCAGCATCCTTTTGTGATTACAATCCTCAGGAAAATTGGCATTGAGGGTACATACCTTAAGGTAATAAAAGCCATCTATGACAAACCCACAGCCAACATTGCACTGAATAGGGAAAAGTTCAAAGCACTCCCTCTGAGAACTGCAACAAGACAAGGATGGCCACTTTCACCACTTCAATTCACCATAGTCCTGGAAGGCGTAGCCAGAGCAATCAGACAAAAAGAAAGAAAGAAAGAAAGGGTATCCAAATTGGTAGAAAAGAAGTCAAACTGTTGTGGTTGACCTATGATATAATTGTATACCTAGAAAACCCTAAAGACTCATTCAAAAAGCTCCTAGAACTGATAAATGAATTTAGTAAAGTTTCAGGATAAAAAAAATAATGTACACAAATCAGCAGCAATGCTGTACACCAGCAGCCAGCAAGCTGAGAATCAAATCAAGAACTCAACCACTTTCACAATTAGCTGTAAACAACAACAAAAATACCAGCACCACAAACAGCAACAAAAACTTAGGAATATACCTAACCAAGGATGTGAAAGACTTCTACAGGGAAAACTACAAAACACTGCTGGAAGAAATCGTAGATGACACAAACAAATGTAAACACATCCCATGCTCATGTATGGGTAAAATAAATATTGTCAAACTGACCATGCTCCTGAAAGCAATCTATAAATTCAATGCAATTCCCATCAAAATACCACCATCATTCTTCACAAGACTAGAAAGAAAAAACCTAAAATTCATATAGAACCAAAAAGAAGCCTGCATGGCCAAAGCAAGACTAAGCAAGAAAAAAAAAAATCTGGAGGCATTACATTATCCAACTTCAAACCATAGTGTTAGGCCATAGTCACCAAAACAGCATGGTACCAGAATAAAAACATGTATATAGACCAATGAAACAGAATAGAGATCCCAGAAATAAATCCAAGTACTTACAGCAAACTAATCTTTGAGAAAGGAAACAAAAACATGAAGTGGAGAAAGGACACCCTATTCAACAAATGGTGCTGGGATATTTAGCAAGCAACATGTAGAAGAATGAAACCGGATCCTTGTCTGTCACCTTATACAAAAATCAACTCGAGATGACTCAAAGACTTAAATCTAAGACCTGAAACCATAAAAATTCTAGAAGATGACATTTGAAAAACCCCTCTAGACATTGGCTTAGGCAAAGACTTCATGCCCAAGAACCCAAGAGTAGCCACAACAAAATGAAAGATAAATAGACAGGACTTAATTAAACTAGAAAGCACTGCACAGCCAAAGAAATAATCAGCACAGTAAACACACAACTCAGAGTGTGAGAAAATATTCCCAAACTATGCATTGACAAAGGATTGATATCTAGAATTTACAAGGAACTCAAACAAACCAGCAAGAAAAAAACAAACAATCCCTTCAAAAAGTGGGCTAAGAACATGAATAGACAATTCTCAAAAAAGATATACATGTCCAACAAATATATGAAAAAATGCTCAACATCACTAATTGTAAGGGTAATGCAAATCAAAGCCATAATGTGATACTACCTTACTTCTACAAGAATGACCATAATCAAAAAATCAAAAAATAATAGATGTTGGCATGGATGTGGTTAAAATAGAACACTGTTACACTGCTGGTGGGAAAGTAAACTAGTACAACCACTATGGAAGACAGTGTGCAGATGTCTTAACAAATTAAAAGTAGATCTACCATTTGACGCAGCAGTCCCATTACTGGGTATATACATATAGTCATACAGTCAGCCCTAGACTTTTGTCCTGTGTGATTTGATTCATTGTTTAGATACGTTCTTCTCCACTGGTCCTTTGCTTAGCATAGTTTTTGGCTCATTCCATGGTTCTCTCTCCCTTTGGTCTGTAAATTAAATATGCTCAGACTGGTCTCAGAAATTGGTAGCTGCTCTCAATTTACTAGTTTCAACTCAGCTGAATAAATACATGTTTATTTTGACAAATGAAGAATGAGACATTGGGACAATAACATTAACGCTCTGGCATAAAATTAAATCAAATTAGCCACTGATCACCTTCCATGAGAAGCTGAAACTAATATAATAACAAATTCCTGGTATCCCTATATGATCTGACATATTTCCAACTACTCACTACCCACCACTATATGTTCTTTATTCCAGAGTCCCTATATATGGAAAAATTATGCTTTCTATCTATAACACCAGGGTTGCACATGCGTCTTACTTTAACAAAATAAAATGAGATAAAGTGATGTAACAAAATTCTGAAGCTGTGTTCTAAAAGCTATCACACAGTTTTATTATTAGTCTTAATTTTTACATTTACCTCTTCCATAAGACTAACCAATAGTAGGAGCTCAGATAGGAGCTATCTATCTGACAAGGACAGAAAAATAAAATAATCTGAAACAATCCAACAAACAAATACAAAAACAAAAGAAAAAACCAACCAACCAAACAAACAAACAAAAAAAGCTTACACAGTTGCCTCACAATAGATAGGCTGTAAGGTATAAATAAACCTTTGCTCTTCAAGCCATTTAAATTTTTACAGTTTTCTGCTACTAAAAAATAATCTAGCCTAAGATGGTTGATGCTTTCGCTGGTCAACTTTGGGGGTTCAATGTATGTAAATGTGTGTCTTTAGGCTAACTGCTTTACATCCTGTGTTTCATCTATAACACAGAGTAAGAATAAGCCTTGGTTTTCATAATAAACAAATGAAATAAAACATGTAAAGGACTAAGAAGAGTAACTAAAATATAACATATGCTGAATAAATGCTATGTTAGTTGTCACAAACAGAATGACTATTACAACAGCTACTGCTAGTATTACTACTACTGCTAGTATTACTACTACTGCTACTGACACTTCTGCTGCTACTGCAGCCCTATGAGAGACAGTGATCTAATCTCAATTTCTCTCAAGTCTACCATTTGCTAGATTTATGGTCTGATATGATTTCTTTAAACAATATGAGCCTCAGTTTCCCCACATAAATTGCTCTATACCAGTGTTTATTTTTTTTACATCAGTAAAGTGCTAACAGCATATCAGACTCACAGTCCCCAGCCCAACTTACTTCCAAATACAGTTTATAGATCAGTAGTTTTCTTTCTGATATTAACCTCTAATGGCCCACATTTAGCCATTTCTGTATCACTTTTTTTCATTTCCTTTTAGACTTGTAAAGATGATCCACATATTGCTTAACCTTTCGGCTCACCTTTATGAATATTCTAATATTGCACTTTCACAATATTAATGCATTCTTCACTCTAAATAGAACTTCAAATAAATCATGTTAGGTATCAACATTTCTTCTGTAAAAGTAACTATACTAAATTTTATGCTAAGTTAGCAAACACTTAGAAATACCTAAGATGAATATAAGTTATGGAACCTCAAGAAATACACGTTAGAAGCTTCACTTTCTTCTGACATGTTTTCAGGGGTGAAGAATAATATTCTTTTCCATTTTCTTACTAGGAGAATTAAACAAAACGACAACCTGTGTTTGGAATTCAATAATTCCTATTTCCTCAAATTTTCCATGTCACTTTATTCTTTCTACACAAAGCATCGTTTGCCATTGTGTGTGACATTAATTTTTCACTGCAACCAATTTTCATGAATTCCGCAAGCAGATTACATATGCTTTTAGTTACCAAAACAAAGCAAAGAATATTTTTAAAAATGTACCTCATTTATCACTGAAAGAAATAAAGTAGAAAGGTTTAAGTTAGCTTTACTGCCAAGTTTTTTAGATGCTAAATTGCCTTCCACTATTCTCTTTCTGGCTTCCTTGACTTCAATTTCTCTTAAAATTCAGCCCATGGTCTACACGATGACAAATTTATCTTCATAAAAATTGAATTTGATTATCTCACTTCCCAAAGTAAACTCTCCAAACATTAATAGAGTAAGGGTAAAATTATTCAGAATGATCTATTTGCTAAGCCTTCTTTCCTGAATCCCCATTTTCCTTGGGTTCCCGTGAAGCTACCTACTCTTTCTTTCTTCTCTAGCTATTCCCCAGCCTCCTTCTTCTAGACCTATAAAGATGGAATGAACATTTTCCACAATTTTGATCCTTTATATTTTCATTTCTTCTTCTATAGCTTTCATAGAGATCTTAACTGCTCTCAAACTGTTTTTCATTAATACCAACAAATATTACTTGGAGCCCTAAACACTAGCCCAAAGACCACTCCTGTGCTTTTGATGACCTGGTCAATATCTCCTAATGAGTGATCTAAAAGCACCTCAGATCAATCATGTTTTAAAAAAATTTATTTTCCATGCATCCATCCCCCTTGCCTATTAGCCCACATGAATATTACCTCCTCTTTCTGCTTTCCTTGTATCTATCAATGACCCCATCAGTATCTTAATTCTTAGGTTGTATAACCACAATAGAACTGTGAAGTTGAAAGAATGTTTACACATAATTTAAGCCGCCCTTCAGGATACATAAATTTCCTCCACAAATTTGACCTCTGGCCAAAGTATCTGTGAACCCTTAGTGATTGTAGGCTAGGTTCCCATCTTTTCCTGTCTTCTTCTGACCCCTCCAAACTCTTTCAACTTCTGCCTGTTACCCAGTAACAAAGTCACTTCCACATTTTCAGCTATCCTTAGAGCAGCACCCCACTCTTTGTAGTACCAATTTATTGTATTAGCTTGTTCTCATGCTGTTATGAAGAAATACCTGAGATTGGGTAATTTATAAAGAAAAGAGGTTTAATTGACTCACAGTTCTGCATGGCTGGGATGACCTCAGGACACTTACAGTCATGCTGGAAGGCACCTCTTCACAGAGTGGCAGGAGAGAATGAATTTGGAGCAAAGTGGGAAAAGTCCCTTATAAAACCATCAGATCTCATAAGAACTCACTATCACGAGAACTGTATGGGGGTAAATACCCCCATGATTCAATTACCTCCCACCAGGTCCCTCCCATGACATGTGGGGATTATGGAAACTACCATTCAAGATGAGATTTGGGTGAGGACACAGCCAAACCATATCACCCAGTTAAAAAGATGAATTTTAATGGTGTTATGTACAACAGAAGATAATCTCAGAGTTTTAAAAAGATCAGTCTAATAAATTAACTCAGTCTATTCCTTTGGGGTATTACATCCCCAGTGCTCAAACAATACTAGGAGGATCAGCCACTTTTACTTAGCTGTTTAGATCTGTGGCTAAAGCTCATGCCTGATGTAAAGCAATAATGGCTGGGATTTTGGAGAGGAAAGTTGCCAGAAGTTGTTGCCACATAAATTCTTTTTGAAAGATAATTTTTGATCTGTTACTGGGCTCTAATTGAAACTAGCTCTATTATGGAAGGATATAAAATTATTTTGAGCACTGATATACCTAAGATATCTTGGGTTATGTCAAAAAATTCCAATAGAGAGGCAAAAACTCAGAGGAATTAGGAATGATATGTTTCAAAATGTTTTACATCACTACCTATCTGATTTATGGATAGATAGTTGCCATACTTTTGGATACTGTATTGAGTCTACGTGATGAATTACTTAATCCCATAGCTGAATGTGCATCTTCCTAAGAGCAGTTAACAGAGAACACTGAGCAGAATGCAAAATTTAGATATAGTAATTTACAGGTGTTGCCCAACATGGCATTCAGTCTGTAGTGTAGCTGTACTATGTCTGACCAATGACCAGAATTTGCATAAAGAGTTAAAAATAAGTTTACTAAGTGAGCAGAATTAGGAGCAGTATTTCTCTTCTTATCACAGGATCTGGATAGCAGTAATAACATAGTAGAGCTTTATATCAGTTCTTAGACAATAACAAATAGGTTGGCAATCTGGTTCAAACAGTGAGCTTCATATAATTATAAGATAAAAAGAATGTCAGTATAGCATGCCATGTTGTGGATGTAGTTTTGGAGATGGAAATCAAAGTTGGATATAAATGTATGTGTGTGTGTGTGTGTGTATGTGTGTGTGTGTTTACACACTTTATAATGGGACTATATCCAAAATTTGGATGTTCTTTTTTGCTTTTTAGAAGTGATTGTTTGATCACAAAGCCATGCAATCATAGGAAAAATAGCAGAAAGAATATATCACACTGCACCAAAAAAATTAAAAAATAAGACTCAGTTGTCATATACATTCAACAGAAACCTCAGAGACTAACTCCCTTAGGGGATCTGGGCTTTCCTATAGCTGAAAAGTGGATGATATTTGTCAGTTATGCATAACCCAAGTAGATACTGATTTGTCTTGATGAGGATAAATACTTATTCTGGGTTTGAAATTGCATACTCGGTAACTGAAGGAAACACATTTAACAGCATTAGATGCCTGCAAAAAAATAAATAAACCTTTTTAAATGTACAACCATTTATGTAATCAGAGCAAGGAACCCATTTTACAGCAAGTGGAGTACAACAGTGACCTAAAATGTATACACAGTGGACTTTTCATAAACCTTACAACTGACAAAGTAGTAGAGTGTAAAATTTGGCAAGGGCTATTAAGACTTCTTCTTACTGAATTGGGTGGTGATTAGAGACTGCAGGGATGCTTGCAGGATCAAATAATTTGTGCATTAACACTTGATGTGTGTGAAAATAAATGAAATTCATAATTGAATAGATGGATGAGACACAATGCAGAAGATATGAAATGGACGTAGAGGCTGATATAAGAACCTCAATAAAACATTTTCTCTCTCTCTCTTTTTTTTTTTTTTTTTTTTTTGAGACAGTCTCGCTCTGTCGCCCAGGCTGGAGTGCAGTGGCGCGATCTCTGCTCACTGCAAGCTCCGCCTCCCGGGTTCCCGCCATTCTCCTGCCTCAGCCTCCCGAGTAGCTAGGACTACAGGCACCCTCCACCACACCCGGCTAATCTTTTGTATTTTTAGTAGAGACGAGGTTTCACTGTGTTAGCCAGGATGGTCTCGATATTCTGATCTCGTAATCCTCCCACCTCGGCCTCCCAAAGTGTTGGGATTACAGGCGTGAGCCACTGCGCCCGGCCTACGATTTTTTCTTTATTTCATCCTGCTTCTGCAGTGCTGATGTCTAGATGACATTTACAATGTCAGGAGGGAAGATCAACTTCTAAACATGACATCATGATAATTCTAAATATTAAACGTTTAGGTTTTAAAGAAACGATGGATTGGTTGTTCCTTTTGCTCACTCTGCTCGGCTAAGTGCAGTGGTTCTATATCTTTAGTATTTGGTAGATAAGCAGTCCTATAAATGTGTACTTTTCTAACCCTACTTAATATAGCTGGAAATAGAGAAAGGGAAATTCTTTGGCCTCACTCATATTGCTTCCAGCTCTGTTAGTCAGTCTGCTGAAAGTTCTACCCCAGGGAAGAGTCTGGGTAAAGGGTAATAATGAATGGGAAAAAAAACCTGAAAAGAATCGCTGATGGAACAGGGGCAACAGCTGAGTAATGCTTAAAGGAAGAGCAAGCATTACTTGGTTGCTTTGTGAGAATCTTCAGAAGAGAGTCATATATCCATCTCTATTCATAGATGTCTTCAAGGGTAAAGCTGTCTCCTGTCAATTTCTTTTGTGTGAAGCTAAAGATCCAGAATGAGTCCTGGTGGATTTAGCAAGTATTTCCTCTAACATTACCTAAGTGATGATGTATCTAAATGATTCTGATAGGACTGTGTGAGTAAATGTATTCGTTTGCTCAGGCTGCCATAACAAAATACCAGCAACTGTGTTGCTAAATGGCAGACATTTATTTGCTCACAATTTTGGAGGCTAGACGTTCAAAATCAAGGTGCTGGCATGGTTGGTTATTTCTGAAGCCTCTCTCCTTGGTTTGCAGATGGCCTCCTTCTCACTGTGTCCTCTTGTCGTTTTTCCTCTGTGTGCACACATCTCCATGTCCTAACCTCCTCCTATTAGAACACCAATTACATAGGATGAAGGAACACCCTGCCCACCTTTTTAACCTGAAGACCCCTTTAAAGACCCTATCCCTTAATACAGTCACATTCTGAGCCACTGGAGTTTAGGACTTCAACATAATAATTTTGGGGTTCTTAATTCAGCCTATACAGCCTTGTTAAAAATTTAAAGTTGATTTGTCTTTTTTCCCGTTCTAAAGATTGTTTATCACATCAGACTCTCGGAGATAACACACCGAAACTAGGTGTAGCTCTCAAACACCTAAAATGATTTTATTTGAAAACATGGCCTTGCAATAATAGATACTGGCGACTGCTAGAAGTGGGAGGGAGGTAGGGAAGGAAGGCTTGAAAAACTATTGGGTACCATGCTTGGTATCTGAGGGACAGGATCAGTCATACACCAAGCTTCAGCATCATGCAATATACCAAGGAAACAAACCTGAACATGTAACCCCTGGATCTAAAATAGGAGTTGAAATTATTAAAAAAGTAAAAAACAGCCACAAATGATTATGTGATTTATGACCTAAGGGATATGTTGAGATAAGTCCCGAGGTACACTGGGCTTAAAATATCACTGTGTGTCCAATTTATCATCACTGCAATTTTTTTTTTTTTTAAGAGCAGAGAGCATAGTCAATAAAGAATATGTAACAAACTATAATCAATGTTAGTTTAGGAATTATTTGGTGTGTTTACGACAGCCCTAGTATTCTCTGAGTGTGCTTATGGAAAGTTCTTTGGGAAAATCCAAGTCAACTATATTTGGGAATTTTGGGGGCCAAGATATATACTCAAACTGTAATAAATCAATAAAATCAATGACAACAACAAAATTGATCGAAGGAGGGGAGGAAACATTTTGCTAGTGATTTACAATCGCTCACTAATACCCAAAACTCCTCTGGAAGCATTTTGTACAAGTCTGTCTACACTATTTCTTTAAAAATGCCTAGATTGATTATTTACACCTGACTCGTGTGGTTACGCAGACTAGTTTTAGGTACGTCGAGAATAAAAAAGAAAAGTAGGTGAAAAGGCCCTCAGTAAACATGCGAAAAGGTATGTTGGGTACGTATCTTGGTGGTTCACAATCCCAGGAGAAAGCATCACCTCTGCAACTGAGAATGGACCCTGGAAGCTTTAACTAGATGTTTTGGACGTGTCTGATATTTGCATGTTTGCAGGTGTTTACTGTCTCCTGCTGAAGCATGCTATTTACCTTTATTAAAGTTTTATGTATGTAATACCTGGAGTCTTGTGAATCCTTTGGACTCATCTTTTTTTTTTTTTTTGGGACCTGGAGTCTCGCTTCTGTCACCCAGGCCGATCTGTAGTGGCGCCATCTCGCTCACTGCAAGCCCGCTTCTCCCGGTTCACGCCGCATTCTCCTGCCTCAGCCTCCCCGAGTAGCTGGGACTACAGGCGCCCGCCACGCCTGGCTTATTTTTTGTATTTTTAGTAGAGACGGGGTTTCACCGTGTTATCCAGGATGGTCTCGATATCCTGACCTCGTGATCTGCCGGCCTCGGCCTCCCAAAGTGCTGGGATTACAGGCGTGAGCCACCGGCGCCCAGCCTGGACTCATCTTTTATAAAACTTCTGCATCTTACAAAATTCGCTTCTTATGCTCTATTGTTCTTTTGTATTTTGGAAATATTTTTGAAGTTATTTTGTTGTATAATACAAAAGTATTAATGTGAACACTCAGAAAAGCCCAAGACATAATAAATGATCAATGTTCTTGGTTTTCATAGAACAAGATAAGAATAGGACATCAATCTGATGTATGAAAGAAGGAGTGGTATTGGAAGCTGTCTATCCTGTTTTTGGCAATGAAAGGGTATGTTGTGAGGAGAGAAGTTTAAACACTAATAAAAGTTACTCTAATTGTTATTACTATTCTTCTTTTTAAAACTATAAGTTATTCTGCTCTTTATTAGTCTATAAATAACAGTGTTAAATAATGTTTATGATAAATGATTCCTGCCTATTGGAATGGTCATACCTCCCACATGGCATGTCATTAGATTCCAGTCCAGCCTTTGAAATTCATTTAATTAGTCATGTCACCTTAAGCCAGTTTTACTCCCCGGGATCTCAGTTTCTCTACGTATTGTAGGGAAGACAAAATTACACCTCTACACTCTTAGGATTTTTCAGCTGGGCCTCAAAATTAAATTAACATAAGACAGATCAACAGGAGAAAAGCATAAAAATATATTTAATATAAGTTTTACATGACATGGGAGCCCTTGTAAGGAAATGGAAGACCTAAAGAAACAGAGTCAAACACTTATATTCTGAATTAGACAAAGAAGATAAATTGTGAAAATTTGATAAGACAAAGGGTTTGGTCCAGGGTACGTAAGTGGGGAGAGAAGTGCCTGGGAAAATATGGATTGCTCACACAGATTTCCCTTAGTCTCAACTTTTCATTTTTGATGTTAAGATTGTTACTTTCCTCCTTGTATAAGGAGAGCAACTTTCAAATGGGAATTTCATCTTGCTGCTTTTAAGAAACAGAGTGAAGGTCAAAGTGAGCTTTCAGCACTTGCTATTTTTCAAGTGTCTTTGCTTCAAAATAATTCTTATACTGAAGTGACTTATTTGAGGGTGGTGTGCTCTGAACTCCTGCAACATAAAATTAGGAAGTGCAACATGAAGATGTTGAGGACTCTTCATACTCAAGCATACTAAAATTGTGTTACAAACCTCAAGTATGTCCAACAGATGCAACAGAATGCTGGAAACAAATCTTTTATTCATGACTGCATATAAATGTTGTATTACTAAATAACTTAATAACCTAAGGTCTACACTTTCTAGGTGTTAATATTTTCAAACCACATTTAAAACAAATAAAAAAGCAAGTTATATAAAAAATGTGTCCTCATGTTTAGGGTTTGGGCTCTATGCTGAGTGATTAGGGACCCCGTGATGTATAACAGGCAACCACGACATTATCTGTCCATATTGTTGAAGAGATGAAAGTCCATCCTCCATGTGCATTTTAATATAAAAGGGATAAGCATAGAAAATGTCATGTTAAATATAACACTGGCATTTAATTATGTGAAGGTTTTATTTCCTGTGGACTTTAGCCAGTTAGAAAATAATGGGACAAATTGAAAGGAATTTTTAAATATGAGTCTGGAAAATTTTACTTAGAATATTCATTTTGATGTTCTATAAAAAATGTTACCTTTAATTACAGATGTACTTATCTTTCACTTTAGAGTTTTAAATATTGGCTCATTTAGTTTGTTTGATTTTCCTGATATAAATATATAAACCAAAGTATATCAACAAATTCTGCAGGATCTCTCCTATACACAGGTTAACAGATTTTGTTTTGTAAAACTCATTTTGAGAATCTTGTACAAAAATTTCTGAGTGTTTTATTGTTCCAAACTTACCAGAGACTAAATGTTCAAAAGTATGTGATAAGGAATTAAACCTGTGTTTTCTTTTTATCCATTGATTAAAAAAGTAAATTAAATTGCTTTTTAAATTATTTTAGACAGAATTATCATTGCTTTTTAAAATAATGTTAAAATCCAGTTTGATTGCTTATACAGCATTTCTATTAATATGAGTAGAATAGAAAATCATTTTAATACAGCAGAGAAAATAAAACATCAGTTAATACATTTCCTGTGACAAATGGAGAATAACTCCAGTTTGATATTTGTATTCAATTTCAAACATCTACATAACTTTTCATTTATTTCTTATTTTTAGAGATATTTGTATTCAATTCAGTTTCTAATATGTCTTTCTATAAAACATAATGTAGCACTGAAGTAAGTTTTCCGTTGGAAAATTATTTAAAGATGGAAATCCTAAAAGAAAGTCAACTTTCTCTCTTCAAACTTAGTCTATCAACTCTTTTTGGTAGTGACATGAATTTAATTATATTATTAGGAGGCTATGTGTTGAGATTTTTGTCCATTATTTGTCTTAATCATTAAATAGTTAAGTCTTCTTGGTAAGTGTCAGATATTTGGCCAAGTGTCAGAACTATTTCTGTAAGAAAAAGAATTTTACAGTTAGAGGCATTTAAGGGTTGGAATTGAGTTTCAGAGATTTTATCATCTTTGAATTACAAAGCACAGGAATTTAATAAAAAATGCTTTGTTCTAATGTGAACGGAATTTTAAGTAATTCATCACTGAGTGAAAAGAAACTTCTTTCTTTTTTTCTTTTTGATGATTAGAAAACCAGTACACAACATCCCCATATAGCTGTTTAATATATTTCAGAGATTAAAAAAAAACTCTCCTTGTTGGGAAAATTTTCCTATGTCTCTAACATAGACATAAATGCTTCATTTAGATGGAATTATCTTTTTTTTTTCCAAAGTAATGAATTTCATATTAATACCACTTACATGCTATTGACAGGTCTGTAGTAGTTTGTTTTTTTTTTTTTTTTTTTTTATTTTGGGAGATGGAGTCTCGCTCTGTTGCCCAGGCTGGAGTGCAGTGGCCAGATCTCAGCTCACTGCAAGCTCCGCCTCCCGGGTTCCCGCCATTCTCCTGCCTCAGCCTCCCGAGTAGCTGCGACTACAGGCGCCGCCACCTCGACCGGCTAGTTTTTTTGTATTTTTTAGTAGAGACGGGTTTTCACCGTGTTAGCCAGGATGGTGTCCATCTCCTGACCTTGTGATCCGCCCGTCTCGGCCTCCCAAAGTGCTGGGATTACAGGCTTGAGTCACCGCGCCCGGCCTGTAGTAGTTTTATATTTCCCTAATCCAGGTTCCTTAAGCATTTCTCCATATACCTTCATTAGAACCCTGTCCCAATTTTCCCTGATCAATTTACTCATGATTCCAGGTCAACACTAAGTAATTAAGAAATTAACTCTATTTTGTATTTAAAAGCAAATCTATTTTTAATAAGATTTTTTTCCTGTTAAATTGGTTTTCATTTGATAAAATACTCACCTTACCAACACTTCTCTCCTTTATACGTGTTTTTTTTTTTTTTTTTTTTTACTTTGAGGTAATAGCCTAATTATTATGTAATAATTTGAAGTATTTTTATGTCAATACCATGAGGGGGAACCTCTGATGAGTTATATCGAAATGTTAGTAAAATAAGTTTATGTTTACATAGAACAGAACTATAAATGTAAACAATAATTTTATTAGATATAAAAATGTAGATTTTATCTGTTGGGAAAGAATAAGAGAAAATGTCTGTATACTTTAAAGTTAGCATCCTAATGCTTAAAGCTTGGAATCATTTGGGGAGCCTGTGCTAAACACACTTTCAGAATATAAAACTGTAATTTTAACACATTCATATTTGAAATTGAGCCAGCACCTCTGATTCAGTTATTTTTTTGCAAATTAGTGTGCTTATATCTTAACAGTTGAGACATGCATATTTCTTATTTGCTTCTAGTATGAGGACTAGAGCAAATTCTAGTTGAAAATTTCACATAATGATAGTTATAAGAACTCATTATCTAATATGTTTTTTTATTCTTGCTAGTTATACAGCCTGAGCCATTATGTTATCTGATGGGTACTTTAATTAGAGGCACACTTATTAATAAAATTTAATGGCTATCAAATAGGCAGGCCATAAAAAGCTAGCTATTATTGAAAATAAGACATTCAGCGTTACAAATACTAAGAATAATTTTATTCTAATGCTGTGTTTCTTGCTTTTGATATTCTTTCCAACTGGCCTAAAATTTTTATCAACAAAATAGAGACTTAGAAAATACATTACTTGTAATGTCACCAAAAATATGCAAAAAGAAACTTTCCACCTTTGAACCAGACACATCCTTAACATTACCATAAAAAATATAGAGAAGAAAATTATTCCCAATCTGAAACCAACTTCATTAATATAATAGCATCAAGCCTAAGATAATAACTGAGAGATTAGCTCTGCTAACCTTTCAGTGTTCAAAACACTTCAGTTTAAGCAGAAAGCTACCTATTTATTTTCAATATGTCCCACATGTTATGCTTCCTACTTCAACTTCTAAACCAAGTTGAAACAGGCATATAACATCTGGTTTAAAAACATAAGCACATTTAATTGAAATTAGACTATATGATCGTGTAGAGGTATTTGTAAATGCTTTGCTACTTCTCCAGTCAAGAGGTAGAGACAATATTCTCCCCTTGGATTTGGGCTGGTCTTAGAGAGTTCTTAGCCCAAAACAATGCAATAGATGACCGGGCCTTTTAAGAACTTCCAAGCTAGAACTTAAGGGACCTTGCAGCTCGGGCCTGGACTTTCTGAAACACTTTCTCTAGAAACCCTTAACTGCAATGTATAAATTCTAATTAAGTCATGACTCCCAACTGAGTCTAGCCTGCTAGCCATCCCACAACCTGAGAGTAAACCTGTCTTGGACCATCTAACCCAGCCCATATGCCAAGTGAATACTGCTTTGTGAATTGCTGTTGGAACCATGTAAAAATAAACAACAAACAAGTCCCCTAGTTTAGCCCTTCCTGAATTCCTGATCCACAGAATCATAAAATATAATGAATATGTTTTCTTCAATGCCTCTGAGGCTTGGAGGTAATTAAGTAGAACAAGCTACTTCCTTTTTGAGAGGATGGGAGTGGATTCAGGTTATATAGCTTTAGAGTAGTTCACAGAAATACTTTTAAGTATCACACCTTTCTCATATTCACAGATGGTGCTAATCACTTTATGGAAATCACACCTCTGTCACAGATTTAACAGATCCTGCTTGATGAGGATGAAATCTGGTAGGTTAAAATGTGCCTCAGAAAATAGGTGATGAAAATCTGTGATAAGGATTTTTAAAAATTATACTTAATTCAGAATTACACAAAGGCAGGATCTTCACATAAAGTAATTCCATCCAATTTTTAGATTACAAAGAATGTATACATATTTTGTGTCTAAATACATACAGATACATATGCATAGTTTGTAAAATAGAACATTTATATCAAAACTAACTTGTATACATGTTCAAACAATTGAATTAATGTTGTGACACACACAATCATACATACACATTTTGTGTGTATAGTATGTGCATGTGTGATGTGTGGCTTGTATGTATCACAATTATTTTATTGATTTGTTATACTTGTACACGCATAAAGGTTAGTTTTGATACAAACCTTCTATCTTACACATACATACTTTCAATTAGTTACTAAGGTTTTTCTCTAAGTTAATGTGGATCTTTCTAACTTGGCCTTTATCCATGTCAGTTCTAGAACTATTCTGCCAACTCAAGCTTCTGTGCCTTTGCAAATACTTGTCCTTCGGTTTAGATGGAATATACATAGTTTTCTTCATCATCCTGTGCAACAGGTATTTTCAAAAGGTTTCTAAAGTACATTAATTTAAATAAATTAAGAAAAGTTTAATTTATTTGATATTGGCTAAGTATATTGATGCTATTTAGCGTTTTTGTGTATAGGGAAGAATATGCAGCTAGCAAGTTTATCTAACTTATATTTATTAAATTTCTTATCGGTCTCCTCCCATCGGGCCCCTCCTCCAACACTAAGGATTACAATTCAACATGAGATGGTGAGGACACAGAGCCAAACCATAAGTCTGCTTTTTTTTCCATTGTGAAACCCTGTCTGAGATTGGTGAGTTTCATGTGTCAACAATGCAGTATTATTTTTCCAGCCTGCTCTTCAGTTGAAGTAGTTGTACACGGACGATGTTAGCTCTATGAAGATTGTGCTTTTGCTATAGTTTACTAATTTGTTAGTCTCACATTAGTTTTGAAAATATTTGATTACATATGTTCATTGAAAAATACTTATAAGCCATTATATATTATTTATACATCTACTTATAAAGGCTGATGTTGCCAGAACCATCCTTCCCTTCCCCAAAGATAAAGAATACATATCAACTGTCACTTGATTAAAATGAAATTTGGGATAAATCCCAAACAAAAATGTATTTAAAAGATAACTTTGTTTTTCAAAAACCTTGTTAATTAATTGCTTACAACTTTTATGTGCTAGCTCTGCCCCTGGGTGCTATACTTATAAAGTTTCCAAGCTCAGCTGAAGCCCCTTACCACTATTTTGACAACTGATGGTGCAAAACTAAATTTTCAAAATATTGTGAATTGTCTATAATTCAGAAATCAATGATTTTATCTAAGTATAAAAAACAGGCATTCTGATATTTCTGAGTGTCTTAACATAGCTATCATAACTTTTTCTGAGTTGAGTTTACATTATATATTCTTCACTCTATCATCTTACCTTTTTTTTTTTTTGAGACAGTTTCTCTCTGTCGCCCAGGCTGGAGTGCAATGGCGTGGCCTTGGCTCACTGCAAGCTCCGCCTCTGGGTTCAAGTGATTCTTCTGCCTCAGTGTCTTGAGTAACTGAGATTACAGGCGCCCCCCTACTACACCTGGCTAATTTTTGTATTTTTATAACCAAGTATTGTTTTTATATCTAGTTATTTATCTAACAGTAAAAAAATGATTTTATCACAGAGTTAGCTTGGCACCAGTTCCCATACCGTGGTTCCCCACGTGGTGAAAGATAGGACTTGATGTCATTTGTGTGTGCAGTAGGGTGACAATATAGGAAAAAAATCTCTAAGTTATGAAATTTGGAGCTTTTATAGCATGACAGTTGCATTTTTTGAAGAGAGATCTTTCTCTGGAATGAAAAACATAAAATCCTCTTTGGGAAAAGGAAAAGAATATCTCTAAGTTTTTATTATCATTTGAAATACAAGCAAATATCTCCATGATAGAAAAGCTCCAGAAAAATACAGAGTCTCTAAATTCCAAGGCTTGTTTTTCATTAAGCCATACTTTAAGCTTGATTGCCATTAATATAACATTTAACCATAAACAAACTTTAAAATATTCATGGAGAGTTGTCAGCAAGTCTCCAGAAGAGGGAGTTGGGGAGAGAGAGAAGAGAGAGAGAGAGAATGCTAAAACAGACAACTCAACTAAAATAAATGAATGCATCAGCACTTAGAAGTTAGAATGACCAGAACAGACATGTTATATAAAATTAACATGTTTTAAATATTTGGAATCTATACAAGGTAAAGTATAAAACACTGAAGAAAGAAACAAAAAAGAACACACCCAACAATGAAAGGGTATTCCAAGCCCAGGGAATAAAAAAATTGATACTGTTAAAATGATCATTTTATCCAAAGAAACCTGTAAATCCATGCAATCCCTAGTAAAACATCAATAAAATTCTTCACAGAAACAGAAAAAAATCTTAAAATGTGTATGGAACCACAAAAGACCTCTGATAGCCAAAGCAATCAGAGCAAAAAGAACAAAGTTGGAGGCATCACTCTACCTGACTTGAAAATATACTACAAAACTATAGTAAACAAATTAGCACAGTACTGGCATAAAAACAGACATACAGAACAATGGAACATAATAGAGAACCCAGATATAAACTCACATGTTTACGGTCAAATCTTTAAAGAAAAAGGTGTTAATAATATACAAAGGGGAAAGCACAGTCTCCAATAAATGTAAAGAAAACTGAATTACCTTATGTGGAAGAACGAAACTAGACCCTTATCTCTCATATGCAAAACTCAAATCAAAATGGATTAAAGACTTAAATCTACAACCTGAAACTGAAATTACCGGAAGAAAATACAGGGGGAACACTCCCGGACATTAGTCTGGGGAGACATTTTCGTGTAAGACTTCAAAAGCACAGGCAAACAAAGCAACAATGAACAGATGAGATCATCTTCTACCCAATAAGAACAGCAGCAACAGCAACAACAACAACAAAAACAATCAAAAGTGAAACGCAATCCACAGAATGGGGGAAAATATTTTTAAACTATCCATCTGTCAAGAGGTTAATAACAAGAATATATAAAGCTCAAACAACTCAGTAGCAAATAATAATAATAATAATCTTACAAAACTGAGCAAAATGTCTGAGTAGACATTTCTCAAAAGAAGTCATACAAATGGTCAACAGGTTTAAGAAAAAATGTTAAAACATTAGTAATCATCAGAGAAACACAAATCAAAATCACAAGAAATCTTCTGACCCAGTTAAAATGTTTTTTGTTGTTGTTGTTGGTTTTTTGTTTTTGTTTTTTTTGTTTTTGGTTTTTGAGAGGTCTCGCTCTGTCACCCAGGCTGGAGTGCAGTGTGGCGGTCCTCATCACTGCAACTCCTCCTGGGTTCCCACCATTCTCCTGCCTCAGCCTCCCCAGTAGCTGGGACTACAGGCGCCGCCCTGCAGCTGACTGGTTTTGTACTTTTAGTAGAGACGGGGTTTCACCGTGTTAGCCAGGACAGTCTCGATCTCCTGACCTCTGCCCGCCTCGGCCTCCCAGAGTACTGGGATTACAGGCGTGAGCCACTGCGCCCGGCCTGACTCAGTTAAAATGGTTTTTATCCAAGGACAGGCAATAACAGATGCTGGTAACAGTGTGTAGAAAGCGGAACCCTCATACACTGTTTTTGGGAATGTATTATTACAGCCACTATGGAAAACTGTGCGAGAGTTCCTCAAAAAACTAAAATAGAACTATCATATGATTCTGCAGCTCTGCTAACGTGTATTTATCCAACAGAAAGGAAAAAAATTGTCAGAGATATCTGAACTTCCATATTTATTGTAGCACTATTCACAATAGACAAGCTAGGAAATCAACCTAAGTGTCCGCAAGTTGGTAAATGAATAAAAATCCTTGGTGTTAGATACACAATGGACTATTATTCCGCCATAATATAAAATGAACAATTCTGTCATTTTCATCAACATGAATGGAACTGGAGGTTGTTAGATGAAGAGAATAAGGCCAGCACAGAACGACAAATGTTGCATTTTCTCACTCATATGTGGGGGCTTAGATAGTGAATCTCATGAAGTTAAAAGAGTAGTTTGGTGGTTACCAGTGGTCAGAAAGGATAAAGAAAGGATGGGATGAAGAAAGGTTGATTAACAGGTCCAAATATACTGTTTGATATAAGAAATAAGACCTAGTGTTTGATAGGTAAATACGATGGCTATAGTTTACCGTAATCTATTGTGTGTTTCAAAGTACCTAGAAGATAGTAATTAAAATATTTCTAGCATAATGAGAAGCCAAATATTGCAGGTGATGGATGTTCTAAGTACACTGATTTGATCTTTACAAAATACTTGGATGTGTTAAATTATCTACAGGTATCCTCAAAATGTGTACCTCTAATATGGAAAATTCTAAATTAGAGAATTGAGAATCAGTTTAAAGCACAAGGATTAAACAGACACTATTTTTAAAATGTCATGCTAATTGTCAAATAGAACTTCTAGAAATATAATTTGTGATCATTGAAATTTTTTAAATGGATACATTAAATAGCATATTAGAGACAGGTGAAAAAATAAACTAGAGGATAGAATGAAAGAAAGTATCCTAAAATCAGAACAGATGAATAAAATACAGAAAAAATTAAGTGAAATGTAAGTTAACAGACTCTAAATGGCACTCTCTGATTAGCTATAACAAAATCCAAAAGAAGAGAATAGAGAGAATGAGGGAGAAGTAACTTCAGAAAGATAATAATTGAGAAATTTTTCCAAATTGGTAAAAGGCATGGATCCTTACAATTCAGAAGCATAATTATTTTAAGTAGAAAAAGATTGAAGAGGGTGCCAGGGAAAATCTCAAAACAGGCAATAAAAGTAGATCTTGAATACAACAGAGAGAAAGCACTGATTACCTTCAAATAAATAAAAATGAAACCAGTAACAGTTTCACAGCTATAACAATAGGAGCCAGCGAAATAGTCTAATAGCCAGCGAAATCATTATTATAAAGAAAAATAACTGTTTTCTTAGGTGTACTATAAATTAAAAACATATGGAATAGCTATTTTGTTTTGTTCTATGGTCACATAAGAGATTCTGATGAAATTATTAGGATCTCTTATGTGTCCATAGAACACACACACAAAAACATTTGCAAAAACTTTAAATTTGTATACTTCAAGAGCCTGTTTTGGCTCTAGACGTGCACTCTGCGATTCAAGCTGCTTTACGGAAATGGGTGAGTAATTATCCTACTTTTTAAGTATTTCTTGTAATATATAGTATGTAGTGCCTTTCTTAAAATAATGAGTGGTATTGATTTTATTAAAGGCATCGTCACTCACTATACACACATGCTAAGACAATTTACATACTCACAATATTGTTTATCCTTTTTACAAATGGTTCATAGGCATTCCAAACATCCACTAACTCAAGTAAATAATGTTTGCATTAGATTCATACATAGACATGAAGAAACCTTTTTATAAGGCATAATATATTGGTGGGGGGAGGAGTGGAATGGATGATAGATTTGCTCTCCTGTTACTAGTAATCCTTTTTGATGTTTCAAAATATGTTTCTAAAGAAATTTGTACAGAACAGCGATTCTTTAACTTTAGAGTTCACATACAACTCAGTATGGCAAAGGATATATTAATTATCTGTAAAACTTCTTCTGTCTAGCTATTGAACACTTTGGTACATGTAATATGTTATTTTTTTAAGTGAAATGATCTTTGCTTCAATCTCTTCACCCAAAATTGACTATATGGTGAGAGTTACATAATTGTTGATGACATTGGCCCTGTACTTAGACTGCCTGCCTGATTTGAATTTTATTTCCACCGTTGTCTTGCTCTTGGACAAAGGAGATGTTACTTCAGTCCCTAGATAGACAGTTTTCTTTATAAATGTTTAGCCTCACTTTTTCCCCATATCTAACTACAGAATAAGAATAGTAGAAACCTCTTAGGTTTTGTTGTCAGTATCAAAGATTAAATTAATTTACATCATTTAATTAAGTTACTAAACTATTCAAGAACTATTAGCACTCATTATTATTGTTCTAAATGGTTGGCCACTCGTGTTCTGTCTCATTTAGAAGAAGAGCTCAATTATTTCAAAACAGAATTAGTGTTAACTGAGTGAATTTTATAGGCAACATTATTTGACTAAATCAAAGGTATATTTACTTATATTACATATATAAACATTTCTTAATTCTGTGCTTTATATAAGTGAATATATGACTTAGAAAAATACTCATGGATATATTTTGAAAACACATTTAGATATTAAACTATTAATCTTAAATATATACATCTCTGATTGAAAGACATGTGTTTTGATTTGCATGTATTGACAATTTGTGTTAAATTTCAAACCAAACATTTCTTGTATTGTCTTCATTTTGCTCTGAAATTTTTTTTAATCAAAATTAAAATGTTATGACTAAGGGTAGGCCTACTAAATTTAAACTTTGCAAATCTAATAATACAGAGAGCTAGGCTAAAAGAAACTTTGAGCAAAATGTCAGTTTTGAATAGAAATGACACATCTGCTGGAAACATCCCCACATTTTCCAAAACCAAGAGAGAGAATCATCTAGAATTCTGTTCACTGTAAAAATAGTATTTTCCCACTAAAAAGGGAAGATTGGTTTATGCAAATTACTTCTAATATTATATAATTGTATACATCAGACAAATAAATGCGGTACAAATTTAATGTTAATTTATATAGTCAATTTTAAAACTATTGAAAAATAATGAATATTTCATAGATGTATGGAGATTAATCTACTGAATGATTAAAATGTTTATAGTTTTCAGTTTCAAAGATGGATAAAAATATGACAGGAAATAAAAAATAAATAATAGAGATCATCTCACTGCTCAAACCTCATTTCAAGATATTTCAGGATTTAATATAAAAACAATTTATGCTATAGTGTTGCCTACAGAAAGCAGTTAATTGCTCTGAGGAATGTTTGTAGGGCACATTTCAGAAAATATATTTAAAGGCTTAGTCACCAAAATAATTTTAAATCATGGTCAACATATTTTACTACATTTAATAATAAATATAATTTAACTTGTTCTAGATCATTAAAAATCATTATAATAACTATTCATTTTTGCAGTTTCCCTTTTTCTAAACCTTGACCAATGATTCTCAACTAATTCCGAAGACAATTGCCTTTATATTCATTCTTGCTGTCAATTTATCGATAGTTTTATTGAATGTTCCTTTGTCACTATCTTAGGAGACAAGTGATTACATCTCTTACTGACTATATGATCTTTGGCAGGTTAATTATCCCTTCTGAATTAGAGAGGCAAACTTTATATATGCATGCATGCCTGTTTATAGGCTAATGCAAATTACCTACTACTTGACAATCTTTATTCAAGCATTCCATACTATTTATCTAACTCCACAAACATTTAAAAAAATATTTTGAGCCAGGAACTATTTTAGATGCTGAGGAGTCATCAGTGAGCAGCTAAATTTTTGAACTCATCCAGTATACATTTTAAGGGGAGAGGTTTTGGCCTTGTGTGTGTATGTGTGTGTGGGGTGGGGAGATCTGTTTGTGTGTGCCTGTGTGTGTGCCTGTGTGTGTGTGTGTGTGTGTGTGTGTGTGTGTCTGTTAGGTAGTAATTACGACTGAAAAATAAAGCAAAAGACAACAGAGGGAGAGTGGCACCATTTTAGAAAAGGTGATAAAAGATAAGGACACCTAGGAGGTGGCATTGGAGCAGAGATTTGAATGAAGTGAGTCAATCACATGTGTAACAAGGGAAGGAATCAGAATTTAGTTAGCTGCTAGCCTGATTGAAGGGGTATACACACCGAGGTGGCGAGGAAGGAGCTAGGACCAGAGAAATAACCATGGCTGGCATCGTAGAGCTTCCTTTAAACCATGAAAATAATTTTGGGTTTTTCCTAAATTTGGTAGGAATCTAGAGTGAGTTTCATTCGAAATATTAATAAGGATGCATTGGATTTAATTTACAGTTATTTTCAAGTATTGCGGTGACTGAAAGCAGTCCTTATGACAAGGGTAAAGAAGTTACCAAACTCCCCTTTATTACATTAAACAAAATCCACTTGCTGAAATGTAAACTTACTTCATTTCCTTCTAGATTCGGTCAGTGGGAAAACACTTTTTTAGCATCTCGGTCTTCTGTATATAGTGGGTGTTTTTTACTTGAAGTGTTGCAAAGCTTTTTCCGTTTTTTCCTATTTGATTTCATCCCTTTCTATGCTTTCTCTAATTGAATTTGAGAGGGAGAAAATGTTTGGTGCTAATTAATTTAATTTTGGGTGTTTGGTTTTATTTTGTTTTAGACCATAGCTTTTATTCTTCTATATGGAAATAACTATGACAACAATTAAGCATCCCTCATCATCCTGTGGGATAATCTTACTGAAAATTTGAGGGTCACTTTGAAGGTAAATTATGATTTTTCCTGACTAGAATCCTTGCTAGAGCAACTGTGGGGATTTACAGAACTTGCTTTATAAAGATAGTGCCATAATCTCTTTTCCAGAAATATAATATTTATATTCACAAACAAGTATATTATAAGAAATGCAAGGGTTTTTTGTTTGTTTATTACTATATCATTTTTTGCTATAAAATGGCATTAGATTTTTCTTTCTTTAATTATTGATTAAAAGTTTGCGATGTTCTACTGTTCTAAGTGCTGGGGAAACAGCACTTAGTTAAAAAACAAAACAAGACAAAACAAAACAGTGAAGCCCCTTCTTTCATAGAGATTATGTAATTTATATATTTCAAAATGCACTGAAACTTTTTTGGGGGAGGAGTGTATATAACACTTTTCTGCAAAATGCTACCATCCTCTCCATTCATTCATAAATTGAACTAATGAACATGAATCTCATTAGTCATCCGCCAATAATAGTATCAAATAGAACATGTATTCTGAAAGTGTAAAAAAATTTTACAAAATATGCCTCTGTCTCAAAAATTGATGGTCTATAATAAAGCTAAAAATTTGCTATTCTATGTAAGAAAATTACACAGTATCAAGATTTCCGTAATGCCCATGAGTCTTGATTTACTATATGTGATGGTCTGTTCAATTGGCTAAGATAAAGAAAGCGTCTTAGCAAATTCCAGAGCTTTATGAAGAAGAGCAACTCACTCTGCTGTTTTGTAGAAGAGAGCCAACACTTGATGTTCTCAATCAATGGAAAAGGGGTTTGAAAACAGGTCACACATGCTTTTGTCCTTAAGCAGGTGGTTAGTACCATTCTGCATTTTCATAGGCTTAATACACGTTTCCCTTCTCCAGACACTGACAGAAATTATTATAAGTAGTTCTGGGGCGAGCAATTATAAACCAAAATTTATTCTCCATGGCATTTATTAATCTTTACTAAACTCAAATGAATCTCAATAAAAATGATTTTAATTTCTAACTCATAATTTCTCCCAAACTGAATAATATAAGGGCTTCCTCAAAATTCTATTAAAAGCTATACACCACTTCAACCTGTGTATTTTTTTAATGGAAACTGACCTTTAAAAACATATATTTTTAAATCTTGTGGAACTTAAAGCTAAAAAGACAGAAAGTTCCAGTTCAAGAGGTATAAAATGCACTCTTATTTCCAATATATAGTCATTGCTAGTCCTTAAAACTTGAATTTGTAATTATTCTTCAGTGAGGGCTTTACAATTTAAGATTCTAAAGATTTTTCACTTCAGGATGGATCCCAGTGTAAGTTCTCAGATGAAAATCTTACATATTTACAAGAAAAAATTTAATAAGCCAAAATGCATCTTTGACCATTTTATTTTAGTTATTAAGACAATGCATTTCCAATATGATTTCTGTCCAGAAAATGTATAAATGTTCAGGGTAGTAACTTAAGATACATAATGAATTATGTAAGGTGATTTTTATTTAATTCACGGACAGATATATTTCATTTGTTAAAGTATTATCAAAATAAATATATTTCAAAGGGTTTATTTGAATTCAGTTATTCAGTATGAACATTTAAAGATCACTGAAAGTAGTATAAATTGTTATTAAGCAAATAAATTAGAATATTGAAAATAAACACTCTGAAAGGTGCACAAAGAAAGAAATGTTTCCTTTTCTAAAATTACATGAAAATAAAAAAAGTCTTTGTTAAGAACAGATGAAGATATTTTTAGGTAGCTATAGGAAAGAATAATTTTTCTAAGCAAACTTTTATATAAGTTCTAAGATTTCTAATGATATAAAAATTGTCCTTCTGCAAACAGGGGTGGTACCAGAATCCAGCTTAGACATTTACCATATATTCAGGTTCTCTCTTTGACTTTGGTATTTTACAGTAGAGTATATACGTGAAAGAACAGGACCTGTTTATTGCATCTTATTTGAAAATGTGTTCAGTAATCCTGAATGAGTTCAGTTGCATGAAATACACTGATATAGTTTTTTTCTTTTTTTTTTTTAGCTTTTGTTTTATGCCTTTCAATTTTAAGTGACAATTTAGTTTGACCAGAATGAAATGCAGGAGAACGTGTCTACTAAGCGCCCCTTTTCTAGAATAGGAAACATAAAAATTAAAACGTTCAGCCTTCTCAATCAGATAATCTGAACTGGCTTTGAATCTCTGAGTACGTATTTTGACTTCGATGACCATGTACCTCTGAGAGTTAAATTGGAGAATTCTTGAATGTTATTTATCAAATAATTTTAGAAATCAACATAGATCATGAGCATGCATTTATTTTGTTGTTTGTTATGCACTCAGAATCACGTATTACGTGAAATAGTCTGTATAACTACTATATTCCTTTATAGCTTATAATTAAATTTAAAAAGCAGATGTAACATTCTTATTTTTATATAATTAATGTTACCTTTTTGTTATTAAATCTTTTTCATAGCCTTTGGAAAAGAAAATGTAAACTCAATTCACCTAATTTTGCATATTCCTTTTTTTTAAACAATAGATGTGTGTTTTGGTTTTAAAGCCAGCCTCAGTGGTGTGATTGATAGAAAGTTGTTGTCAGACAAAAGCATGTCCATACCTGTGATAGTTGATATGGCGTGTCAACTTGATTGGATTGAAGGATGCAAAGTTAAGGTGTTGCCAAAGGAGATTAACATTTGAGTCAGTGAACTGGGAGAGGCACACCCACCCTCAATCTGAGTGGGCACCATCTAATCAGCTGGCAGCACAGCTAGGATAAAAGCAGGCAGAGGAATGTGGAGGGACTAGACTGGCTAAGCCTTCTGGCCTCCATCCTTCTCCCGTGCTGGATGCTTCCTGCCTTTGAACATTGGACTTCCAAGTTCTTCAGCTTTTGGACTCTTGGACTTACACCAGTGGTTTGCCAGAGGCTCTCAGGCCTTCGGCCACAGACTGAAGGCTGCACTCTCGGCTTCCCTACTTTTGAGGTTTTGGGACTTGGACTGGCTTCCTTGCTCCTCAACTTGCAGACGGCCTACTGTGGGACTTAACCTTGTGATCATGTGAGTCAATATTCCTTAATAAACTCCCCTACAAATACACACCTACCCTATTAGTCCTGTCCCTCTAGAGAACCCTGACTAATACAATACCTGGCTTATAAGATACAATATCTGGCTTATAAAATAGAAAATATAATTTCTCAGGATTAGTTCAAGGATTAAATAAAGGATTAAATTGTATGTGACAAGAACAATTGGTATTTTCCCCTAGAAATAAAGGTTTAGTTAGATAAATAAATATGCTTACTCAATAGTAAAAACATAAGGCAAATACATGATAAAGGACAGCATAAATGTTTGCCAGGTTTCCACTACATGTTCTTTTAAAATGGTATTCCATTTAGCATATTTTTAAAATAGCATTTCACTAATTTTTTTAAGCAGACAATAATTTACATTTGGAAATGATGTTGCTTCTCTGAGAGCAGACGTATGTTTGAAATATTTCCTCCTTGAATAAAATTTGTGAACAGATTAGGAATCTAACTTACATTCAGGTAACAATTAAAGGGCATGAGTGAAAGAATACATTCAAATAAAATATAGAGGCATGCTCAATAACTACCTATAATGTGATAAATAGAAATCATTAGGTAACTATGAAGCTACAATAATGCTTAGTGTTTCTAGGCATAAAGGGAAAGAGTCATTTGATTTCAAAAGCTCAAATAGAAAAGTGCTTTTAATAAAAGAGATTATTGTAAATATAGTCTCTTCTGAAAAAAATTAACAATTGTTGAGTGAGAAATAAAGTGCCATTTATTTTAACCGAAACCAGGTTTCCTGAGTATCTGATAAGCAACTATAGTTTGGGATAAAACACTGGATAAATGTATGTGTATCATGCTTTATTTATATAATAAATACCTTTTGGAAAAAGCACATTGACTGAAGTGTTTTTGGATAAATCATAGTTTACATACACAAAGGGATTTTTTATTTGAATTGCAAGAGTGTGCATTGTTTATAAGGCAAATAATTTGGTTTGAACAAGAATGTCCTTTTTTGTTTCATTTTAAATATGGATTTTACATACTGGGTTTATTTCAAGAGAAACAGACCCATTTTGATGAGTAATAGATATTTCTGACATAACATTCTGACACATTTAAAATACTTGCCAAACAATTACGTACATTGCATAGTGTTTTGTACTCATGATTAAAAAAGAATTTCAAGTGATACTGTATGAAAAAATCACTGAATGCCAAGTAAAGAACATGCTCTAAAAATAGCCTCCTTAATACAGAGTTTTCAATAGGAGATTCACAGAAACAAATATTTATTAAGAATATTAAGAACAACTAAGAATATATATTAATACTTATTAGAATAGTTAAGGTTTCTTTTATTATTTTCCAACTTATATACTCATACAGGTTATTTATTCATTTTTTTTTCTGGTTAATGTCTATGGTTACTAAGGTTTACCATGTGAGATCATATTTTTATGCAACAAATATATTTATAGAAAATAATATAATTTGTACAGAGAAAATTTTAATCATGAAAAAGTATAATTGAAATGAGATTACTATATATAAATGTCTTAATTTAAGATATTAAATTGGTACTAATTAATTAAAATATTAAATTAACTTTAGTAATTGAATTGATGAAGTAATATTTATGTTAATAAAAGTAAGCAAATCGTAATATTTCTGCATTATGAAGAGATTCAGAAATAGAAACAATTTTTTTTTTTTTTTATTATAGTAGCTTATACAGTCCTCCAGAAAGAAGTCAAAGACATTTCTCAGGATAAAAAGCTCAAAACTTATCAATTTTGTTGCTTTATGTAGGGAGCAAAGAATAAGTCTCAAATTTCGGGGATTTCACTGTATTTTAAGATCTGTCTGATGAGACTAACAGTACGTGTAGTTTGGAATGATTTATTTTTCTGTCTGAAACAGATTTTCTTATTCCTTACTGCTATTTGGTACATTTCACAGTTCTTCATGAACATGAACAGTTTTATTGTAATTAGGTAATGGTGCAGTTCTGCAAGGGGATCCTTGAATCTACTTACATTGAATGGTAGGAAATTATCTGAGGAGATCTGTAGTTTACGTTTCAGGGAGTGAGCATGGCAACATTTACTCTCATTTCAGAACTTTGCTTAGCTCATTTGTAAGCAAATGTAAGATTTCCTCTAGTTTTAGAGTCCTAAGTATTTAGTGTTCTTTAAATTTCTCTCATGTGTAAAATGGAAGCTTTGCAATACATTATGTAAATAATTTTTACATTTCCTCACAGTTTCCATTTAATTAAGTCGACTTCCTTTTTTAAACAGGCTACGGTTTCTGTTATCAAATTGTTCTCTGTAACATTATTATCTATACATTCTCCAAACAATATACAAAATGTTTATTTTTTCATGTCATTATTTGCCAGTTCAAAAATTATTTTAACTGTTTTGGGTTTCATCATGTACCGCACTTGTTGAATTTAAAGCTAGAAGACTAAAGGGTCATATATGGAACCAGTGATATTTGGATCATGAAGAAATATTAAATTAGTAGAGGAAACTAGACTTTTTATAGAACCTATCAGTGCTGTCACCTCAGAGGAAAACTTCTCTGTGTGGTGCTATTGTTCTTTTGACTACTTTTAAATCAAAGTATTTATTTATTTATTTTTTAATTTTTTGAGATGAAGTCTTGCTCTGTCACCCAGGCTGGAGTGCTGTGGCCCCATCTCAGGTCACTGCAACCTCCGCCTCCCAGGTTCAAGTGATTCCCCTGCCTCAGACTTCTGAGTAGCTGGGATTATAGGCAAGCGCCACCATGCACGGCTAATTTTTTGTATTTTTAGTAGAGATGGGGTTTCACCATGTTGGTCAGGCTGGTCTCGAACTCCTGACTTTGTGATCCGCCTGCCTCTGCTTCCCAGAGTGTTGGGATTACAAGAGTGAGCCACTGTGCCCCACCGACTACTTTTATTTTTGATGAAACTTCATCTACTTTAAAATATCGGCTTTCTGTTTTTCAAGCGCCAGCTTACTTTCAGTCCCCATATCGAGGAGACTGAAAACTGGAATTTAGTAATATGCCAGCAAATCGTGACTGAATATGAACATCTACTTAGAATGCATAGATCATTTTTGTTTAGAAAAACAAATCAAATTTCAGATTTCTGGCTTTTAGTCTCCTGAATATTTTTATTTCTTCTTTTTAATTTTGCCCCTAAAGAGCTACTTCTATTTTTTGGTCAAGTAGTAACCTATATTTCCACAAAATATTGACAAGCTTCATAATAGGAGTTATTACATTAAAACCTTTATATTCATAACTCAAAAACAGACAGACTTCTATTTGTATAAGAACTTGGTGAAACTGAAATTGCCAAGTTAGCTTTGCATGCCTCTTCCTTGTGTTTTTCAATGTCGTCTACAACACCTCTTCTCTCCCACATGAATACTGAGTAGCGGCCGGGCGCGGTGACTCACGCCTGTAATCCCAGAACTTTGGGAGGCCAAGGCGGGCGGATCACGAGGTCAGAAGATCGAGACCATCCTGGCTCACATGGTGAAACCCCGTCTCTACTAAAAATACAAAAAATTAGCCAGGCTTAGTGGCGGCGCCTGTAGTCCCAGCTATTCCGGAGACTGAGGCAGGAGAATGGCGGGAACCCGGGAGGCGGAGCTTGCAGTGAGCCGAGATCACACCACTGCACTCCAGCCTGGGCGACAGAGCGAGACTCCGTCTCAAATAAATAAATAAATAAATAAATAAATATAAAAAGAAAAAAATTTAAAAATTGAGTAGCTTAGCCCAGATTGCAGAAACATTTTTAGGGCAAATTATGCAGCTTTAGTTCTTTTCCTACACAAACTACCTTAATGTGAACCTTTTAACCTGACAAGGTCTTGAACCTAAAAACAGGCAAATATAAAGACACATGGTGAAATACAAAAAACAAGTTAGTCTTCCCTAATGATCAGAATGTAACAAAGGAGGGACATTTTTCTCGATAGAGAAAAAGGAACACTTGTAACTACTCAGACCCAATATTTGACATTTTAGAATATATCTATGTTAATAGGAAAAAAAAAACAAGGCTTGTGCCTGAAATATTTAGATTGTTCAGATAAAATGTGTTTGTTAAAACTTTTATCTTCACTTTTCTTGTGTTGAAATTTATTTATGTTGTTATAATTTTGAACCTTATTCTGTAGATAATGCCTCTAGTAGTTTTGTCTAAGGCTAGAGATACATAATTATTTTTAACTATAAGTATTCACAGAGTACACTTAAACTGTGATCTCTCTCACCTCTGTCTTGTGAATAACTATGTATATCGCAATACTAGCAATACTTTGAATGAATATCTTTTCAGTTGTATTGGTTTGCATCTTAGTTTCATCAGTAAAACAAGTAGATATAAATGTGACTGATTACTCTGTTCTGTACCTATTAACATAGTTTAAATAAGGAAAAATGAGAACTTTTAGTAACAGTGGTCAATCTCAGTCATTTATATCAATACAGTAATCTATGCATATATAAGCATAACCAGCATCAAGTGCTATGAGTATATATATTGCAAATTCCCAGCCATCTTTCTGTGGCATATGCACTGTGTAAATTATGTGCTTAGCTTTTAAATTATTTACTGAAATCAAGATTCTGTTGGAATGATGTTACATATTCACTGATTCCAAGTCAACAACTTGTTCTGGTCTTTCTGAAATATCTCCTAGGTTGTTAGCTGGCCAGAAATCCCTGGATTTAAGTTTTGCTTTTCCCATCTGTCGTTCTAATCAGTCAGCTTTCTCTGCCAATGAATGTTTTCCTAGTTGATTTCCCTTAGTTCTCACATTGTGTGATAAGCTGAGGCTTTGACATGGCAATGGACTCTTAAAATAAAGTTCAGGCTTCTTACAAAATAGAAAATAAAACTGAAATAACTAAGGAAATTTGCAATTGAAAACGTATCTTTCCACTTGCCTTTAAAGCATCTGTACTGAATTAAGTGAGGTCTGGATGTTATGGGAATGGCATCTAGATTTCAGATCTTATATTATGATCATTACCATTTATGTAGCATTAAATATTTTAGCTCTTTTAGATTTTGCACCCTAAAGAAAACAACTTCACCGTCTATGTTCAGATTTTTATGTTGTGGAAATTAAATAATTATAACAATACTGGCTATATAAGTGTCACAGATCTCAATATTAGAAAACAAATATAGCAAAATGAAGAATAAATATTATTTCATTAAGCAAATCTATATAGTAGAATAAAATATATGATATGAACGAAAAATGAAGTTTAATATATTTAACATCCTGAAATAATTTTCTGTTTTACTTTTTTATTACAAAACTTAAAATTACATATGTGACCCACATTTATGTCTCATGCTGTATTTCTTTTGGAGAGCTCAGCTCTGGAATGTTGCAAGAGATTGACATAATGGCTTGAAGATTTTTCTATTGACCTTCAATTCCCTGTACTTACTTGCACTATATATATATATATATATTTTTTTTTCTTTTTGGCAAATCACACTCATCATATGTTAAACTTGGGTTAGTTAACCCGTATGATAATATTAAAAACAACTCGATTTAACCTGAGATTATTATCCTACTTGAGATGCAGATTTATTTTTGCTATATTTCTTTGAATATGACTGACATACCTTTAGTTAGAGGCCAGTGTTCTTCATGCAAAGTTTTATGTCAACCACCAGGACCAGAAGTCTCCAAATACTTCTGTCCAATTCATCTTGATATTAGAGTCACCACAGTAAACACAACACAGTCAATCACGGGATGGAAGAGTGCTTTTACTCATGTACACAAAACAGAGGGAGACAAATCCCTATTGCATGCATAGATCTCCCATGGTTGGTGCCCCCCACAACTCAGAGCAACTACCCTACGTGCATGCCTCTAAAACCACAGTACAAAGACCTTGACTCACGCTGCATGGAATCTGAAATGCTGAAGCTGAGGGTGTGTCTAAGGACCATCGACACACATGTGCAGGCTCTTTATCTCTTCTTGAGGAAGTGTTCCAGGCCCATGGTCTCCTCCTATATGGCTGGGTAACATTCAAAAGACTGTGCACATAAGACTGCTCTTCACTATATGTTTTATTTTCATCCCTCATTTCTTGGAACTAGAAAGGTGAAAGGAAACATTTTACATTCTGCTTTGGGGCTATAGATATTGTAAAAAGAATCTGTTCATTTTTTATGTTATAATTTTTGAAATATTTTAATGGTGAAATTATTTAGAATTATACTGGTTTGATACTGTTTTAATACATCTGTTGAGGTGTAAAGTTGCCTATATTACACACACACACACACACACACACACATATATTTCAGCAAGAATTTGTTTTGAGCAATCTAAAATCAAATACAACACATGAAATTGGAGTTGTGGGTATGAATTTAAAAAGGCAAGAAATAAAAGTAAAACAAAATCTTCTGAATGTAACCATTGTGTAAGTAGTCATGTCACGTTTTTCTAATGCAGAATTCAAAAAATATTCCCATACTTTACACTTGCTGTTCTCTTACAGTTTTTTAAATGGGATTTTAAAATGCAGGTATCCAGTGTTTTCAGTAAGTGACTTTTATCTATCCTGAAGTGGTTTCAGATGAGTAAAATATCTCAGACTACAAGAAATAATTTTGCTCTTGACTAAGAAAAAAAAGGTGTATTAGAATACTCAGAGAAAATTTTTTTCAAGAAATTGTTATTATAAAAAAGGTGTACTACTTGTTCATATTCTGGTTAATTAGATTGTAGCACTGAGACTTCATTCTGTGTGACAGTGGAAATATGCCTAAGTAACATGCCCAGTAATCTATTACTTGGATTTCTCATGACTATTGCTTTTGTTCAGTAAATTATATAGCCGCTAAGTATGAGAAAATGGAACTAAAAAAGTTAATTCATTGAAATAGTAACTAAAAGGGAATAATATCTATTGTAGCTTTAAACTTTTAGTATTTTTTTCTTTGAGATACTGTACAACAAATATAATTTATCTGAGAACGTTAAAATGTAACATTTGAGAAATTAACATTTATTTTAATAGAATGTAATAAAAAGCAAAAAAAGAACATTTCCTTTAATAGAATATTATCATTCAAATACATTAACTTAACATGTCCTTTGATAGAATATGTTATGAAAATATAGAAAATATAGAAAAGATGTAATGAATACAAGTGTATAAAAGCCATTATATAATTTATTAATATTTATTCCTATTGTATGTAATTTTGTTCTTGACTACATAGGGAAAATACATAATTACTCAAGTTATTTATTCGAGCTTCCCAGCATGAACCCTCTAATTTTGTCTACCTTCAGTCAGGACTTCCCTGTCTCACCCCCACCAACTCCCTGCCTTCTCCAAATTCAGCCTGTGCCTCCAATCTGAACACTCCCCATTTCCTGCTTCAGACCCCAGGTCAAGATAATCACCCATAGATTCCTATGCACTGCTCTGATATGGAAAATCTAACTGTGTACCATATCTGTGTGTAGATTGTGAGGCAGTGATGTGTAGAAACTATGGACTGTTTTAGCATCTGAGTACACAATCTATGCAAAACCTATGCATCCTTAAAAATATAGTCTAATAGACCTTCTTTGTCATTTCCACACAAAAAGAATCACTTACAGTGGTCTGTAATTTTTTGTGAACTTCTAACATTTACTACTCTTTAAGAAACCTGACGGAATGAATACCGCTGACCAGTAAACTAGACACTGCAGGGGAATCTTAAAACCAGAGATGCCTTCTTCCTTGCAGCTTTTATTCCAATGGGGGAGATAGATAATAAATAAGAAAATGAAATATTACAACACAATTTAACAGTACATTAGACACTGCATTGTTCATAAATTGCAGTGACTCAGGTAGGACTACCAGTAAATTACACCTTAGAATGAAACACTTTAATAAACTAAGCAGATTGCTTTATCCTTAACCCTAAAGAGGGAATAGTGATGCTGAGAATATAAAGCTATCAACTAAGCCTGAGGAAGAGAGAATTGTATTCTTGGAGATTAAGGGGCACTAACTAGAATAAGCTGCCACAGCAAGGAGTTTTAGAGAGTCATAGAACATGTTTCAAGAGCCAAAAAGTATTTTGGCCTTTTGATATGATGAGGGGTGTAAAAGCCAACAGATTGCAAAGTTGTCCAGGAAGCGGCTTAATGAACTTTGCCACTTTACTTTGAGCTGGCAGCAATGCCAAGTTGTCACTGAAAATTACTTCTCTTAACTTAGAAGTACTACTGCATATTGTTTGCTGAAAATTCTGTTAAAAACAAAACATACTTTATAAAGAATTTATGTAATATTCACTTTTTTATATTCATAAGCATCTCTGTAACAGTGTCAGTTTTATATTTATAATAGTTGAATTTTTAAAATTCTCCTTGAGGTCAATTTTTAAGGAAGGGAACTTTCAAATAATTACAACTGAACTGTCAGTAGACTTGTCTTCTATAGTTTTCTAAAATTCTAGTTTAATACTTCCAAATTCAAACATTAACTTTAAAAGATACAAAAACAAAATTGATTTTGAATAAATATTTGATTTCAGTAATTATATTTGTCATCAGCTCCTCCTTTCAATTAATATCTCTTAGAGAATCTATCCTTATCTCAATTTTCACCTTGATAATGATGAGTAGCTGGATGCAGTTGTTGGAGACTTCGAGACACTTCTGAAAGGCCTTGGAAGGTTTCATTCAATCTGATGCTTCATGTTCCTCAAGCTGGGTTTTTTGGAAATTCTGAGTAGCCCGTCTGGAATTTCTATAGGAAAGAAAATCGTGATAAGAAACAGAGACCTGAACTGTGTTTAGAATTTATTTGTAAACGACAAGGAACAAATTCCATGAATAGGTCCCTCAAACATGTGGCAGGACACATTTGCATATAGAGTTATTAATGTATACAATAGTTAGGTAACAACATGTTTCAGGAAATCTGTAAAATTTTAATGCAGAAAATAATGTACACAAAAATATGATGAATAATTTTTAAATTATTTCTAAACTTGCCCTAACATTCCTGTATCTAAACCAAAAAGATATTTTTAACTTAGTCTTTCTAAGGAGTTGGCATAATAAATTGAAGTGAAATAAATAGTGTACTCAGTTAAACAATCAATATTGATATCAGTTATTAGTAAAACATTGACTTTATTTATCATCACAACTTCTCTTCATCTGCCAGTAAAGTTACCCATGAAATTTATTAATAGAATGTATATGTTTTAGAAAATATTGCACTTTTTTTTTTGCTGTAGTTTCTAGTTCCAACATTCTAGAAGCAGATTTTAGTAACTAACCGAAATGTGAATGTTCATAATGTAATTCATATGAATCTTTTCCAAAGCAAAATTTCAATGGGCAAAAATATATGATTATTTAGGAGCAATGTAATAGTATTACAGTAATTTTCAACAAATCATATGCAAAATTAGTGTAAGCAAAATAGACTTGTATTAGTCTTTTCTCACACTGCCAATAAAGACATACCCTAGACTGGGTAATTTATAAAGAAAAAGAGATTGAATGGACTCACAGTTCCACATGGCTAAGAAGGCCTCACAATCATGGTGGAAGGTGAAGGAGGAGCAATAGCACACCTTACATGGTGACAGGCAAGAGGGCATGTGCAGGGGAACTGCCATATATAAAACCATCAGATCTTGTGAGATTTTTCACTATCACCAGCATGGGAAAACCTGCCCCTGTGATTCAATTACCTCCCACTGGGTCCCTCCCAAGACACACAGGGATTATGGGAACTGCAGTTCAAGATGATATTTGCATGTGGACACAGCCAAACCATATCAAGACTCATACACACACACACACACACACACACAAACACACACACACACACTCTCTTAATGAATTTCACACATCCACATTCAAGATATGAAGACGTTGGAAGGGACAAAAGAGTCAACAATTCAGACGATACCTGTTTGCCTCTTTATAAAAACATTTTAGAGATAGGGACTCAATCTATTGTCCAGGATGGAGTACAGTGGTGAGATCATAGCTCACTGCAGCCTGAAATTCCTGGGCTCAAGCAATCCTCCCTTCTTAGCCTCCCAACCTTAAGTAGTTGGGACTGCAGGTGCATGCCACCACACCCAGCTATTGCTTTTTAAAATTTTTTTAGTAGAGATGGGGTTTCCCTATGTTGTCCAGGTTAGTCTGGAATTTCTGGCCTAAAGCTGAACTACTTCCTCAACTTCCCAAAGGGCACACCTGGCCTTACCTCCTTTTACTTTTTCTTTTTTTTTTTTTCAATAAAAAAAGAACCCATTTTATTGATAATTTTGCATCTATGTTCATTAGGGATATTAGTCGGAAGCTTTCTTCATGTGTCTGTCAGATTTTGGTTTCAGGCTGATGTTGGCTTCATAGAGTGAGTTAGGAAGAAGCGTCTTCTTTTAGATTTTTTTGAATAGTTTCAGCAATTGGTATCAGTTCTTCTGGTAGAATTTGACTCTGAATCTATCTTGTTCTGGGTCTGTTTTAGTTGGTAAATTCTTTATTACTGATTCAATTTCAGGAATTGATATTGGCCTATTCAAGGTTTCAATTTATGCAAGGATTGAATCTTTTCCTGATTCAATCTTGGGAGATGGTGTTCTAGGAAGAATTTATCCATTTCCTCTAGATTTTCTAATTTGTGTGCAAAGAGTTGTTAATAATACTTGGATGATCTTTTGTATTTCTGTAAGATCAGTTGTAATACCACCTTTGTCATTTCTGATTGTGATTAATTGGTTCTTCTCTTTCTGTTTGTTAATACAACAAAGGGTCTATCAATCTTATTTATGTTTTCACTAATCATCAGATACATGCAAATTAAGACCACAATGAGATACCAGTCAAGGATGGCTATTACTAAAAAGTCCAAAACCACAGATGCTGGTGAGGCCACAGAGCAAAGGGAACACTTATATATTGTTGGTGAAAATGTAATTTAGTTCAGCCACTGTGAAAAGAAATCTGGAAATTTTTCACAGAACGTATAGCAAAGCTGCAGGTTCACCCAGTTATCCCACTACTGGTTACATACCCGAACCAAAACACATTCTATCAAAAAGACACATGCCCTTGTATGTTTATTGCTGTGCTATCACAGTAGTGAAGACATAGAATCAATCCAGATGCCCATCAATAGTAGATTGGATAAAGAAAATGTGGTATAGATACAGCATGGAATACTATACTACCATATAAAACAATGAAATCATGACTTTTGTGGCAACGTAGTTGGAGCTGGAAGCCATAATCCTAAGCAAATTAAGACAGAAACAGAAAACCAAATAGTGCATGTTATGACTTCTAAGTGGGAGTTAAACATTCAGCACTCATGTACATAATTATGGGAACAATAGAGACAACCAACTTAGAGGGTGGTGGCGGGGGTGGGTGGAATTAAAAAAATTACCTATCAGGTACTATGTTCACAACTTAGGTGACAGAATTTTTACCCCAAACTGAAGTTACCCCAAACTTCAGCATCATACAAAATTTCCATGTAACATATCTGCAGATGTTACGTTAAATAAATAAAACTTGAAGAAAAAACAAAAAAAAGCAAAATGTGCTCAGAGGTCTTACAAAGCTGACTTCCAGTCTTGTCTTATTACTAGGAGATGTGTCACACACACCCCTCTAAACGGAATGTACTCAGAGAAAAAGAGATTGTGGAAATAAATTAGATCAGTGAGTTAACGGTGTCTGCCATTTCCTAATTATTTATATTAGCTTAAAGTTTCTCTGAACATTTGGGTTATGCCAAACTGAACAGCCAATTACTACTTGTTTAGCATTCCTGAGTCTCACCCATTCTATTCTGGTAGAGCCTTTTTGTCACTGTGAGAACAAAAATGCCTTTGTGCATTTTCGAATAATTCATAGCCTGATGTCACCTACATTGAAAATCACTTAGTTAATTTTATACGCAGTCATGCAGCACTTAACGCTGGGAGACACTTTCTGAGAAATACACTCCTGGGTCATTCTGCCATTGCTCGAGCATCATAGAGTGTACTTTACACAGAATAGGATGGTACAGCCTACTACACACCTAGGCTATGAGGTATAGACTATTGCTACTAAGCTACAAACCTGTACAGCATGTTACTGCACTGAATATTGTAGGCAACTGTAATACAACAGTAAATATTTATGTATCTAAGCATAGTTAAATATAGTACAGTAAAAACATAGTATAACAGATACAAAAATATTATCAGACTTATGTAGAGCATTTAACATGAATCGAGGTAGCAGGACTGGAAATTGCTCTGGGTGAGTTGGCGTGTGAGGGTTGAGTGACTGAGAAGGCCTAGGATATTACTGTGCATGGCTATAGGCTGTATAAACACTGTACACTTAGGCTACACTACATTTATAAAAACTTTTCTTTCTTTAATAATAAGTTAACCTCACTATAGCTTTTTTACTTTATAACTTTTCAATTTTTTTGTAATAACACTTAGCTTAAAACACAAATACATGGTATGGCTGTATAAAACTTTCCCCCTATATCCTTATTCTATAAGCTTCTTCCAATATTTGCATTTTTTTATTTTTTACTTTTTGAACTTTTAAATTAAAAATTAAAGCAGAAACAGACGTTAGCCTAGGGCTACATGGGGGCAGGATCATCAAATATCACTGTCTCTCATCTCCACATTTTGTCCCACTGGAAGGTCTTCAGGGGCAATAACATGTCTGCAGCCATCATTCCCTATAATAACAATTTCTTCTTCTGCAATACCTCCTGTAAAACCTACTTAAGGCTGCTTTACAGTCAACTTTTTAAATCTAAGTCAAAGGAGTACACTCTAAAATAACAAATTATAGTAAATACATAAACCAATAACATAGCTCTTTATTATCAGTATCAAGTAGTATGTACTGTACATAATTGTATGTGCAATACCATTATGCAACTGGAAGCACACTATGTTGTGAATAATGAATTGTGCTATGACTTTACAATGGTTAAGATGTATCTGGGCATCTCTACTAAAAAATACAAAAAACTAGCCGGGCGAGGTGGCGGACGCCTGTAGTCCCAGCTACTCGAGAGGCTGAGGCAGGAGAATGGCGGGAACCCGGGAGGCGGAGCTTGCAGTGAGCCGAGATCTGGCCACTGCACTCCAGCCTGGGTGACAGAGCGAGACTCCGTCTCAAAAAAAAAAAAAAGACGTATCTGGGCAACAGGCATTTTTAGCTTCATTATAATCTTACCGGACCACCTTCATATATGTGGTACATCAATGACCAAAACATTGTTATTCAGAGCATGGCTGTATTTTCAGATCCAAAAAGTAGTTATTATAGTATCTCCTTTCTGTAAAATGGTCTAGAATTATTTAATACCTGGATTTAAAAAGAACATACAATAATAAGGCACATAATTGAGGTAATCAGCAAAATAAAGCTAGTGAGACTTAAGTTTATATAAAGTTGATCACTAAGTTTTACCTTAGTTTTAACAAAAATAAAATATCTTGAAACACAAACTAAGCCTTAATTAAAATTTTGGTCTAGGCCGTGGTTATCTTAAATGCACTTTTTCTCCTACTGCAATTCTTCTCTTCTTCCCACAACTAAACATCAGTAATGACATATTGCCTTCTATCTACTCAGTACATGAGTATTACTAGCACTGTTGGTTCTTTCCAAATTCCTCTTTTCTTTTCTCTCCTTTTCACTCATCCTCAGTTTTCTTTTTCTATTCACCATCCATCAACAGTTTCTAGGAAATTTTCTCTCAATAATGTTGCAGAATGATTTGTTTTGTTACTTTGTAGTGGATATTATTGACTGAAAATGAGTCATTATGTTACTTCTCTCTGGTCTACTAGCATTTCAACAGGGCAGCCTACATATCCACAGAAATAAAAGTGTAGTTGGACAATTTTAGGCATTAGAAGCAAGTATAGCCTGTGCATAAAATTACCTTGCTACTTTCTGGGTGTTAAGGGTGTGCAAAGAAAGAAAATACTGCTAGCTCTTGGAGAATTGTTTTTGACAACATCAAAAAAGAAGGAACATTTTCTCTAATTGTCATGAGTCTCAGAAAACATGACTTTAGTCTAAACACTGTTCTTCTGTGACAATAATTGAATAGGAATTGCTGTCTGGATATTAGATCCACTTCTAAACTATCCCCCAGTTTGCCCCAACCACCTAGCTACCTCTTTACAGATAAATACAGCCATCCCTGTTCTCTTTATTTTCCATGATATCTGATATTCTTCCCTCTGCTTCAAATCATTGAAATGTTCTCCAGAACTCCTCTTACTCCTTGTATTTTTCTTCTCTGCTTGTTCCCCAATTTCTTTTTTTATCTGAAGACAATTTCCCAAAATGTCAATGAGTTAGCACTTGGATATCCTGGTCACTTTTTTATTTATTTCTGACAACCTACTCTACTAACTCTTTCCAGCCTGTCTCTCAGCAGATCCAATTAGAGATATCCATGATTCAAGAACAAGATATATTAATGAGGCTGCATGGTATTCTCAAGCCAGAGTAGAAAATATCTTATCACATTTCTTTCTAAAGAGATTATGTCTTCACATTTTCCAATTCCAATAGAGTTTGTAACTAAATAATTATGATAGCATTATCCATTAATTCTTTAACATGAAGGATAAAAACAAAGTAACAAAACAGGTTCTTGACCATTTGCTATCTGCTCTGTAATCCCATATCATTTCATATTTTTACTTTGAGCTCAGTGAGTTTATACATTTTAAACATTTGAATAAACATTTTAGCGTGATCAGATGACAGGAAAAGGCTTTATAGTTTTTACTTGGTTGTAATTTTTAAGTTCCATCCTTCCTCATTCACAAATTATGTGTATTCTTACTATAATGGAACAGGAAGATAATATTGAGATAATATATTTCCCATGCTGGCATTATTTACTGGCAGAACTGACAATAATAGTTCAGACGTAGGTATTATTGAGAAATAGCTGGGAACTAATATAAGCCATATTTTAAGAGAAAAAATGATTATGTTATATGATAGACCTGAAAGTATATTTTATACACTATTCGCTAGACGTGGAACATGAATCTACTTGCTCACACATTCAGAAAACAACACTTATGAGATTGCATAGAAATTTAATGTCTCTACAGAAACTCGGTGGGAATTGAGGTAACACAAATCAATACAATTAAACATCTATATGGAGAATAGGAAAGTAAAAATGAGTGTAATAATGTCACATTATGCGTGAGAAAATGCATACAATTATCTTAAGTAGAATTTATTTCACAAATAGTTTGTATTTATCATGTGAAAATAGCTACATATATTTTAATAAATAGTTTCAGGCATGGTTTCTTTCCTATGTTTAGGAAACTATTTAATTTGATGATAGCTATGGTATTATATTAGTCTTGGCACATTAAATAAGTATTCTGAGCTAAGGAGAACCAACAAAAATTGGTAGTTTAAAATCAATTAGGAAGAAAATATGATAGGAACTAGCAATTGTGCTTGTGGCATAGTTTCTAAAGCTTAATTGACCTTCATAAGGTACTCATAGTAAGTAGGTTGTATCATATTACACTGGTAATAAGAGATGGAAAATAGTTTAAAATGAGGTTTTAAAATAATAAAATTAGGTGTAATTTTTGTGATAAATTATATTCTAGTTACTCATGTCTACATATACAAAGAGTTTTAATTGTCCTTCACTTTTTTGCACTTTGCAGATATTACATTTCTTACTAATTGAAGTTTATGTCAATCCTGCATTGAACAAGTCTATCAACATCGTTTTTCCAACAGCATATGCTTACATTGTGTCTATGTCACATTTTGGTAATTCTCATAGCGTTTAACACTTTCATTATCATTATAATGTCTGTGTGATGATATATAATCAGTGACTTTTGATGTTACTATTGTAATTGTTAGGGCACCACGACCTACACCTATACATGATGGCAAACGTAATCCATAAATGTCATGTGTGTTCTGGCCATTTCCTTGTCTCTTGCCCTCTCCTCTCCTCAGGCCTCCCTATTTCTGGACTCACAACAGTATTAAAATTAGACCAATGAATAACCCTACAATGGCCTTGAAGTGTCGAAGTGAATGTGTCACACATCAGTCACTTCAAATCAAAAGCTAGAAATGATTAAGCTTAGTGAGGAAGGCATGTGAAAAGCAGAGATTAGCCCAAGGTTAGGCCTCTTGTGCCAAACAGGTAGCCAAGTTGTAAACGCACAGGAAAAGTTCTTGAAGGAAATGAAAAGTACTATTTCAATGAACACGTGAATGATAAGTGAAACAGCCTTAGTGTTGATATGGAGAAAGTTTGAGTAGTCTGAATAAAAGATCAACCTGGCCACAACATTCTTTTAAGCCAAAGCCTAATCCAGACCAAGACCTTAATTCTCTTTAATTCTGTGAAGGCTGAGGGAAGACAGGAAGCTACAAAAGAAAATTTGGAAACTAGAAGAGGGTGGTTCATGAAGTTTAATGAAAGAAGACATCTCTATAACATAAAAGTGCAAGGTGAAGTAGCGTGTGGTGATGTAGGATCTGTAGCAAATTATCCAGAAGATCTAGCTGTGATCATTGATGAACGTGGTTGCACTAAATTGTGGATTTCAAATATACACGAAACAGCCTTTGGGAAAAGATGCGATCTACGATTTTCATAGCTAGAGAGGAGAAGTCAATGCCAAGCTTCAAAGCTTCAAATGACAGGATGACTCTTTTGTTAGGGGTTAATGAATCTGTTGACTTTAAGTTGAAGCCGCTGTTCATTTATCTTCTGAAAATTCAAAGGCCGTTAATAATGACACTAAATTTCCTCTCCCTGTATTCCATAAAGGAAACAACAAAGACTGGATAAAAGCATATGTTTTTACAGTTCGATTTACTGAATACCTGAAGCCCACTGTTAAGACATGCTGCTCAGAATCAAAGAATTCTTTCAAAATATCATTGTTCACTGACAACGTATCTGTTCATCAACAGCTCTGATGGAGATTTACAAAAAGATTCACATTATTTTTATGCCTGCAAACCCAACAGCAATTTTTGTCCCATGTCTCAAGGAGTAATGTGGACTTTCAAGTCTTATCTATTTAAGAAATACATTTCATAAGGCTAACACAAATGCTGATTTCTCTAATGGATTTGGGCAAAGTAATTTGAAAACTTTCTGGAAAAGATTCACCATTCTAGATGTCAAAAAGTATATTTGCTATACATACAAGGAAGTAAAAATATAAACATTTATATTAGTGTGGAAAAAGTTGATTTCAACTCTCATGTATGACTTTGTGGTATTAAAGACTTTAGCGGAGGAAGTAACTGCAGAGTTATTTCCTATCTGAGTTACTATCATGAGATTACTACAATCTCATGGTAAATCTTGAATTGTTGAGGAGTTACTTTTTATGAATGAACAAAGAAAGTGAATTATTCAGATAGAATCTACTTCTGGTGAAGATGATGTGAACACTGTTGAAATGACAACAAAGGATTTAGAATATTACATAAAGTTAGTTTGTATAGCTGCAGCAGGGTCGAAGAGAATTGATTCCAATTCTGAAAAAAGTTTTACTATAGGTAGAACTTCTACCAAACATTATTGCATGCTACAAAAAAGTTTTATAAAAGTGAGAGTCAACTGATGCAGTGAACTTCATTGTTGTTTTATCTTCAAAAAATTGCTCAGCCTGGATGACACAGTGAGATCTAGACTCACGCAAAATTTTTACTTTTTAAAAATTAACTGGGCATATTGGCATGCACCTGTTGTTCCAGCTACTTGGTAGGCTGAGATGGGAGGATCTCTTGAGCTCAGGAGTTCGAGGCTGCAGCGAGCTGTATGATTGTACCACTGCCTTCAGCCTGGTTGACAAGATGTGACCCCGTCTCTAAAAATAATAATGATAATAAACTAAAAATCCTATAATATAATCTAGAATGTATTCTTCTCAACATTGGCCTTGGCAAAATTTTTTTCTTAAGTCTCCAAAAGCAATTGCCACAGAAACAAAAATAGACAAGTGGGGCCTAAGTAAACTAAAGAGCTTCTGCACAACAAAAGAAACTATCAACAGAGTAAGCAGACAACTTACAGAAAGGAAGAAGATATTTGCAAAGTACACATTTTACAAAGGCCTAATATTCAGAGTCTATAGGGAACTTAAATCAACAGGCAAAAAGCAAGTAACTGCCTGAAAAATGGACAAAGGACTTGAACAGACATTTCTCAAAAGAAGACATAAAAGTGGCCAACAATCATGAAAAGATGGTCAGCATCACTAATCATCAGAGAAATGCAAATTGAAACCACAATGAGATATCATCTCACACCAGTCAGAATAGCTATTTTTAAAAACTCATAAAGTGGCCAGGCACGGTGGCTCACGCCTGTAATCCCAGCACTTTGGGAGGCCGAGGTGGACAGGTCACGAGGTCAGGAGATTAAGACCGTCCTGGCTAACACGGTGAAACCCCGTCTCCACTAAAAATACAAAAAACTAGCCGGGCGAGGTGGCGGCGCCTGTAGTCCCAGCTACTCGGGAGACTGAGGCAGGAGAATGGCGGGAACCCGGGAGGCGGAGCTTGCAGTGAGCCCAGATGGCGCCACTGCACTCCAGCCTGGGCCACAGAGCGAGACTCCGTCTCAAAAAAAAAAAAAAAACATATAGCAACAGATGTTGGTGAGGCTGCAGGGAAAAGACTCCACATTGCTTGTGGGAATCTAGAAAGCAGTCTTAAGATTGTTCAAATAACCTAAAACAAAGCTACCATTCAACCTAGCAATCCCATTACTAGGATTCTTTATTTACCCAAAGAAAAATAAGTCATTCTACCAAAACGACATGCATTCATATGATCATTAATACACTATTCACAATGTAAAAGACATGAAATTAACTCAGGAGCCCACCAATTGTAGACTGGATAAAGAAAATGTGGTACATACACAGCCTGGAACACTACATGGCCCCAAAAGAGAATGAAACTATGTTCTTTGCAGCAACATGGATGCAGCCAGGGGCCATAATTCTAAGCAAATTAACACAGGAGCAGGAAACCAAATCCTGCATGTACTCACTTATAAGTAGGAGCTAAACATTGAGCACACATGGACACAAATACAGGAACAATAGCCACTGCGGACTACTATAGTGGGGAGGGAAGGAGGAGGGTGTGGATTGAAAGATTGCCCATTGAGTACTGTGCTCCCTACCTAGGTAATGGGATCTGTACATAGACCTCAGCATCACACAACATTTCAATGTTACAAAGCTGCACATGGAGCCTCTGTATCTAAAATAAAAGTTGAAATTAAAAAAAAATACCATAGTCATCTTAACCCTCAGCAACCCCCACCCTGATCAGTCAGCAGTTATTATCAAGATGACAGCCTCCAAAACAAAAGGATTATAACTCACTGGAGGCTCAGATAATTGTTAGCACGTTTGAGCAATAAATTATTTTTAATAAACATGTGTACCTTTTTAGGGATCATGCTATCATACACTTAATAGGCTACAGTATACTGTAGATACAACTTTTATATGCACCAGGTAATGAAAATATCATGCGACTCATCTTACTGTGGTGTTCAGGAACCAAAATTAGCAATATCTCTGAGGAAGCGTGTATACTGAAATGTGCCTAATGACATCACCCTAGGCTTTAAAACATATTCAAGTAAGAAATTATTTAAACAATACATATTGCAAAGCATTTCAATAATTCTTGTTTATTTCGATGAAAAGGGCTGAGGTTTTGTACATTTTTTGTATTAAGAGCAGAATGACTAACACATAGTAGACCTTTGATTAATATTTGTTAAACTAATGAATAAATGTATATACAGCTAATTTGTGGGTGTTACAAATTGGGCAATTTGTATATATAAATACATTAATAATTTCAATAGTTAATATTTTAAAATAAATCTCCTTAATATTCTGTGTCAGAGTGGGAAAACACTGACGTGAATTAAGGGAGAAAAAAGATGATTATTTTTCTGAAAGCTGGTTTTCTCAACCTTGGGACTTTAGAAACTTTGGGGGTGGATAATGCTTTGTTGTGTAGAGATATACACACATCATAGGATGTTTTACAGCATCCCTGTCCTCTGTCCACTAGATGCTGATAGCACCATCCTTCAGACTGTGACAATGAAAACTGTCTTCAGATATTGTCTTCCATATTTCCAGATGGGGCAAATTTGCCCGCTAAAAACAACAACAACAACAACAACAACAAAAACTTTTCTAAAAAATCATATGGGTGAGAAAGGTCAGTAGTAGCTGAAGTAGGGGTGAATCCAGTATTTAAACTCAAATTTAAATAAATGTATTTTGACATGGATCAAGAATCATTTGAATATATTATGATAATGTTCAAAATGTATTTGAATCTGAAACCATGCTAGGAACATTCAAATTCTACATGTTTCTGAATTTCAGAGGTAAATAAAAGATATCTTAATGTTTTTCATATTTCAATAACTATCAAGATAACTAATGATAATTTTATGACTAATTACTGCAAATGGTCAGCTCATTCAGACTAACAAAGCGAGTTTCAGAAAAACTAGGGCCTGCTCCTAATCCCACAGATTCTATTGCTATTTAAGCAGACTCTACTCCTTAAATCCTCCCATGGCACCCTCAGGTTCTCATAGGACTTTGTGTTCTTATTCATTTTCTCTCTTATCTGCTGCTTTTAAAACTCCCCAGAAAGATGTTATTTTTTTCACTATTCTCTTTTCTTGTTGTTGTTGTTGTTCCTAGTCTAGGCCCAGCTCCCAACAAAAGTTGAGTAAATGTTTGATAAGTGAATGAATAAATTAATAACTTTGCAAGAAATGCAAGTGGAAAAATTAACTGTATTTGGGGTAGCTGTCATTCACTGAATACTTAGCTCACCTGGTTTTATTCCTTAATTCAGTACTTATTTAATATACTGAACATATCATCATGTCTCTGACTTAAAGGCTTCTCAGTTTTTCCATGAATTTTCCTGTAAATCTCATGATACACTAAATGGTGCTTGATCAACATGCCTAACACAGACATCTAATTTTACATTCAAAGAGCATGATGAATGTCCCATATTTATTACATAATTACAAATAGTTTTTAAAAACCACACCTTCAGCAGGAGTGCAACTATCTTCTGTTCAGGTGAAAATACAGACGTTTCAAACTTTTTAAAGTTCTATTTATGTAATTTGTTAAAAAATCTTTCTGTTACAGAAACATAATTGAGAAGGAACAAATAATATTATGGCATTCAAACCATGATATCTATTTGCTTCTTCCTGCCTGTGCTAAATTACTGGCTGAGAGAAACTTCATGTTTGGGCTATCATCTATGCAAACTGAAGGAATAAATATGTTCTGCAAATTGATTTTGGAGAATAAACCCTCAGTTGCTGCCAAAATCTAGACATTATTGCTATTAATTATAGTCAAGTTAAGGTTGCATAATTATGGCTCAGAATAAATTAATACCAGGGTAAGTTGCAGGAAAGAAAACAAAAACAGTATGTTTCAGAATATTTTAAAAAGTACACGTACTTTTGTCTCTGGTGAAATAAACTAGGTGGACTCTCAGTAATGGATCATTACGGAGACATGCCAGAGATAGCAGTCTTATGTTCATACATTTGCTATGACAATAGTTACCTTATAACCACACCTACTATGTATTACTTGGTTACTGTGGATACACATTAACTAGATTAGCAGATTGAATACTTACAAAGTCAAGAGTAGCAGGTCCTGTCATGTTTCTAATGTTAGAGATGAGAGAAATGAGACAGATTACCAAATTTACCTATACTTACACAATTAGCCAAAGTAACTTTGACTCATTAATAAATAATCCATAACATAATTCATTCTTTAATTAACTAATTAGGGGATCAGTGTTTATTCGGAGGAGGATTACCAGAAAAGTACATTTTATGTGATTTAGTCCAAGACATTACTGTATAAAACAAATAGGATTAAAGCATAGAATGCCATGATGCCTAATTAAAAGAATTAATAGCAGCTATTGAGTTTCACTTTTATGCTGTTACATTATGAGAGTTGAGTGAAAACTAGTGCAGAATAAAATATAGAATTAGTGTCTTAATTTCATTTTAACTATATAATAACAAAATAGAATTTGAAATTTAAATATATAAATAATAATATTGTTTTTCTTTACAAGTCAGTTTGTCTTATTTTTTCTCAACAAACTTTCATAAAAACGATTTTAGAATTATTACATTGACTTTCACTATGTACATGCTTTAAATTTTCCTCTTGTGTAATATTTAAGATATTACTGATCAACGAAGTGGGTAAAACAGGTAGACAATGGTGAAGACAAAAAAATATAGCAGTGCTATGTGAACCTCTGAATTATCAAAAATGAATTATAAAACTATTAAATTCATCAGACTTTTTAAGGAGATGTATCTACAAGTAATATCATCCCCTTTCTCATCCAGAACTATGAATTTATCCTTGGATACATATTAGCAAAATAATAATTCACAATGTTTTTTAAATTTATGAGTGCCTTTTCAACATGTGGTGGAAGTGAATGTCGAAAACTCATATTCTGTTGAAATGTGTCACATAACTGTTGGTCAATGTCTGCAAAAAATCTGTTTATACATATATTTCTAATCTTATTTGAAAATGTCAGAGACAAATATGTGTAAGAATTAAATTTTTAACACTAACCTTGAATCTGAAGAAATTGGTACTCTAAAAATTCAGTTGACTTACTAGAATAAATATTTGATCTGTAAAGCAACAATAAATTTCAATGCAAGTACAATATAGAATACAAATTCTGAAATATGCCACAGACTGTTTTAAATAAAGAAGGCTTGCAAAAGTGTAAAAGACAATCTGATCCCGTCTTTCAGTTCTATTCTTAGTAAATGATGCTGTGCGTCTATTCATCCTGTGAAAGCCAAAGAAATAGGACTATAAAAAAAATTCACCTCCCTGTCTTTCAGTGAGATATTTTTTTCTGCGTATTTTATAGGATTTTTCACATTATACCTTTGTCTTCACTGACAAGAAATGTGACTGAGGGTCATCAATTGAATTTTGCAGTTCTATGCATCGAGGTCTCATTTTCCACCTTTTTTGCTTTATCCTTCATAGTTTCTAGAAAATTGCTCTAGTCAGTTCAATGAAACCTGCAAAGTGGATGAATATGTACCTGAATTTATATTTCTAAATTAAATTGATGTTTCCCATTACTTCAAATCAATGACATTAATAGGAAGAACTCTTGGATATATCTGCTTCTAATAAAACTGCAGAGGATCTAAAAAACTAAATTATACTCAGCCCAAAGGCTTTTCACTTTTATTTTATGTCAAAATATGTAACAGTATTTTCCACAACTAGCATTCAATGCAAAACGCCCCTAATTTCCAGGTTTGTCAATCTCAATCAATGGCTGATTGAGATTTCAATACCTGATGAAAACAATTAATATCAAAATGGTCCATATGGCTACATTCTGGAGCTTGAAATAATGATTTAGGTGAATACTAAAGTTTTAACACATATATTAAAGATGTAATGTACATGTTAAAGTATTTTAAAATTATACAATTTAGCAGATTTAGGTTGAAATTGTCAAATGAATGTAGTTAGATTCATAAGCCCCTTGCAAGAATCTGTGATAATTTCTCATTTTAAAAATAACTGATATTGTTTATATATTTGTGTTTAGAAACTAGTAAATAACATTTCCTTGAGTGTATCTGGTTGGCACAGCTGTATTATAAAAATGAGAACTGAATTATTAACAATTTAATTTGCAATCATGTGAAAGAAAACATTCCACAAAAATAATAAAAATTTTAATATTTTAAAACTTTTATATGAGCATAAATGGTGAAATGTTACTGTTGCAAAAGTGAACCATCCAAGGATTATGTAAAAAGCATTTATAGGTTACAAACTTAAGACATTTTTTAGTAAAAAGTGAATTAAGCAATAATTAAGCTATTATCACAATAACAGCCTACCTAAACTATAAATTTCTCTGCATTTTTATATAATTGTTAACTCACTAATTTCTAATGTCATGTTTCCAAATGAGTTGAACTTAGGGAAGGAGGAAATTAAGCACTATAGAATAAATATTCTATAACACACATGGAAGTGTCTACCATGGTAGATATATCCCCATTCACTCCATTTCCAGCAATGGAAGTTACTTTCTTTTGGAATATCTAATTTTCATATGGTAGAGTTTCAAATTCTGGAATTTATTGGCTTAACCTTAACAATTTAAAATATAGAACAAAACTGTAAAGATATTTCCATATAGCAGAGTACAGTTCTCTAAAGTTCTGATCTTATAATCACTAAAGGGTTCAAAATTACAGATGTAACTCTATTTTTTTGAAGTAGAAAGAAACAGGCATACAGCGTGATGCATTATCTTCCCCCAAAAGACTTCTGCAATTTAAACTAATGGTGAAATATAGACTTGCAAAAGCTAGTAAGTTTGGTTTCTTGAAATCAACAGATTTGTCAAAACTGTGATTTGCTATTAAGGGAATAAGGTTCTTATAAATTTAAATATTACAATTGGAAATAATCGTCTAAGAAATGAGAACAAAGGAAGTGGTTTCTTGATATGCACACCTGTGTGAATTAAATGTCCTGGCCAATTTAACTTTTCAAACTGAGACATAATTTCCAGAACAAATCAAATGAAACAAAACTACAAGTATTCTAAGATTGTATGAGTGTCAATCAAATTAAAAAATGCTCTTTTTATTAATACAGTGAGTGACGGAAGCAGACACTTAATATTTGCAAGCTTCTAGCACCCGAATTACAAGAAATAAACTATGTATTTTAACTACATTTTTGTTTTGCCCTCTAACCCCAGCTTTAGCACTCTTCACGCATCTATTTCTTTCCTCTCTCACAATTGTGTATAATATCTATAATCAGCCTGTGAAGAATGGGATAAAAGAATAAAATTTTTATAAAAGAATAAACTTTCATAAAAGAATAAATTTTTATAAAAGAATAAAAGTTTACTAGAATCTGCTCAAAACATTGTAATAGAAACAAAACCAGACATCCAGAAAACATCTTCTGTTCCTTGAATGAATGACAGGGGTCGGGGAGAAGTTCCGGTTTACTCTGTACTCAGAGTCAGCAACTGAAAAGATAACGGATCTTTCATTCATAAAGCACGACTCCTGTGCCTATAGAAAGCGGGGTGGGGAACAAACCTAAGGTCTAGGAATGAGGAGGGTCAGAACTGGTATATTTGAAGTCATTGATAAGAAATGGCTTAAAAATTTGGAAATTAGAGTTCGGAAAGAGGCGGGCTTGTATCCTAATTCCCTGACTTAATACTAGATTTATGAAAGCAAGTGATAATTTCTTTTGTATTTTTTAAATGGAGACGGGTTTTCTCTATGTTGGTCAGGCTAGTCTTGAAGGACCTCGTGATTTGCCCGCCTAGGCCTCCCAAAGTGCTAGGATTACAGGCGTGAGACACCGTGCCCCGCCCGTTACAAAATTTTTTTATCTTTTCTGAATTGACATATTTATAGGGTACGATGTGATGTTTTGATGTGTGTATACATTATGTAAATATTGTGTATACATTGTGTATACATTGTGTAAATCGGGGTATTTAGTATACACATCTCTATACATTTATCATTACTTTGTGCAGAGATCATTCAAAGTCATCTTCTAGTTATTCTGAAATATATAATACAATATTGTTACCCATAGTCACCCTATTGTGCAATAAAACGCCAGAACTGATTCCTTCTATCTAACTGTAATTTTGTACACATTTACCAATATCTCCCTATCCCTTATCCTTTCTCCTTATCCTCTTCAGTCTCTGGTAACCACTTTTCTACTCTCTACTTTTGTGAAATAAACTTTTTTAGATTCAAAATGTGAGTGAGATCGTGTGGTATTTTTCTTGCCGTACCTGGCTTATTTAATTTAACATAATGTCCTCCAGGTTAATCCATGTTGTTGCAAATGACTTGATTTCATTCATTTTAATGGCTAATAGTATTCCATTGTGTATACATGCCATATTATCTTTATCCACTCATTCATTGATGGATATCTATACTGGTTCCATATCTTAGATATTGTGAATAGAACTGCAATAAGCGTGGTAGTGTAGATACATCTTCCACATACTGATTTATTTCTTTTGGATATATACACAGCGGTGGGATTGCTGGGTCATTTGGTAGTTCTATTTTCAATTTTTTGGGAAGTCTCAAAACTGTTTTCCATAATGGTTGAATTAATTTGCATTCCCATCAACAGTATCTTAAGTGTCATTGATGTCAGCATTTTTTTAAATCTTTTTGATAACAGCTAATTGGAATAAGGTATTATCTCATTGTGGTTTTGATTTGTATTTCTCTTACGATTAGTGATGTGGAGCGTTTTTTCATATACCTGTTGGCTATTTGTGTGTCTTCTTTTGAGAAATGTCTACTCACATGTTTTACCCATTTATAAAACTAGATTACTTTTAAAAAATTGAGTTGTTAGAGTTCCTTATGGATCTGGATATTAGCTCCTTGCCATATGCATAGTTTGCAAATATTTTATCCCATTCTGGGTTTCATCTCTTCACTCTGTTGATTGTATCCTTTGCTGTGTAGAAGCTTTGTATTTGATGTAATACCGTTTTTCTATTTTTGATTTTGTTGCTTGTGCTTTTGAGGTCTTATCCAAAAACCCTTGGTCAGACCAAGGTCATGAAGTGTTTTCTCTGTTTTCTTCTACTGCTTTTATTGTTATAGGTCTTAAACTTAAGTCCATTTGAGTTGATTTTGTAGACAGTGAGAGACAAGAGACCAGCTACATTCTTCTGAATATGGATATTTAGTTTGCCCAGCAGCATTTATTGAAAAGAGTGTCTTTTCTGTAATCTATGTTTATTTCTAAAATTTTACTTTATTTTTCATTGACATATAATTGTACATAGTTATGGAATACAAAATGATATTTTTGTAAATGAATACAATGTGTAATAAACAAATCAGAGTAATTTTCATATCATATCCATCAGCAAACCATTGATTATTTCTCTGTGTAGTGAACAAACTCCTCTTTTCTAGCTTTATGAAAATATACAATAAACTATAGTTAACCATATTTAACATACACAACTGAAAATGAGAATTTATCCTTTTTATCTAGCTGTAATTTTGTATCCATTAACCAACCTCTCTCCAACCACCCTCCCCTTATTCCTCCCAGCTTCTAATGCTCACAGTTCTATTCTTTATTTCCATGATCTAAATTTTTTTTTTAGCTTCTGAATATGACTGAGAACTTGTGGTATTTATCTCTTTGCCTTACTTATTTTACTTAACCTAATGGCCTCCTGGCTCATCCATGTTGCCACAAATGATGGGATAGTATACTTTTTATGGCTAAATTCCATTGTGTATATGTATCACATTTTACTTATCCATGTATCTGTTAATAGACATTTTGGTTGATTCCATGTCTTAGCTATTATGAAGAGTGATATAATAAAAATGGGGCTGCAGGTATCTCTAGGATATACTAATTTCCTCTCCTTTGAATAAATACACAGTGGTAGGGTTGCTGGATCATTTGATAGTTCTATTTTTAGTTTTTTGAGAGACCTCCGTCCTGTTTTCCATAATGGTTCTTCTAATTTATAATACATTTCCACCAATAGTGCATGCGAGTTCCCTTTTTTGCACATTGTCATCAGCATTTATTTTTTACTTTTTTGTTAGTAGCCATTCTAACTGGGGTGAGATGATATTTCATTGTATTTTTGATTTGTATTCCCCTGATGATTAGTGATGTGGAGCATTTGTTCATATATTTGTTGGGTTTTTGTATGTCTTCTTTTAAGACATTTATGCTATTTGCATTATTATTATTATTGCTAATTGTTTGAGTTCCTTGTACATTATGGATACTAGCCCCTTATTAGATAAATAGCTAATATAAAAACAAACACACGGGCCAATAGAACAGAAAATAAAACCCGGAAATAAATCCACATATTTGTGGCCAACTGATATTAGCAAATGCACCAAGAACATACATGGGAAAAGGAGAGTCTCTTCAATAAATGGTGCTTGGAAAACTGAATATTCATATGTAGAAAAAGAAAACTGGACCATTACCTATCACTGTATAGAAAAGTCAATTTGAAATAGATTACAGACTTAAATATAAGACCCAAAATTACAAAACTACTGGAAGAAAACATAAGGAAAATGCTTGCTTCAGGACATTGTTCTAGGCAAATATTTTATGGTTAAAACTTCAAAAACACAGGAATACAAATAAAAAAAAGACATATGAGACTACACTATATTTAAAAGGTTCTGCACAGAAAAGGAAGCAATCAATAAAGTGAAGAGACAGTATGTGGAATAGGAAAAATTGGGGGACAGGTGGTCAAGTTAAATAAACCTACAGAACAGATTCATTTGCCTTTGAGTAGGATCTTTTCTCACATGCACTCAGGTTTTAATACTACAAACACTTAAATGTGTGCTTCACTTCTGGCTTATGATAAATAGCTGAAAATGGAGAAAGTTTGAAATTTTTGCTAAATAGCTAAACCAACAAATGTCTACAATGGTGGTAAAATACATTAAACAGACACAGATCTGATATGATTAAAATAAATAATTGTTCATCAGAAAAATCAGTTAGTTTCATCTGATATAAATATAACTAATTATAAAAAGGATACTATTTTAATAAACACCATTTTAAAACAATTAGGGCATAACAAAATTATATATTTTTACCATTTTTTTTGAGGCAGGATCAAGTGTTTTTCATTAAGCATTAAGTTCCATATTATCTTTCAAAAGACATTCTTTAGATATATTTAAACATTTTCTTTTGCTTTTTTAAAAGTAGAGTGAAAATGTCAAGATGCTTAGAAAACAGCCTAACTGCATATTCTTGTTGATTTTGACAGTTTAATTTTAGTCTGTGCCTGTTACCTGTTCTTCTGAATATTTTTTTAAACAACTTGCCCTTATCTTAGAAGAATAGATATTTGGTTAAAAAATTAACTTTATCAAGTCTTTAGAAACTTTTCACCTGTTTTTCTTAGGGGAAAGCTTATACACTATTGGGGGGAACGTTAAATTAGTTCAACCATTGTGGAAGACAGTGTGACAATTCCTCAAAGATCTAAAGAGAAATACCATTCAATCCAGGAATACTATTATTGGATATATACCAAAGGTGTGGAGCTTCCCAAAGCCTTGGGAGCCCACCTTTTGCATTAGCGTGACTTGGTTGTGACACATGGAGTCAAAGGAGATCATTTTGGAGCTTTAAGATTTGACTGCCCTGTTGGATTTCTGACTTGCGTGGTTCCTGTAGCCCTTTTTTGTTGGCCAATTTATCCCATTTGGAATAGCTGTATTTACCCAGCGCTTGTACCCCCATTGTATCTAGGAAGTTACTAACTTGCTTTAGATTTTACAGGCTCATGGGTAGAAGGGACTTGCCTTTTCTCAGATGAGACTTTGGACTGTGGACTTTTGAGTTAATGCTGAAATGAGTTAAGATTTTGGGGGACCATTGCGAAGGCATGATTGGTTTTGAAATGTGAGGACATGAGATTTGGGAGGGACTGGGGTGGAATGATATGGTCTGGCTGTGTTCCCACCCAAATCTCATCTTGAATTATAACTCCCACAATTCCCAGTTGTCTTGGAGGGAACCCAATGGGAGGTGATTGAATCATACAGGTGGGTCTTTCCTGCACTGTACTTTTAATAGTGAATGAGTCTCACGAGATCTGATGGTTTTGAAAAACAGGAGTTGCTCTGCAGAAGCTCTTTTTGCCTGCTGCCATTCGGATAAGATGTGACTTGCTCCTCCTTGCCTTCTGCCATGATTGTGAGGCCTTCCCAGCCATGTGGAACTGTAATTCCATTAAACCTCTTTCTTTTGTAAATTGCCCAGTCTTGGGTATGTCTTTATCAGCACCATGAAAACAGACTAATACAATGGATACAATGTTCATTGTTCAGGCGATGGTTACACTAAAAACCCACATTTCACCACTATGTATATACCTACATAACAAAACTGCAGTTGTATGCCCGAAATCTATATTTAAGACATAATGATAATAATGCTGCAGTTTCTTTATAGTTCCATTATATATGTCCAAATTTTAACAGTAAAGCAGCATCATTTGTATCTATATGATTTCATAAATGATTAGACAATTATATATTAAATATAAGAAATTAAATGTCTATAGTTTTGTAGACTTGCATAACATACATTAAGGCATTGATATTGAAAATTCAGAGAAATAAAATAATTTGAATTAATATGAATGTGAATGATAAAAAATCTTATTTAATTACAAAATAGTAGGACTCATTAACATGGGATATCTTTTTTCATTCCCTGTAAATGAAATAATCTCCATATGCCAATGAGTTATTATTTTATTTAAAAACTAATTTAAATCAATCAATATAGTAAATTTTTAAAGATATTCATTAAAAAGTAATATGCCATAAGCATCCAGGAGCAAATTTTAATACAATTTTTGAAACACTTAAAATTTAGGGTTTACTCTTCAAGAATATCAACAGCATATAATTAAAATAAGCAAAATTTGGGAAACAAAAAAACAATTTGGATGATGTTACATTTTAATTCATTTTATTTATTTTTATATAAACTTTGATTCCAAGTCAAAACTGTATTAACATGGATCAGAGATAAATTTTTTTTTTTTTTGAAATGGAGTCTCACTCTATTACCCAGGTTGAGTGCAACGGCATGATTTCAGCTCACTGCAACCTCCACCTCCCAGGTTCAAGTGATTCTCCTGCCTCAGCCTCCTGAGTAGTTGGAATTACAGATGCATACCACCACCCCGGGCTAATTTTTTTGTAGTTTTAGAAAAGATGGTCTTTCACCATGTTGGTCAGGCTGGTCTCAAACCCCTGACCTCATGATCTGCCCACCTCTGCCTCCCAAAGTGCTGGGATTGCAGGTGTCAGCCACCATGCCCGGCCTTTTCAAGCAAGCCAAAACCTCCTTTAAATATTTACATGGGGCCGGGCGCGGTGGCTCAAGCCTGTAATCCCAGCACTTTGGGAGGCCGAGAAGGGCGGATCACGAGGTCAGGAGATCGAGACCATCCTGGCTAACACAGTGAAACCCCGTCTCTACTAAAAAATACAAAAAAAAACTAGCCGGGCGAGGTGGCGGGCGCCTGTAGTCCCAGCTACTCTGGAGGCTGAGGCAGAAGAATGGCGCAAACCCGGGAGGCGGAACTTGCAGTGAGCTGAGATCCGGCCACTGCACTCCAGCCCGGGCACAGAGCGAGACTCCATCTCAAAAAAAAAAAAAAACCAAAAATATTTACATGGTTATAATTTGTATTAAAATTACTTTTTTTTCCTCTGAGATATATTGAAGGTCAAATGTGATGAATTTGGAACCAACAGAAAAGATACAATTTTTTAAGATACATTTTAATGTACCATTGATGGAAAAGAAACACGAATTTTTAGGTTAGCAAGGAGGTGTTTGGCTACTAAGTAACTTAAAGAAGATGACAGTGAAATTTTGTGTTACAGTTTAAATCTTTAGAAGCAGTAACACAAATAAATTCAAATATCTCATCCATTGAAGAATTTTAAACCACTTGTAAGGGCTTTTAGTGGATTGCTAGAAAGACATACAATATGAATTTTTAATTAATTATTTATTTATTTATTTTATAAGACGGAGTCTCGCTCCGTCTCCCAGGCTGGAGTGAGGTGGCGTGATCTCAGCTCACTGAAAGCTCTACCTTCTGGGTTCACGCCATTCTCCAGCCTCAGCCTCCCGAGTAGCTGGGACTACAGGCGCCCACCATCACTCCCTGCTAATTTTTTATATATATATATATATATTTTTTAGTAGAGACGGGGTTTAAACATGTTAGCCAGGATGGTCTCGATCTCCTGTCCTTGTGATCTGCCCTCCTTGACCTCGCAAAGTGCTGGGATTACAGGCGTGAGCCACCGCACCTGGCCAAATTTTTAATTATTTTAAACATACACAGAAACGACAACACAATCTAAGAACTGATGGAATGCATGCAGTCACAGTTCACAACCATTATATCTGAGTCACTTGAGTTTCCTAGGTAATTTTATTTCTTAAGAATAGCTCTAAGAGTATGGGCTAAGTTGACTTTATCAAAGTTGACATTTAAAATAATAGCAAGAGGTGACTGTAATTTGAGAAATGATTATTAACTACAGCATGTCAAATCTTGAGCCCTTTTAAAACACCTGGGCCTGAAATGGAAAAAGTTGTCTTGCCTTATTGGTCATTTCCAGGATATGATTGTATATGTTATATATAACTACCCACGATTTAAACATCTGTAAGTTAAATCAATACTATTGAGGATGATAAGGGATACGAGTAAGAACTTATAGAATTAGTATTACCAATAACTGTGAGTGCCCTAAGTAGCTTACTTATGTGATGCTACAAAGCTCAAACTTACAACTTAAACCCCAGGAAAGTTGCCTTTGCACTGATGAACTCCGCTGATTTCCCTGATGCCCCGCTGTCTGTGACTGGTGCTGTAGTGTGTCAACTGAGGGACACAAGTCATCTGAGCATCTTGTTAAAATGTGAGTGCTGTATCGGTAGCACTGGGCCCTGAGAGTCCTCATTTCCAATAAGCTGCTAGCGGATTCTGATTCTGAAAGTCTCCAGACCACATTTTGGGTGACATTTAATAAGTTTTTGAGAGACACAGATACCAACATGGATTCTGGTTATTTTATTTTTATCATACTTTAAGTCTCTGGATGTTTGTAAAGGATAATTATTAACCATTTATCAGCTGCCACACAATGTAGTCCAATTCTTGTGTTTTGTGTTTAATAGTCAACCAAACCACTGTAGCTAGATATTGTGAATTTAAGATGTACTCATTTATTTATTTTATTGTGAATTTATTGTCTTTATTTATTGTATTTATTTAGTAAGCAAAGTTTCAAAGTTCTCCAAAGAAAAAGGAAAAAATAGTTGATGCTCAAATTTAGGTATGTCTGATTGCACATTTGTTATGGTTAGTTTCTAAACATGCTGTACTCAGATATACAAATCAGATAATTTTGAAAAAGATATACACTTAGGCTAGCCTCTGGATTTCTATAGCTTCTCTATGTAGCTATAAGACGGGGATTTGAAACTGTAGAGGATCATATAACTGGGCTCTTAGCTGATAATCTAAATCACTACCTCTTTTTGATTGTCTTTATTGTGTACATTGTTGTCCACAGTTTCTGGCCAGGGCCCATTGGCCACTACTTAACTCATCCACACTCTCCTGCTCTCAACAGTTGAGTTGTGCACTCACCAAGAGACAGTTGTGAAGATTCCAAAACATATATATTGTTTGTTCAAATATTCTCTCAACTGACAAAATATAAGTACAAAAGAAAAAAAAAAGAGTTGGGGGGTGTGTGTGTGTCTGTGTTTTCACCTAGGAAAACCAAGTAGAAAATTTAGAAATATTTGATATGGGCAAATATATATATATACACACACACACACACACACATATACACATACACATATATACATGTATTTGTATATATATGTATTATACATTTGCATACATTATATGTATGCAAATATATATATATACATGTATTATTTCTGTACTTTTACCAAATATCTATTCTTCTAACATAAGGGTAAGTTGTTTTAAAAAATGTTCTCAAGAACAGGTAAGGGGCAGAGACTAAAATTAAACTGTTAAAATCACAAGAATATGCACTTAGGTGGTTTTCTAAGCATCTTGACATTCTCACTGTACTTTTAAAAAAGCAAAAACATTTAAATGTATCTAAAGGATGTATTTTTGAAATATAATATGGAACTTAGTGCTTAGTGGAAAACATTTCGTCCTGCCTCAAAAAACTGGTGAAAGTATATAATTTTAATAGGCCCTAATTTTTCTAAGAAAGTATTCACTGAAATAAATTATCCTTTTTATAATTATTTTTATATTAGATGAAACTGACTGATATTTCTGAATTAATAATCAATTATTTATTTTCACCATATTAGATAAGTGGTTGTTTAATGTATTTTACCACCATTGTAGACATTAGTTGGTTTAACAAGTTAGCTAAAATTTCACATTTTCCCCAATTTTGGCTATATATTCTGAGTGGACCTGAAGTGAAGCACTCGTTTAAGTGCTTGCATTATTTAAAACTGGGTGCAAGTGAGAGAAAAATCATACTCAAAGGCAAATTAATCTGTTCTGTATGTTTATTTAATTTTATCACCTTTCCCCAAATCTTTCCTAGCGGATTAAAGTTAGAATAAATTGAGTCCAATTCAGTAGACTGTTACCTTTGTAGGGGGGTTGTTTTCGTAAGACTTCTCTAAATAAAGTCTCTCTCTTCCCATCGCCACTTTGCTTGTAAGAACAGTGTCCCTGTAGCTAGATCCCACACTGACTTGAAGCACACATACAGAACTACAAACTGTTTAAACATTTAATACATAAGTAAAACCAAAACACACAACAAACCAATGTTAGGAAACCTACACTAAAATAAGCAGTAATATAGAACTGCAAATCAATAATAAGAGAAATATTTACTCCTAAAATCTGGTATGCAACATTGATGTACCACTAGAAAAGAAATTGTCTAGATAACTATAATATTCAACAGTAACTCTGCACTGATGGAAAGCACTCTTTTTTTTTTTTTCAGTATCAGTTATGTTTCTGTTTTGTTTACCGATTCTGGGTTTTCGCTCTTGAATAAGATTTCTTTTGATTCTATAAAGTTCTCACAGTTTCAAGATTCTCCTTCAAAAATATTTTTTCTTTTTTACATTTAAGTCTTATACATATGTCTATCATAAATAAATAATGTATTCATGTGCTTTTATCTGTAAATATGTCCCCAATTTTGATTATGGCTGATCTTGTATATTTCTTTGCTTAATGGATTTTAAATGGTTGTTTTATCCAGTCTACGTGAGAAGTCATAGAAATAACGTTATTTTCATCATATGTTTAATGATGAATATATATTTTCTTTGTGTAAAACACTTTTGTAACTTAAAGGTAATTTTTGGAAAGATTTATAATTCTGTTTTTCTCTTAGTTGTTCTTTTAAAAAATCATTGTTGTGAAAACACATACCATAAATTTTGCCATCTTACATCTATTTAACTGTACATATTAGGGCCAGGCATGGTGTTGACTCACATTTGTAATCCCAAGATACTGGGAGTCCAAGACAAGAGGATTGCTTGAACCCAGGATTTTGAGACCAGCCTGGGAAACACATGGAGACCCTGTCTCTACAATTTTTTTTTCTTCTTTTGAGACAGAGTCTCACTCTGTTGCCAGGCTGGAGTGCAATGGCATGATATTGGCTCACTGCAACCTCCGTCTCCCGGGTTCAAGCGATTCTCCTGCCTCAGCCTCCCAAGTAGCTAGGACTATAGGTGTGTGCCACCATGCCCAGGTGATTTTTGCATTTTTAGTAGAGACAGGGTTTCACCATGTTGGCCAGGATGGTCTTGATCTCTTGACATCGTGATCCGCCCACCTCAGCCTCCCAAAGTGGTGTGATTACAGGTGTCAGCCACCGCACCTAGCCAAGAATTTTTTAAAATAGCCAGGCATGGTGGTGTGCACATGTGGTCCCAGCTACTGGGGAGACTGAGAAAAAAGAATCACTTGAACTTGAAAGTTTGAGGCTGCAGTGAACTGTGATCGTGCCACTGCACTCCAGCCTGGGTGAGAAAATGAAACCCTGTCTCAAAAAGAACTGTATATCTCAGGCATGTTAAGTATATTCACATTGTTACGCAAAAGACCTCTAGAAATTTTACATCCTATAAAACTAAAACTCAATACCCTTAAGTGACAACTGCCCACTTTACTCTCTCTTCAGCCCTTGATAAACACCTTCCTCCCACTTTCTGTTTCTATGTGTGTGACTACTTAAGACATCTCATATAAGTAGAATCATATTGTATCCATCATTTTGTTACTGGCTTATTTCAGTTGACATAATATT